>NC_140032.1:21494488-22094488 GCF_963513975.1 Fringilla coelebs | reverse complement strand
CCACTTGTTATACATGAAATTCCATTTTCATATAGTACATAACCATCTTTGGACATAGTAAGCTGTCTGTAAAGCTGTTCACTTAAGGTTAGAAATGCCTATTGTATAAGGAATGTGGCCCAGAACTGGATTATGTATTCCCAGTAAAGTATGTAAATAACCCTGCTCAATTTCTATGTGCAAAAACAAAAACTGTTACCTGATGCTATTACTTCTGTGGATTTGTGTTTAGGAATTGTTCTGGCACTATTCAAAGGGTACTCAACTTCTTTCAAAGATTTTGACATGGAGACTTTTACATGTGTTTTGAAATATCAGATATGCATTACTTTTGGATGGATTTAAATATCTAGAGGAAAAAGCACTATATGTAATGGTTTGGAAAGTTTAGGGGCTTTTGGGGGCAAAATAAATAACCAAACAAGGGATAGCGGTGAATTAGAGCATAACTTGCTCAGATGCAGTGAGATTTTGTTTCACCAGAGTGAAATACCATTGAAAAAAGACACTTCTAGAGTAATTTGATGCCCTCAGCTATACTAAAGTGCTTTTGAAATACTCCAGTAATATTTTCAGACAGCATATATGTATTTTAAAGCAAAATTTTTCACAGGAACACTTGGATCACATTCCCTGTGCTAATCTGTCAGGCTGCTATCTTTCTTTTCTATGAAGTATTTTATAATACCTAAATTAGTGTATTTGTTGCTGTATGTTGCACACATACCATTTATGAAGTAAGTACATTATTATTTCAATGGTGCTCCCTGCAGTCTTCCAAGTTAATTTTGCCAGCTTCATGCATACTGTGAATAGAAGTTCCAATCCCTCCCTTCCCCCCTCAACCTCCCCCCTGCCCCAAATATATTTTGTGATCTGGCTCTTTCAGAGCAAACAGTTGAAATATTAATGATATTCCAATTGCATAAGGCAAACCTAATTCATTCGGACAACTCAGCGTTAAAGTATATTGATCTTAGTCCAGTCAAATGTCTGAACATAGTGAATGAGACTGAGAGAAACTTTATTACTTCACATCCTTGTGTTCATGTATTTGTAAGATGTTACATTAATAATGCATGTAAAGATGCTCAAACACAGATTTTCTTAATTACTCCGTACCCTTGACAATGTCAAGCTTAAACACCACACCTTAATGGAATAGATCGTAAATTACCAAGTATTTCCACACCTTAATGGAATAGATCGTAAATTACCAAGTATTTTTTCTTTAAAGCATGGCCAAGCACGGAATAGCACTGGTGATGATTTGCCCCTCCTCAGTAACAGATCATATTTGGGCTCTCTGGTTTCTGCTCACATAACTGCTGTAATTCTTTCCCATTGATCTGGCTTCCAGAAGGTGAACGTGCCACCTGTCTGCTGCCTCAGTCTTTAAGCTGTCTGGAATAAAGTGTCTCAGAACTAGCAGTCATGATTTGAAGAATCTCAATCATCAGTTTGTTTGGATTGGTGTTTTGATTGTTGGGAGTTAATTAGATGTCTGTCCTTCTAAAACCTCTGCTGATAAAGATTCTCATTATTTTTATTTACACCTCCTCATCAGTGTGGATGTTCTCTCTTATTTGGCATAGCTGTACCATCAACCAACATAGCAACAAAGCTGGGAAAACCAATGTGCAGAGAAGAATGAAACTGCTGCTTAACTGTCTTTGATTGACTTTTTTTTCTTGTTTAGAAGAAAGAAATGACTGGGTTAATACAATGCTCAATGCCTTGAAATTGCTGTCTGATAATAACTCTCAGTCTCGAACTTCTGTCACCCCTGAGAAAAGTGGATATCTTGAGCTGAAAGGATACAAAACCAAAATCTTTATTCTACTTCAGGGGAGTACTGTATGGATCTGCAAAAATGAGCAGGTAAATTTTTCATGTGCTTTTTTGTGAATGAAAGCTTATAAAAATGGTTTAACTAGTGAGTTGGAAATTGATGGCTCTTTGTGAATAGGTGCATTTCAATATAAATGCATATCTCTTTATATGTAGTGCTTTATTGCTGAAATTCTCAGAAGGCTTCACAAAGCAGGCAAAGAATCATTATGTCTGTTGTACAATAGAAAAAAAGTGAATATATAGTGAGGTGAAGTGAAAAGCTCTGAGTGTCAAAACATGTTAGTGTCAGGGCTGGGATTAATTCACTCTTAAAATGTGGACCATAAGCACTCAACTTAATCAGAAGGCTTATTTTGTGCAGTGGTTTCAGTGTTTTATAATACACTGCCCTGAAAAATGTGCTGTACAGAAATACATAGTGGTATTTAACTGATACTTCAGGGAAATGTTCAGAAATTATGTTCTTTTTGTTTCCAAGAATAGAGACTGGGCAGATTCTGTTGTGCACTGTAATATTTTAAACAAATACAGTATTAAAAAATGTGAAGTAGGCCTATCTTTTCAACTTCCAAAATCTACGGCTTTTAGTTTTGTTTTGGGCATGACTATATGATAATATGAAGTGGAATTCTCTAGGGTGCCATAGGCAGGGAATAAATGGGGATAGTTGGGTTCAATGAATAATTGAACTAGTGGAAGAAAAATCTATTAACATTAAATGGCAGGTGCTATTTCTTTGTGAGGCAATTGATTACCTTCAAGTACCTGGAACCTGGGATGGCACTGGGGGAGGTGTTTTTACATTCATGCCTTGTTCTTTCAAAGTTGTCTACAGGCAAATCCCTGTCTCAAATGTCTCTCTTGGAGTTGATCTCACTTCCTCTCCTGTTGTCCTCTGTGTGAAATTATTTAGGTGTGCTTGAGGGTCCACGTAATATTTGATATAAAATCTTAGCATTCTTTCCCAGACTATGGAAGGAAATTAGAGACTGAGAAAGACCTGTTTTTCTTTCTACTTACTGTACTTCAAGGAAGTTTTAGTTGTTAGGTACATTCTTTGAGGTCAGTCAACAGCCAACAAATCAAGAATGTTGTAATTGGGTTTGCATGGCAAACCTGAGGAGGGAGGACCAGCAGAGAAAAAGTGTGATGAACTGACTACAATCCCCCATTCCCCATCCCCCTAAGGTGCTGAGTGGGGAGGAGGTAGTGAAAATCAGGACCAAAGTTAAGACCATTAAGAAGGGAGGGGTGGGGGAAAGGTATATTAAGATTTCATTTTATTTCTCATTGTCCTACTCTGGTTGGATGGGTAATATAAAATAAAGGTTAAACTGATTTCTCCAAGTTGAGTCTGCTTTGCCCGTGACAGTAATTGGTGAGTGATCCTACCCTGTCCTTACCTCGTCCCTCAATACTTGCATTGTATTTTCTCTCCCCTGTCCAGTTGAGGGAGAGGGGGAGTGATAGAGCAACTTTGGTGGGCATCTTCCATCCAGGGTCAACCCACCACAAATGTGGTACAGTTTATGGATTTCTGCTGTTCTGTAACTATAAAAAACCTCCATAAATTATTTAGATATGTAATACGATACCAAAAGTGTATTTGCTGTGTGTCATTTGAATTTAAACCTGCAGCATAGGTTCTGCTGAATGATCATCAGGGAGAGAAATTGGTCTTCATAGCTGAACACAGTACTCTTCATATATACTGAAATCTTTAGGCCTGATTATTGTAATGAATAGGTGACCTATTTAAGTTCACAGTTCATTGTTAATGAGCTACTTTTCCTTTCAGGACTTAATGCTTTTTCAGTCTTATACCCCTGAATATTTTTGAGTGGTCCTTGTGAATGTTTTGAGCTTTTTTGATTGAGGAGTAAAGATATCCTGACTTGTGGAGGAATTTCTCCTCCAGAGTGATAGGTCATTTGAAATTAGTTATGTCCCTCTTAAATGTTGCAGTACCAGGCATCAACTTTTGCTTTTTCACTTTGTTCTTACTCTTTTTGAATATAACTGTTGGGAGCATCTTTCTTGCCTCCAGTGGTGCTTTAAACTTCCTCTGTTGACATGGGGCACTCCCAGCTCTGCCCACTGTGCTGAGTCAGTTTTCTGACTGTATGTTGATACAAAACAGAGGCATTTATTTTTGAAGGGTTCTTGATTGCTCTTTTCTGCATTTTCAGAGTGCAGATTGTGTGATTCAGATACCCTAAGACTGCTCCCCTCTCCTATCACTTTCTGTTTCTACAGAGTTTTAAAATTTTTTTTTTGTGTGTACATATGTGCGTTGGTTCTATTGCTTGTGCTGTTGTGTGGCAGGTTGTATCTGCTCTGCCCTTTCAACATCATGCATTTCAGAATTGCTTTATCTGATCATGAAAGCACATCCTTATACAGCCCTTTTGCTAGATATTTATTCCCTTCTACTACATGGATGCTCTGCAAAGATCACTGACTGCAGTGCAGCAGAAGGCAAACCAAAATCAAGCCCTGAAACAGAATGGTTAGAAGTGCTGCCAGCCTGTTAACTCCTCCTGTGTGTATGAATATTGTAAACAATGGTGCAAAACCATCTTCTTCCCAAAGCCTACTTATCTAACCCCCAGAAAATTCAAATGGTCGTAAAACATTTTTTGCAGATTCTGCATTTGAACAGTATCCTTTCTTCATGCAATTTCTGGATGTTTGTGAATCAGAAGAAATACCTTCTGTCTTCAGGCTTTCAAAGTCTGCAATTCTTTGGCCACCTCTCGTGTTTTAATTTCAAGTTGGAAAACAGAATGATTTTTACTGCAGTACTGAAGAAAACCATCACAATACAGCACTGATCCATTAGAGAGCGCTGTTGATCTAAAAATCCTTCCCTGCCTCAAGTCTGCAGTTGAGCTAGTAATTATTAGGCAAATCTGTCCAGGGATGTCCTCAAATCCTGCTCATATTGGAATTCACATCCATACTAGGCTCCTGGAGAGCCTTAGAGGGGTTTATTATAACTGCAGTGCTAAAAGACACCTATTTAGACTTCTTACAATGTTGAAATGAGATTGGATCGAGCTTATTCATTGATTTCTAATAAACTTGATAGAGGAGAGTCTGCTGTTACTTTAAAAAAAAATTCTTCAGTGTTAAAAGTGGAGAAGATCCTAAGCCAAATGCCAAATTGTAACTTTACTGCCATGAACTTTGTGAAGTTCAGATTGAGATCAGAACATCATGTCTCAGGCCTCTTTCTAGTTAAAAAGTGATTGGTTTAGCTTGAACTTGTGGCAGTGATATAGTGCTGTACGAAACCATCAATTTCTTTGACTCATGTAGTGTAAATTTCTTAAACTTCCTCTCTTGAGCAGAAGTGAAAAGTAAATCGTACTGGATCAATTTGTTCAACCTGCAGCTTGCTGAAATTCCATTTCTGTTTCATTCGTGCTTAAATAAAATAACGTAATCTTATCGTTCATGGCAGTTCAAACATTGGCTTGAAATGTCAGTCTGCAGTGGCAGTGCCAGCCTTGGTTACCATCAGAAGGGTCTGACAAATGCTTGTCTGGTCTGCTTGAATATATCCCCTTTGTAAGGCTATATTTAAGATTTACTGGTATCTAACATCAGGGAGAGCCTAAGTGTCATAGTGTTTGTGCTAGAATTTGGCTTTGAAAAGAGAAATCAGGATAATCTTGTTACTGCTTTGGGTGGTTAGATGTATTTAGCTGGAATATTTTAGGAAACTTTGCCAAATATTAATATGGGGGACTGGTATGGCTCTGTGCTGTAATAATTTGTGACATGTTTTCTCCATGCCTGACTCCATGTTAAAGCTACAATGGTAATGAGTATTCTCTCTGTGATGTATGAGCAATAATATATATTACTTATTAAAAACCACTTGTTTCTTTTTGGCTTAATGTTCCCATTAATTTCAGAGGGTGTTTTGTTTTGTGAAAGATTTAAATGATTTACTCTGTGGCAGATGGAAATGTTTATTCATGTTGAATGAACTAGTAAGGGTGCCTAGTAATTTTAATTTCTTCTGTAATGCTAATGGTGCATTTAAAGCAAAACTGGACAATACCAAAGGATGTATTACGAGAAAGAATAGTAAATAGGCAGGAAATGTCAGGGAGGGATAATGTAGAGAACTTATACAAAGACAGCTGAAAGGACCAGCCAAAGCTGATGCTTGAGATTGGCATCTTGAAAGAGAGGAAGTGATGTGAATATCACTGGAAGGAAGCAGAAGGGATGTGTGCATGAATCTCTGCATAAGAGCAGAGATATGTCCTTATCTCTGTTAAGAAATACAGGCTTAAAAGGGAGCATTTTTGAGCAACCTGATCTAGTGAAAGATGCCCCCGTTGGACACATGTTTCAGGGGGGTTGCGTTAGATAATCTTTAAAGGTCCCCTCTTATCTGAACCATTCTGTGATACTATGAAATACATATTGAAATACACACATACATTGCCAGAGACATTATGGTTGGGGTTCAGGGGCTGACTTGGAAGTCTTTTGGTATACAACAATGGGAATTTAAAATTATACTCTGCAAAGAGGATTGTTTATTAGGAAATGTTCTGGTTTTACCTGGAGAAAATGATTTCCTGATTAATAATCAAGAACATGATGAATGTGAGAGAAATCCTTTAAAAAAAAAAGTATCTCTTAAGAACAGTCAAAAATGTTTAGCAATGGAAGATTACCAAAGAAGAACACTTAAATGAAGTCCTGAAGATGAGTAATAATGATTGGTTGTCATGCTAAAGCATCATGAGAAATTCTTTTTAATGTATGTAGATTCTTTGGTGTGTTCATGATTATATTTGTGAATATAATGAGTACAAGGTGATGGAAACAGCAATATAAGAGAAAATTGGGGGGAGGAGTTGACTACAAGTTGAGCAGCAAGGAAAATACTTACAAGTTTGAGATCTAATGAGGAACCTGAGAAAAGCAACTCAGTTCTGAAAAAGATGCTAGGGAAAAAGATAGGGGAGTAAAGGCAAGAAAAGGAAGCAGGAGGAGGAACAAGACTGTTTAGATGGCTGATAGAGAAGGAGAGAGAAGTGCCTGGTGTGTATGGGGTGTGGCAGTGGAAGGAGGAATTATTGAGAATGAGACAAGAAGAAGCGCAATCCTTGTAATTGTATTTCTTCTGTTCCCCATTCTTATCCCACATCCTCATCTTCCTTGCCCCAAGAATATGTGTGCTTTTTGAGATTTTATGATGAAAAAGTGTTGTTTGTAATAACTGGGAAACTCTAAAGAAACTGTGATGTACTTGATTGCTAGTGCAGACCATGATCAAACATGGTTACAAACATACAACTGAGCTTGTCCTGGAATGCCTTAAATAGGTGGAGGTAACAGAAAAGCAAACGAACATTTGCTCTTTGTTTTTTGATTCATTCCAGCTTTTCTCTCCCTTCATAACAACACAAATCTGTAGCAAATGTTAAAAAGCAAAAATGGAACAACCCAAAAATATACCAAGTGCATTGGAGGGAGAAACACTAATATGAAGTGTTTTAAGTCAAAATACACTGATACATTGGTGACTTGTAGTGGAATTGAATGATCCAGCCTCTTTTAAATATAATTGTTTGCATCAACCTGTAGTTGGGATGATAGATTAAGGTCACATCCCTAATTTTCTAGCAGTTCCTTGCAAAGAATTCTTTCAGATTTTCCACGCTCAAAAACATAGCAATGATCAATTACTGTGCATGACATAAGAAACAACTGAACAGGAAATAACTTGAATGGTGTAAGAAAGCTTTAAATCTTTTGTTCTTGCTTGTTATAATGCAAAATTAATGATTATAATAAATTGTGTTGAGTGGGGAAAAGGTTTGTTGTTTTTATGACAATTACTTCTTCAGTTTTAAACTAATTGCACCCCTACTTTAAAAAGGGTTAAAAAATAGATTTTAAATAATATGCTGCTAAAGTGGCTCAATCAGAGAAGAAAAATGTGTCAATGACCACCATTATAGGGAAGATCTGCATTTTACATTCAAAAATTGTTTTGTGTGATGTTCTAGGTTGTGGAAAATATTAAAGGACACAGAGAAGGGCATAAACAGGACTTCTATCAGAAAAAAAAAAAGAGTAAGAGTTAGTGTTAGGTTCTTCTATGTGCAGCTAAACTTTGAAGATTTTTTCCTGCTCATTTGTTTCTATGCTAAGATCTTGTTGAGATGTAAGTGCACCTAAAGCAGTCATGAAACATAGTAAAAAGCCTAATGCTTCCATAATGATAAAAAGCTTCCTGATTAATCTGGTTTGGAGTAAAGTTGTCAGTTTTCAGTAATGCTTCATCAAGCTTTATGGATGACTAATACATATATAGCTGGCTACCTTACTCACTTAAAAACTAACAGTGAAGAAAAGTTGGATTTGTTTGAATATCCTGAAGATTTTACATAGTGGCAGAGGACACGCATACGCAGTAGAAGAAGGTTTCAGGTCTACTTGCCATAAGGCTATAACACAATTAATGCAATGTTGGGGAAATCCATTTACTTCTAAGAGTGCTGAAATTTCCCAAGACCATTGTCCATCACTATATATGTTGCTCATTTTTAAGAACTGCCAGCTTGGCTTTGAATCCCATGGTAAAATATTGGATCAAAAGCCCTAAATAGAGGAACCAGAGCATGGTTATGGGAACTTCCTTTTATAACTGTAGACTGGCTTTGCATTTATCTTTTTATTTTAAATCACATGAGAAATTTATTTCTGCATTCAGATAATCTGGAAGGTTGTATAATCAGCATATATCTGTATATATAGGCACTTAAATAACAAAGTCTTCTTTTTTGTATGTGTGTGCAACAAGAAGGTTTGAGGCAACAATGAAACTGAAAAAGAAAGTGTTTTTCAAGAGCACTTGGGTCTCCTTTCAATAGTTTGGTATACTGTTGAATTAGATGCAGCTAGAACATTATTTGATTTCTGTTTAATTGTAATCATATTAGTCATCTCTCATAGGAAATGTACTGAAAAACTAGTCAGTAGCTTTGGTTTGCTTTTTCTCTTCTAAATTGAAGGCAGTGTAAAACAAATTTTCCCCATTCCTCTGTTGTTTCTTTGCATTTGCCACATTTGGCTTAGTTTACTGGTTACTTTCTTTCCTCAGCCTTTTTTTCCTATACTTTATTTCAACTATTAAACTAATTAGCATAGCTAAAATATTTATACCTACATAAAATTACATGGCTGTTACAGCAGTGAAGACCAGAGAATTTCTGAGGCAGTGTAGACAACATATCTTCATAGAAATATTTGTTCCACAAACTTAGGTACAAACATATGCTAGGATCGCTTGGGTTGGAAGGAACCTCAAGGGTCACCTAGTTCCAGCCTCCCTGCCCTGGACAGGGATGACACCCTCTAGACCAGGGTGCCCAAAGACCCAACCAACCAACACAGCCTTGAAGGCTTTCAGGGATAGGACATCCACAGCTTCTCTGGGCAACCTGCCTCACCACTTTCACAATAAAGAATTTCTTTCTAATATCTAATGTAAACCTACTCTCTTTCAGTTTGGATCCATTCCCCCTTGTTCTGTCACTACATGCTATTATAAAAAGTCCTTCTCCATCCTTCTTTAGGTACTGAAAGGCTGCAGCTAGGGTCATCCTAGAGCCTTCTCTTCTTCAGGCTAAACAAACTCAGTTCTCTCAGCCTTTCCTCATAGGAGAGGTGCTCCATCTCTCTAATCATCTTGGTGGCCCTCCTCTAACAGGTCCATGTCCTTCCTGTGCTGGGCCCCCAGAGCTGCCTGCAGCACTGCAGGTGGGCTCTCACCAGAGCAGAGCAGAGGGGCAGAATCCCCTCCCTCCCCTGCTGCCCACGGGGCTCTGGATGCAGCCCAGGACACCTTTGGCTCTCTGGGCTGGGAGTGCCCATGGCTGGGTCATGTCCAGCCTCTCATCCACCAGGACCCCCAAATCCTTCTCACCTGCTCTGGATCTGTTCATCCCCCAGCCTGTGCTGATACTGAGAGTTGTCCTGACCCAGATTAGCACCCTACACTTGATCTCATTAAATCTCATACGAATCCCATGTGCTCACTTCTCAAGTTTGTCCAGACCCCTCTGGAGACCATCCTGTCTCTTGGAAGTTTCAACTGCACCACTCAACTTGCTGTCATCCTCAAATTTGCCGAGGGTGTATTTGATCCCTTCATCTATGTCATTGATGAAGATATTAAGTAACACTGGTCCCAGTGCAGATCCCTGAGGGGCAGCACTTGTCACTGATGTCCAGTGTGTGTCTGAGCCATTGACCAGTGCCCTCTCAATGTGCCTTTCCAACCAGTTCCTTATCCACTGAACACTACGCTCATCAAATCAGGGTCCCTGGAATTTAGAGAAGAGGTGTTGTGAGAGACTGTGTCAAAGGCTTTACAGAAACTCAGAAAAATGACATCTGTGACATTCCTCTTGTCCACCGATGTAGTCATACCATCATGGAAGGCCACTAGATTACTTAGGCAAGACTTTCCCTTGATGAGGGCAAGCTGGCTGTCTCAAGTCTCAATCTTCTCCTCATCTGTTGTCACCAGACTTCCTTCATAGCACATGGGAATTCCATGTCATAATTAGTTAAAAGTACCGTAATAAGCTATTGCAAATTTTTGTTTAGTATATAAATTCTTTTACAAATTTGCCAGGTTTGAAATCCATCACCACTCAAGTAGATGTGGTTTCTGAATTCAGTCTATATTTCCTGTGGCAGAGCTCAGACAAGTAATGCCACAGAAGGATGTTTTTCTTTTATGGTACATTGCCTATATGATAAAGAACTAAGTTGTATGGATATCCTTCTGTGCAAGGTGGGGTAATTCTTTTGTCCAGACTGAAGGGGAAAAGCAATATTGCTGAAGACTAGGATTTGCCTAATCTATTACAAGTATCATCAGATGAGCATTGGCAGTCACTTTATGATGATTAAAGTTTTCTTCTTGGTTGCAAAACTAAATAAAATGGATTAGTGTGCACCAGCAGGAGACCAAAGAGCATGTCTGCAATTCATTAATAAGCCTTGTAGCTGACACTGTAATGTTTAGAACTCCAAGCACTTAAAAACAAGTGATTGATCATAATGCATGTAGCTTGCAATAGCCGATCGTGCAGGAAATGCACAGTGTTTATAAAGAAAACAGTTTTGGCATTCATGGATTTCTGTAGTTATTCAGTGGTGATTTTTGAGATTGGGTGGTTTTACTTCAATCTCTGTTGGAGATCATCAGAGTAAGGACCATTATAACTTTTTGAAAATAACCAGAATTTGTAGTACCCCCTCCCTTTTTTTCTCTTCATACTTTTTTCAGCTTCCACCCCTTTTTGTACAAGTGCTTAATTCAGCAATAGACACTTGCTCCAAAACTGTTCTTTTCTGCACAGCTTGGGCTTGAAATGGGAACAGTAGCTTTGATGGCAGTGCAGAGAGTTAGAGTTGCTATTGGACTACTGAAATAATTAGGTCATTGGAGTTTTTGTTAGTTTTTCAAAGTGAGTGGTTTAAAATAAGAATTATAGAGATGATCCTAAAAATACTAAGATCCTTAATATCATTGTAGCTCAAGTGACATTTTAATTATTTTTGGCCATAAATATTCTATTTTTCTTAGTCTATGCTGGTTTATGTTGTTTGGTGCAGTGTGGTATTGTTTAGGTAAGAAACATTATTTTTGATACTCCACTATCTTATATCTACAAATTTTATTCTAAATAAATGAACCATCCTTCTAGCAAAGGAAGAGAATTTTTCATTTACAGCTTGGTGTGAATGTGGGGAATACCCCAGTGTGCTTTCTCAGCAGTAATTTCTGTCCCTAGTTAATAAATTGCTAGGCCAACAAATTTGAACTTAATCAACTCAGACTGAAGTCTTACTACATGAAGCACTTCAATGTTGTGGTTATTAAATTAAATTCTCTCTCTTAGATATTTTGCATACAAAGTAGCACCTTTTTAGGGATGGCATGTTTAGATCTCATTCATTAAAAATCACTATCTCAGAAATATTTCCAGAAAACTTCACTCAAAAGCTACTTCCATCAGAGATCCATCAGAATGATTGATTGATTGATTGATTGATTGATTGATTGATTGATTGATTGATATCTAATGCTTTTAAAGATACAGGTGAAAAATCTTACATGCACTGAAGAGCAGAAAAAAATCAAGTTTTGTTACCTTCACTTAGGATGGAAGGTTGTCAAAACACTTGGCTGTGGGCATCCAGTGAACTATTTGAACAGGCCTGGACAATGGTTGAAAGAAAAATATATTCAGGAAAATATATGGAAAGCTATGATTCAGGAAATAAATGTAGAAATAATCTTGCTTGTGTTGTGAGTCATGCCTAGTGATGGTTTGAGTGTTTTGAGTATTTCAAACAACTTTTATTTCGTTTGCCTTGTTTTTCTTGGTTCTTTTTTTCCTCTTGGTAGACCTTTTTATTGTACCTCCTTGGCATTCTCAATAAAATTACTTTGGAAAAAAAAAAAAAACTGACCCAAATAATACAATGGCTGAGGAGTGTGTTTTACTCATGGAGATAAACACTTCCATGGTTGACTTTGCTTATCCTTTTGGGGATTCTTGTATGCAGTATTTAATTATTACATTACATAGATTTTTATGTCCAGTTCTTGTTTAAGGTGAGTTAGGCTATTAAAAAATAGTAAACAAACCCTCCTGCTGCTGTCTGTGGATATGTCTCTATTTCAGTTATCGCAAAATTGTTTGTCTTATACCAGCCAATGTTTCCAAACGGTAGAGGTTTCTATGCTCTGCAGACAGAGAGGAATCTCTATCCACTGCATTTGCCAACATTTATCCTTATCTGTGGTTTAAGACCAGTATGCAGACCTGTGTTAGAGATATGAGAGGGAGGTTAAAAAAGATTTGAAGCAGAGTGGCTGCATTGGTATAATAAACGTGGCTTTGTGTCCTGCGTCCTGGTTCACAATCAGCCTCTCTGGCACTTATTTGAGAGGCTCTGCAGGATGTTGTATGTATGATGCTTTTTCCAGCCAAGGACTGTTATTCCTTGCCATGGGGTCATAAAGAAGTTCAAAGGCAGATAAAATGACAGCAGTCAGCAACAGCAGCTCAGTTCCTGCAACACAGGAGTAATTGCAGCCCATTATTATAATTGGCTGTCGCTTCTTTCCCCTGAAGGAACTGAGCAGCTGCCAGTTTAGTGGGCTGCAAGAAAACTGATGCGACAGGAGATGGGGGTCATAACAAAAGTTGAGAAACAGATCAAGGCAAAATTCATTAGTCCTGAGTAGTTGTAAGAGAAGAGGAGACTGCTGTGACTGGTCATCACCGATGCCCATGTGCGAGATGGATTCTGACTTCCAGCTTGGTTTGTTTCACCTTGCACTTCTTTTTTTTTTTTTTTTTTCACAAAGAGAAGCAAGGGTGATTCTACGATCTTTCATCTTTTTTTTGTATGAAACAAACCAACCACACAGCAGAAGGCAGGAACCTCTTTATGGGACTTAGCTAGAAAGAGTTTATTTCGGCCTGAATAAGTGCATCAGTTGGTTTTTCATGTGTGCTGCAGCTAAAAGGGGGATGATCTACAACTTGTTTAATTAAACAGCAATGTGTTGATGTTGACAGTAATGATCCTTAGGTACTTGCTTATGTTAAATATGTACAATCAGCAATAAATGCTAATGTAGAAATAATAGCTTGACAAACTGTGTAGATGTAACTTCTGTGTTTCAGAAGAAACAAACTGTTTCTTCATCTTCATCTTCTCTCACTGATGGAATATCAGAAACATATTTCTTAATACGTACGAGTGGAGATGTAGGGGAGTTTTACAGGGAGAAGAAAAAGTAAAGGTTAATAGAGTGCATTGTAGATACAAAACCAGAGGAGGTGATCACAGTTCTGTCTGATTCTGTGGTGCGCTTCAGGTCTTCTACTTGTGCAGGTCTTTTATCCTCACACCTAAATTTCATTCCCCTATACTGCATGTAGATCTATTTTAAAATGAACCTGAAGAGGCATGTGCAGATTTTGTTGTAGCTCTGCTTGTCTTTTTAAATAGAAAAGTTAAAGATGCATTGCATTTTCAGTATTTATGGGGCTGTATAAGGAAAGCTGTTTCTTCTAGGATCTATACACAGATACCTGGGGTGAATTTCCATCTCTTTGAATGTCAGTTGGAGCTTTGCCATTCATGTCAATTGCCAGTTTTTCACTTTAGTGCAGTATTTTGTTTCATTTCTGAATTCTTCTTCATCCTAGTTTCTTAAATGACACGTTCATGCTGAGAAAATATACCTTCTTGTAAGTTCAGTGTGTTTCCAGATTGCAGCTGCCCATTCCTACTAATATAGAAGGGGTTTTTGGTAGATTTCCTGTTCTTAAAAATCATTGTAGCATGTTACAACCCTCCTCACCCACAAATGGTTCAAAATACTGCTGCTGGGTTTCTGAATATCCTAAATTGGAGTGATTTTGTAATCCTAGTTCTATTTTTACTGTTTGTGACATTCTCTTTTATGTTTTACCTTGGTCGAGTCATTGCAATTTTGATGCAACTTGTGTGTGCTGAGATGCATCTGCATAGTTTCTGTTATGAGCCAGAACAGTGTTTTTATCATCATGCTTCCCCATGGCATGAAGTGGGTTCAGTGTGCTGCTCTGTAGGTCAGGATGTTGCTGTATGATCAGCCTGTAAATCAGCACTTCCCTGTTTGCTTTGGTCACTTTCCATGAACAAATTCACTACAGGCGCTGCTCTTCACTAAACACTGTTTGTAAAAGGCACCTTGACTAATCTGAACATAGCAATATGTGTTTCAGAAATTATTATTTTTTTTTATCACTGTGTGTTTTTGAAGGCTATTCTAGCACAACATCTGGGAAAGAAAAAAGTTGTAGTCTAGGCCTGTTGCCCCCACCTAAGAATGCACTCTGAGGCACGAGTTAACATTGCTGTTGACAAGTTTTGGTTTTTTCAGTTTCTCATTAAATTCAGGTGAGTGAGATTTATTTCTTGCTTGTAAGGATTTGGGCATGAGTGAGAGACTGGAGAAGTGAAATTAATGTAGTAGACAGGTGGAATCAGTATGCTACAAAGGAACCAAACTTTGGAAAACTTTCTCCATCAGGAAATGCTATTTTTGTTTGTGGTTATTGAAATATTGTGAGTTATGTTAGTTATTAATTATTTCTACTTATGAAATGTCACATGATAGAATTAAATTTCAATTTATTGAAGAATGAGGTAGTAAATAAAATAAGAAGTCTTGATATTTACTGTGAGGACTGTCTGTCTTAACACCTTGCTGTTGGTAGTCAGTAAGTAAAAGCACTGCGCTTGGTCATTGCTACTTTTTTTGTCAATTTCATATTTGTTTATCATCATGGGCAAATTTTGGAGGAAAGCAGACACTCCATTATTTGGAGAATTTTTTGGTTCATTAGGGGAATTTTGCCAATGGGGATGTCATAACAGTTTTCTCTCTTGTGACTACTGTACTAAAAGGCCAGTCAAAAATTTGTTATTTTTGCATGACAGCGGTTGTAGATTTTAAAGTAGTGCAAAAATGGTCCCAATCTGTCCATCCTGTAAGAGTTCAAACACTTTTTTTAGTAGTTTTTCTGGATTATGAATACATAACAAGATCTTTGGAGTGAATGTAAAAGCTTTGGCAAGAAGATTATAAAGATATGAATTCAGAAAATCAGCTATATGTGCTATCTTAAAATTCACTGATCCTTCTGGTCTCCAGAGAACAGTCTTGCTAAATCTAAGAAGGTTTCCATTTGTGAAGCACTTCCAAAGAAGAGTCCAGATGGCTACTTAAAACTGTAATAGTAATATCTATGTTTAAAAATGTCCTTGTATGAACAGGAGTTGCTCTGGGTGCTTATTGCAGGAAAGTGTTTTAAATGGTGTGTGAATTTGAGATGGTGACTATAAGGATAGCTGTTTCAGCTAAATGAAAAAAAAACCCAAAAAACTGTGGAAGGGCTCAAATACTAAAATTGAGGCAAATTGAGGGATTTCCACATAATTTTAGATTTTGCATATATTAAACTGGTATCCCTTTGGGATGAAAAAGATGTGAATTGAGTAGCAAGAAATGGGCTCTAAAATGGAATGAGTTTCTATGTGTCAGAAGTTGTGCATCTTAAGGAACATGATTGCCGCTTAAAAGATGATGTTATGAATAGCTATTGGAATTAGAGGTGAAAGCCTTGAATATACTTGCTCCTGACAGGCTTTGACTTTTATTTACATGTTTATTTAGCTGTACCATCTTTATGTCGTCTCATGATTTTCATGAAGCAGCAAAAGTGAAGATCATAGCCCAGGCAGCTGCAGTGGCTTCAGCCTCTGTAGCTAACAAGGTGCTGATTTCTGAATGAGCTCCAAGCTGCAGAGAAGCCCTGCTGGAAGAGAGTTACTGTAGTTGTTCAAACTGGAACTTTGTCTTTACTTGTCTTCTATGTGTGTGGTGGGGGAGAGGGGGACATAACACAGAAAGCAGGTTTATCTCTTTTGCTTGGCTACCTGTCAGGGTGTTTGGGAAGACAGCAAGGAAGGTTTTGTGTGTAGTATTACCAGCTTGCTTTTGATGCTTGGTTTTATCGTGTGCCTCAGATGTGAGACTCTCGCTTTCCTAGTATGTTGAGTGACAAGTAAAAGAAGGCATGTGTCTGAAGAATGGAATATGGTCTGAATCACACTTTCTATGATTCAGAAAGCTGAGCTCTGCATTGTGGAATAGTTGAAGAATTCAGGTCCTTCGATATATTTCTAAAGCGGGAATGCAAATGACCTTTAAGTCAAGAAATCTACTTTGCACTAATAACTTTAGACTGCTTTTTGTCAAAATGTACATCTTTATGTAGAATTCAGATTCTTATATTGAACTTGCACATGTTGTTTCTGAAGTACATAATTTGCATACATACAAATTATTTGTAATGGCATGGTTGAAGCATGGATGGTTTCTTCCCTTTTAGCATGTTTCAGCACAAGTGAGAAACGTATATATATTTGGAATTATGCTCTTTTCTCTACTCTCTGTTGTCTTATTCTCTCTTTATTTTTGAGGATTAAGAAATAGAAGCTTTTATTTTTTTATATTTGTGGCTGGTGACTTTGAACATCCCCTTACAGATTGCATCATCTTGTCTCAATTCACTGTGACCGTACACTAAAGCCTTTTCCTATGGGACTGGGCAGTAAAGAAGTGGGGAAATGTAGACTCTGTGTTCCCTGTTCTGACCTACTTTCCTTAAGTCTTGCTAAGACCTGAAGATTCATTTGCTGCTATTATGTTGATGTTGATCGAAGCCAAGGATCTATCTAGAGTAAGAGCTTACTTGGGGAGACAGATGCTCCTGTGTTATTTAAACTTAATTTTTTTGAAGAACTCAGCTGAAAACCTTTGGTAACATTACCTCAGTTACAAATTTGTGCACCTCTCTAATAATGGGAAAACTGGTCTTATTTGTAAGACCTTAATTTCACCCAAATATAATATTGTGCAGTAGATACTATAATATGCTATTTCCTTCTACTGGACCACTGCCTCTTTCAGTGCATTGTCTATTTAGTAATTTTAATTTCTTTTCATGGTGTACCCATGCCTTTTTTGTAGAACACTGTTGAAAAGTGCTTTATATTCACTTTATTCCTTCACTGATAAAGAAATGTTCTTTGAGGAGCAATGAGGAATTTATTTTTCATAAGTGCCTGTAAGTTAAAGGAACATAATTGTCTCTTCCATGTGACCACACAGTTCTGAGAAACAGAATGAAGGATTCAAATATCCCTGTATTTAGCATTCTCTGTTTTTCCAGTCTTTTATGGGTGGTTGGGAGGGAATAGTTCTCTGTCAAACTATACCTGCTTAAAATACTGCTTTCATAGGTCTTGGCTGGAGTTCCAATTGCTCAGCAGTTCTGCAAATCAAACCCTAGAGCATAAAGTCAGATACTAGGAAATGAAAAACGTACAGTGAAATGACTGTATGCTAAGGCTTTGATTTACACTGAGTAGAAACTGGAAAAGGCAAAGATAAGAGCTAACTCTCCAGTATAGTATTCAGTCACTTCAATTATGTGATCCTCCTCATCTTTTCTTTTGTATTTTGCAGCCCATAAAGGAAGGGAGCTTTCATCTTCATGTGTCCTAGATCCATCCCATACAACAAGCAAGGCATGGGCCTGATGGTGCATAATCAAGCAATATAAAATTGTATTGATATTGCAAAATACATACACATAACTGCTGAAGTGAGGATTCTGAATTGCTCCTGTAGTAAGTGAATAGAGAGATCTCTAACTTAAATGAGAAGTAACATCTAAGGTTGTAACTGCCTTAGAGTGTTCATCAAGAATACATTTTTTAAAGTAATCTCTTAGTTATTCCCACTTCTTATGTACTGGCTTTCATCATAAAGCTATCTCAAAGTACAGGTATTACATTTTTTTATAAAATAATGATGTGGAATGATTCAGAGAGGGATGCATTCCAGCAGTATGTCCAAAGTACTCCACTGCAGGCAATCTTACATGGCACTGACTAGAGTAGTCTAAGTGGCGCTTCTTGTCTTTTGCTATCTTCCTTCTCTGTAACCTCCAAAATTTTGAATGCCAGGTTGTCGTTACAATTTTTTTTTTCAAAAATAGCATGAATCTTTTTCATTCTCTAAAGGGGGAAAGAATTTTTCTTAGTTAAGTGAAGAACTTAAAACTGATGATGTGACTATCTCACATATCATAGCAGATGAGCATGCAGCTACAGAGCTAACATGCAGAGACCACTGGAATTCTAGCATCTCCTTGCTCATCAGGGCTTGAGTTAGCAACCTTCATGTTCTTTTAACATTATTTTTTCAGTGTGTAATTATATACTGTATGCTTCACTGTGGTTGTATTTTGGGACCTCATTAGAAGACTGTAAGACAGAGTACCTATGTGGGGTTTGTATTGCAATCCACAATATATAACTGTCACTGGAAATCTATATTAAAAGGTTTTGGGCTGTGATGAGGGATGTAGAGAAGCCTGATGAAAAATAAATGGGGGCACTAAGCTCAGGACATATTGAAGGAGAGGAAATCAATATAAACTTGTGTAAACTTAATATCGTCAAAGCAATTTGCATTACAAGTCACTCTTTCTTAAACTCTTTAAAAAGGCCTTAATTTTTCATTAATGTGGAAGCCAGTTTTTTCCCATATTTCTGTTGCAGAAATTAGCCCTCCTTAATAGCTGGGAAGGCTGAAGTGTAATGTCTCCAAATAATGAGGAGAGGAAAGAAACTGTGAATGCTTCATTTGAAGGATTCTAGTTACTGGCGTTTACTCTCTCTGGAATAATTTGGTTGTTTGGAAGGATTTAAATACCATGGGGTAAGAAGGAAGGAAAAGACTAAATCATTCTAAATTGTTAAGGGAATTTTCAGATCTTGCAGGAGTAGTGGAGTTGTCACAAACTTCGTGGTAACTTCCCCAAGGTAAATCTAAAGAGATATTGCAAATGAAATGGTAAATTCAAGGAACCACGTAAGGTCCTGTGGGTAGGAGGACAAGAGTAGTTTTAGAAATATGAGTAATATTTTTATAAATGCGTGATAAGGTAGCATGAAAGATAGCTGTTAAAAAGGAACCAAAAGGTGTGCATTTATAAACACATACATATACAATTTTGTGTGTAAATATATTTTTATATGTAATATAATGTTCTTGATTTGTTACCTCTTATCACTGTTAGATATTAATCTGTCTCTCTGCATGCACACTCTTAAATATTGCATGTCCTCAAGATCTGACAGCCAAAGACACAAAAAGCAAATGCACCTTGATCTCATAATACACAGGAAGAAAACTGATGTGCAGTGAGAATACTCAGTTGATGTAGAATTTCCAAATGTGCTGTGTTCCCAACATATTTCAGCACTATTTCTGTACTTCAGAGTTCTGTACTTCTGTATTCTTTTTACTTCAAAATAAGCTACAAACATACATTTATATATTAAGGTATATACTTATGTGTGTATATGCGTGTGTGAGTATGTAGAGACATAGTCTCTTGAACTCATGTCAGCAATTTTCCTTTTTCTCTGCTGTTGCTGTTATCCAGTTAGTCCTCTACCAAAAATGAAAGAGATAAAAATATGGATTGATATTTCTAATATGAAAGAAGAAGTTAGTTAACATTTTATTTTCAGTATTTATTTTATTTCAGTATTTTAAGTTAGTTAACTTTTTATTTTTATGTGAGGAGTATGGGTAAAGCTATAAATGTGGCCACATTTTTTTGGTTTCATTTCTCTGAGATGTTTTCCTGATGCAAAGATTTTTTTTTTAATCAACTTCATACATTGGGGAGCTAATGTTAGATCCATGAAAGACAGTGCATGCAAAGACATGGTAATAACTCCTGAAACAGTAAATGTTGAGGAACACAAGCAGCATCTCTAGAACTCCTGTGTTCAGATGAATTTTGGTTTGACTAAACCATTAAGAATGCCAGCCCTAGTGTTACTGGAACAAAACCAAGTGGAAGGGAAAAAATAGAAAGAAAAATAATTATCATTTCTAGGTAGCAGAAGAGAATTTTTAGAAGTGCTGTTTTGCGGATAAATTGTGTTCACTGAGAGCCACAAGGTTCAGCCTCTGATTATAAATTTATTTATGACTTGCATGCAGAAAGACAACATACTGAAAGCTAGGCATCCAACAGCTCTGAAAATTTCACTTGTTCAGGTGTAGTTGCATGATTATACATATATACTTAATACATATATACTTTAGTGTTCTTTAGCCTTGATAATTATTTCTGTGTCTGTAAAACAGTGGTGGCATGTTAGAAAAGGTATGAGACAAATTTTGAATCTCCATGAATTTCATCCAAAATATAATTGAAGAAATGTTAGTAAAGCCTGTCATGGGGCAGCCTTTGCCTATGAAAAGACAATGCATAATAAAGAGGGCAGTTTTGTACACCGAGACACACTTTATAGATACGTGTTAAAGGTATGTTTAAAAATAAAAGTTAAATAAGTTCATGTTTTATATACAAATGACAGGCTTTCATAGGTTATGTCTTTTTCAGACAGGGGTGATAATGACAGCAACACTCCCACATTATAATAATTCACCCTTCAGGAAAGAACAACAGCTAATCAGAAAGCCAGTACTCATCTTAGTATTTTTAGCCTTCATTTAACTGTGCTGTTTAGTGAATACTTTTGGTCTATTATTATAACTATAAAGAATGTTTAGGGTTTTTTTTAAAGCTCTTATTGTCAACTCATTTTCAACTTTTCTAAGAATTCATACAGATAGTATAACTATAGACACTTTAGTCATATCTATATTTGAATAAAAAAAAAAAAAAAAACAAAAAAACCCCAACCCTCATCTTTCTCTGTGCATTTTTGAATCTTAAACTTTTCTTCCTTTGTCAGAAAGCGTAGTGCAGTTCACTGTATCTGAAACAATGAGCTTTCAGTGGGTAGAAGCAAGACAATTCTTATTCTGAAAAGATACTGCTTGCTTTTGCTGTCGATATTTTTTGTAAAGTTCTTGAATAGCCCTATTGTCCTTCTGTGCACTCAAAGTGAATGAATTCATCTTTCAAAGTGGAGCACTTCTTTCTTCCCTGTACCAATTCCCACTTCTGTTTCTGAAGTAGAGAAGAAGACTGCACTCCTGAAAGGATACAATTCTGAGCACTGAAAATTAGATTCTAGTGTGCCTGTCACTCACAAAGCCAGGTTTATGCCAAGCGTTGTGAGTTACCCTAAGGAGTTTGTTTGGACCATTATGGAAATAACTTCACTCTAATGTACCAATGAAATTGCTTAATTCGCCACATATTCTGTTCTGAAAAGTAGATTCAAATTTCTTAACATTTCTGACATTCCTCACACTGGAATTCAGTATTGTAAGTTCTCATGCCCTTGCTGAATGTAAAGCATAGTGAGTTATTCTTTCTTTAATGGGATTGTTCAGATACTGGGCACTTGTGCAAATTTTGAAGGGTTGGTGCTGCACCTAAAGGTAAAGACTTTTAAATTAATGCACTTGTTTATAGAGTGCTTTCTTGGTTCTGTACTGTTGAATGTAGTACAACAAAGTTTGGTGTCTGTTTTCACAGACGTAAATATGTTTGTGTGATCTTTGTGTGGCAGGTTGCATCCATGCAGCTTGCTCTGTTTTGCTCCAAGGAAAGGAGGTGCAACCAGCTGTTTGAAGGCATAAGAAAGTGTCTGAAAGGAATATAGAATAAATTATTTTCAAGAAGGAACATTATGGAATAAGTAGGTGAATGAAATTTAGTTAGCGTTTCTTTCCTCTTATGTTATGTAATGAACATAAGAGGAAATTTTCAGTTGTCAGGCAAAAAATTGAAAATTCTCAGTTATCAGGTGGCAATATGCATATACTGAAGGCCTTCCTTTTTTGACAACCAGTATTTGGGAAATCTATGAAGTAAGATCCTGTGGAGACCTCAAAACATGTTGTTGTTGTTGGGCATTTTAATTCTTTGAGAATGTGTCTGTCAGTGGCTAGTAAGTATAATTTTCTGTGCTGCAACTGCTTCTTAAGGACTTTTAAGTGCTCAGATTGATGGAAGTGTTTTTAGGAAGATGAGCATGTGCCTTTTCTTATTTGCATTATTTTTATGACCATCACCAGTAGGAAGTGCCTAAAGGGAAGCTACTCTACAGGGGAACTTTGATCAGGCTCAATAAGGTAGTTATTATTTTGGCTGTCTTTATTAATCATTTACCTTCAGTGAACTTTAATCTGCACCTAGAAGGGTATTGAACACCTTTTAATCATGGCTTCTGGTGGTTTTTCAGCTGTCATTTAGTAAACAAAAAATGCATTTCACTGTGCAGGTTCAAGGATGGGCTTATTACTGCTCATTTGAGAATCAGGATTTCTTAAGGCAAATTATTTTAAATAATTTGAAATACTTGAATCAATAAATGAAATTTGCAACCAATTTACATCTCAGAAGCATAAACCATTTAATTCTACAAATGGTTTTGGGTTGTTTTGGTTAGGTTTCTTTTTCATTTCACTGATAGAAATTAAGGTTTTTTATTTTTCTATCCTTTTTTTTTTTACTATTTCATGCTCTGCTTTTTCTCACTGGTGATGTCAAGTTAAGAATGCTTCACTGCTACAGAGGATGCTGTCAAGTTCACACTCAAAAGGAAGTTTTTCTGCCCACTCTTTTCCCATAGAGAGTGAATTAGGGATTGTGTAGGCTTAACAGAATTCTCTGCTGTCTTCTGAGGCAGGTGTGTCAGTATGGAACCCCTTGATTTATAGGCAAATGGAGCGGGGGCTGAAGATGAGGGGAGAGAATAAAAATATTTAGGTTACAGATTAAGAGGGTAGAACACAAGGGGAAATATTTAAAAATATTTCTATTTTTTATCTATTTTCTAAAATAAATTATATGAGGAGTGGCTAAGATAGGTTAGTTATTGAAAAGCTTCTACATTTTATAAAGATTTGTGTTGAAATTCACACCTAGTTCCCCACTGCTGCTGTCAAAGGTAATGGCATATAGAAAACACCCAAAAATTCTTAATAAGAAGTCTGGTAAGGAAACATTAGCTAACCTATCTCACAGTTTATTTAAATAGTAGGAATTCTGTTGTTCGAAAAATATCATCTTTTAATGGATGTTATTGTGCTTTTTGGGGCATTAATCTATTCAGTGCCTCGTGTGATACAATTGATACTTCTGCTTGTGCACAGACACACACACACACATGTGTCTTCTGTCAGATTTAGCCTTAGCAAGCCTGGCTATAATGATAGTTTTATTTGCTCATACCTGAAATAGGGAAATAAAAGTTTTGTGAAGTATGTTCTCCATGTAGGTCGTAGCGCTCAAAAATCTGTGAATCTTACAAAGATTTCTCTTACAAAGAGAAACTGGTCCGTGATGCAGGTTGAAATGTGTATTAATTAGAAAAAGAATCCTCTCTTAAGAGGCAGGCAACTCTGAAGTTTTTACCCTTCAGTGCTTTTATTTTTATCAGTCTGTACCCAAACACTTGTTATGTGAGAGGTAACAGTGAACATGCAAATGGTAAGATATGTCAGTTTGGCTCTTTGCTTGGGTGATATAGCTTGGTTTTGTTTCTGATTTATTTACTATTCTCAAGAAGTATGCTAATATTTCCCAAAATTAAACTTGTGGAAGTGACTGCCTTGAGATGAACATGTAAATAAATTTAAAGAAGGAAATGCTGATGGTATTCCAAATAGAAAAGAAATAATGCATGTATTCACCTGATTTTGCAAAATCCATACATTTTGAGAGGCCCTCACAGCTCAGTGTGAACTCACATTTTATTTCCTAATTCTGTCAATGCAAAAGTAATTTTTTTAGTACATTTTTCCATGTATTAAAAAAAACCCAAACAATTTCACTTGTTTCACTTGTTCACTTAAGATAAAAATACTTTCTTATAACTGAATTGTAACTAACTCTTTTAGCTGCTGTGTAGGACCTTTTTTCAAGGAGATGTTTAGTTCATGTTCTACATCAGAAGCATGAGGAACCAAAGGTTTAAGAAAGAATTCTACACATATCTAGTTTGTTAAAGCAAATTCCTAAAGCAGCAGTCTTAAAGCAAGAAAAGCTGCTCTCAGTTAGAAGGATTTAGATTTATAAAATTTATTTAGACACTAAAGCATGATTTAAGCTAGATCCTTCCGGAAGTTTGCATTCCCATTTTGATGCAATCTATTGTTTACACTTTTTAAAAAATTCTTTCCTTTATTAATTGTTTGAGCATGCATTTTTACTCCTACCAACAATGAAGTAAGGTCATTCTAGCAGTTGGAAACTTATTGGTTGGACAAAATTTAGTGGAGGTTTTGTTTATCCATTAATAAATTAGAAGTGGCTTATGTGTTATGGCAAAGATGTCTGTTACTGATCTTGTTTTGTTTGGACCATGATGAAATAATTTTTCTTTACCTGTTTTATTCTTGAATGATACCTTTATTATACCTAAACCTTTATTTTCTTTTTCCTAGGACTTTAAGACAGGATTTGGTATCACTTTAATCCCTATGAATGTGGCAAATGTAAAACAAGTGGATCGGGCTGCAAAGCAATCTTTTGAAATAATTACTCCTTATAAAAGCTTTAGGTAAGAAGTTGAGTATTTGCTTTACAAAATATGCAATTAACTAAGGCACTAACTGGGTTTCATACTGCAGCATTGTAGCTAGTTTGGATGAAAAGATAATGTTTTTATTAAGGATGTTCAGCAATGTTTAGAAAAATGGGAGGATTTTCTTTGATTTATTTAGTTGTGTGCTTCATCTGTTAGCTCCTGACTAGGCATATTATTCTCACAGGTTTGTACTTTTATGTAGCCTTTGTTCATTCTGTGCAAGGGCAAAAGGAGAAGAAAAGAGAAATGAATTCCTCCACTTTCACAAATTGACTTCATCCTAAAGAATAATAAACTTCAATTGTGAAATAATGCTGCATCCATTTAGTCTTATGCATTTTATTTGAAAAGAAGCTTTCATGTGCTATCCCTTGTAGAAATCCTTGGATGAAAGTAGTTGAAAGTTTCACTTTGGCTGATTGCTGAGACTTGTAATGATTTTTAAGAAAATGAAAGTACATGCTAATAAAAGCCTTTTGTTAAGTGTTGTAGTGTTTCTTAACTGAAATGTTGTAATGAAGGAGGAAATTTCTTTGTTCTCCTGGGATTGTTGAATGTTAGGAAATACTTTCACTCTCAGTCAGCTAGCAGGTAAAATAGTCTTGATCAGCAATTTGGATCTGTTGCTACTTGGTAGATAGATAGTTCTTTGATTTTTTCTTAAGACATGATCATGTTGATGGTTTTTTCCTATTTAATTTTTAAAAAGATAAATTTAAATGAAAAGCAAGTTCTTTTTAAAAGTCTCTCTTTTTTTTTTTAATTCTCAGTAGTTTTTTTTAATTCTCATTTAATTCTCCATGTTTCCTTATGTCATTCTATGCTTTTGTTAAACTTCAGTATTTAAGTTTGGTAATTAATAGCATAAAAGGATTGAAATTAGCTCAGAGATGTTACATGAATGTCACAAAAGCTACATACCTTATACTAGTAGTGGTTTTGTTGAAAACAAGACTAAAACAGAGGGAGTTTTGTTGAATTTAAAAATACAAAATTATACATTCCATCTTAGGATTTTTATCTGTGTGGAGGAAGACTTTTGACTGTGATTTTGGGTGTAAATGTAATAAATAAAGAGGCTACAGACCGTGTTTAATTGGGCTTTAAAATAAAGATCAATAACACAGAAAAGTCAATTGTTTCAGCTTTACAGCAGAGTCAGAAAGAGAGAAACAAGACTGGATTGAAGCACTCCAGCAATCAATAGCAGAAACTCTATCTGATTATGAAGTAGCTGAGAAGATTTGGTTCAATGAGTCCAACAGGAGCTGCGCTGACTGTAAAGCTCCCGGTCCTGACTGGGCATCCATCAATCTCTGTGTTGTCATTTGTAAGAAGTGTGCAGGTAGAGTAATTAATGACAAGCTATGTGTTTGCTACAAAATGTCATATTTGCATATCTATGTATGTCCTTGAATTGGTGCTTTTTTTTTTTTTGTGGGTTTTGTTTTTGTTTTTTTTTTTTTAATTTTTGAAGTGTTATTTTCATAGAACTTTTGAGAAACAAAATGTGAGCATAACTTTTTTTTTTTTTTTTTTAATACCAAGGTCAGCCTTATTCTAAAGCACTTTCATGCATTAATGACATGTCTGTGGTAACTCTCAGGTGAATCATCCTTCACAATTAGTGAAAATTAAGACACACTAACACTTCATGGGAAAAGAATGGCTTTTGCAAGGCTAGATGCCAAAGAATAACAATTTTCAGTGTATAAATTTTGGGTATTAATTTTTTTACATTGCACACATTTTACTGCCAACAGGGATAGCTTTTTTAGATACTACTCAAAATACAGTTGTCATGTTTTATAGTGAAATATATGCTTAAGCTGTAGATTCAAGGAAATAATTTATAATTCTATGCTTTATTTAAAACCAAACTATCTCAGAAATAGTCTACATGAGACAGCCTATTTTTTTATTCATTATCAAATGAAATAAACTTTTTTTTAAAAAAACTATATGTATTTTTGATCCTTTTGTTTAAATTATTCAAATGTCAAACCCAACCTATTTTAAAAATAGCAAATAGAATGAATCTGGCTTGATCACATTTTTTTATTGTCTAAGCAGAAGAGAAACCCTGTTTAAGTGCCTTAGTTAAGTAACACTCTTGGATTTTCAGGACAACACAGATCTTTAGGACCAAGAGATTCAAAGGTCCGGAGTCTAAAAATGGATGCAAGCATTTGGAGCAATGAACTTATTGAGGTATGTTGTGATATTCTAACTCTTTTTTTCCATCTTGAAGCCTACTGCATGAAAGGGAGGTATTGACTGCTTTATTCACAAGATAACTGAACATACAGCTGCTAAACAATATGGTGCTGTTACAGTAAACTTGATGTTTCTGTGCATCATGTACCCCTGTGTAATTCCAAATATTTGTTTTACTAACAAAATGTACAGTTGCTCTTAGTATTTCTTCAAGTACTTAATATTTTGGGGGAAAAAGAAATAAAATGCTTTTGGAGAGCACTTAAGATGAAGAGAGGGGAAAAGAGAGGAGACTTGTCACTACCAGCTTAGCTGCTTGGGATGTTAAAAAGTGGTGGTGGTAAAAAAGTGGTCTGATAAAGAGGGTTGGAGCCACCAGTGTTTTCTTTAAAATACATGCTAGTCTCCTTTGAACTTGAACTAATATTTTCTAATATATAATGAAGTGTTATAACTGTTTAACCTTGTAAAACTTGGCTGCTATTGATGGTAAATGATGGCTGCTGGCTTTATTATTCATTTGTAGATGACCATAGGCAGTGACTGAGAGAGGCTGCTGTCTCCTGAAGGAAATTTTCTTTTCTTTAATAATTTTTCAACTTTTAGTGGCTGAAATCTGTTTAGAGGCTAGCTTCATATCCTTCGTACTAATTTGCTAATTTATTCCCTGCATCTCATCCAGCTCTTTATTGTCATTGGAAATAAGAGGGCAAACAGTTTTTGGGCTGGAAATCTTCCTCCAGATGAAGAATTGCATATTGATGACCCTGCAGAAAAAAGGATAGCATTCATTACACAAAAATACAAAGAGGGAAAATTCAGAAAAACACCTTTCCACTACAAAACCAAGGAACAGTTGAATAAGGTAATATAGCACGGTTAAGCCAATACTGTGTTTTGGATTGTATAGTATCCGTGTCCAATTTGGTCATCTTGTAAAACTGGTAAATTAATTCAGTGTCCTGGGTGACATTCTGACACAATAACCTTTGAATAAGGGTTATTTAGGAGCCTTTGCAGTAGTCATTGGATAACTACCTAGTTTGTTGTTTTTCCTGTTAGTTTATTTGAAGAAGATTATTGTAGTTCTTCCTATGTTTTCCTTAGCCATCAAACTATGGATCTTTGTTTTAATGTAACTGTACTCTAGGGATGCAAATTTCCACCTCACTTCTTTACATTACTTCCTTATGTGTTTGTCTGACATCTAACATTCAAATGCAGTAGATGATTCATTGTTATCAATGGTGAAAATAGCTCATACACAATTACATAGCAGCTTGTAGCTTATTGGAAATGAAAAAGCTGGAATTAGTGATGGAAAATATGTGTTCTCTACTTTTACAAAAATAACAAGTTCTTTAGAGTTGTAAAACAGAGAACTTCAATTCTCAATGTCTCTGTAAAGTCTGATGTCCATTTGACTGAATTCTAAGATCTGATGGTTTGAGTCATGATTTTTCAGGGTTGATGAAGACAGAAGAGTTTTAATGCATTCTGCAATTTAATGCACTCAATTACATGAATCAAATTGTCTCAAAGGATATACAGAGATTGTGTTTGGTGGGTTTTTTTTTTTTTGTGGAGAAGGATATATGTCAAATAATCATTTAAATACTGGGAAAAGTTATCAAATTCTCTGTAGAGACATGAAATTACTGTGAAATAAGGCATTCATTGCCAAGTAATTCTAGAATTTTTACTGAACTGTCTTCTCTGTTATCTTGTGTGTCCTGGGTGCTTATATGTTTCTTAGAACAGCTAAATTTTATAGGAATAATCTTCCTATTTTGAGTGACTTTTGCCTTAATCATTTAAGAAAACCTCATTCATTAACTAAATAACTTAAATAAATATTAAGTCATATAAATTTTAATGGAAGAGGTTGCTCTAATTGTGTAGCTATTTTTGGTTTTAAGGTTTTGGACCAGTATTGTAAAAGAAAAATATAAGTTTATCATGTTTGTCTTTGTGTATACAAAAATAAAAGGAGACTCATGATTTAGGATGTGGTGAGATGTTTATATTTCAAGGAAGATGAACAAGTATCAAGACACAAGTTAATAATAAGAGCAAAAAAACCTTAATATATATTAATTGTTTTCATGTATCTTATGATACATCTTAATAAAAAGAGTAGTTTGCCTTATTCACAGATGGTGGTTTTAAAAAAATCTACCTAGGAATTTCAGTATGTCTCCCAGGAATAGAGTCTAAGAATCTAATCTCATCCTTTTGTTGAACTTCTGAGGTCTGAAACAGCGAGAGTCTTTCTTTAGTAGTTTGATGCAAATAAACAGCAGGCTTCCCCTCCAATTGTATTTACTCATGTTATCCTTCCCAAGTGGAATTTGTGAAAGCAACATTTTGCTGGGTTTGGGTTGATATTTTGGGATATTTTTGTTGCTGAATTTTTCTAGATTCAGACCATACTTCACGGCTTTGGTACTTCTCAATATGTATGGTCCAGCTATATCAGAGTTGAAAGGATTTGCATCTAGGTTGCATGTATTTGTTGCCAGTAACTTTCTAATTTAAACAGACTTCCTGTTTCCCCTCTCTATGATAAGGCCCTGTGTGCTGCTGTAGTCAAGCAAGATGTGCTAGAAACTCTGATGTTGCTCTTCAGTGGGGCTGATGCCATGTGTGCCACTGGAGACCCTGTTAACAGCACCCCATACTTATTGGCCAAGAAAGCTGGACAAAGACTGCAGATGGAATTCCTGTACCATAATAAGTTCTCAGGTGTGATGCATTTTTTTTACTTTTGATCTAATTTTTTATTATGAGAAAGAGAAGGAAATAAATCAGAAGCAGAATTGGCTTTGCTTTGAAATATATTTGTATATCAGAGGGGCAGTTGTGATGGCGTTAACTGTGTTTTATTAGTGCACAATTTCAATTGTGGGCAAGTTTGCTGTTTTGCTCAGACATCATGTTTAGGACTTACACAACACAGTGATAAGTCATAGATCTCATACCCACTCATAGATCTCATACCCTTAGTTATAGCATAGAAAAAACCCATCATCTTCTTGCCAATATTATGTCTTTTACCAGAAAAAAAATGGGTACATAAATTTAACATATGTCTAAAGAATTCATCTAGTGCTTTTTCTTTTTCTTAAAGAATATTTAAATTGATATTTACTTCTTTTGCAAAAAGACTTAGCTGTTTTTTCACAAACTCTCCTCCCAAAATAAAACTCACCTCTTCAACCTGCAATATGATCTGTCCTACAAACCTCTTATTCCCATCACAGTTTCTGTTGCAGCTTGGAGCAAATGATAAACTTTGGCTTGGAAGTGAACAGTTCTGTTTGCAGTGTGTGGCTGCTGTGAGGCTCTTGAAAACAGAAAGCTGCTCTTAACAGTAAATATATTGAGGTGCATGGGTGTGGCTGAGCTTTTCTTTTAAAAGGGCTGGACAGTATCTGAAACCATCAGGGGCTGAAAGTTCACGTGCAGATCTACACTGAAAAAATAAAAAAGCTATGTGGATGTAGTCCTGGACCAGCTTCCCCTTGGCTTGTGTCACTCTGCCAAGTGACAATGATTCACATTCAAGCTGAACTAAAAAAGGATTAATTGGAAACACAGGAATGAATTAAGGCTTCCAAGGACAGAGACAGTGTCTAAATTTCTGCCTGAGTATTGCTCAGGCCGGTGCCATGCACTGGATCATAGGATGTGGAGCTCAGTCAGGTGCAGACGTGTAGCTAGAGTGGTTTCTTTGCTACCTATGGTCTCAAGCGGTCCTAAGGTTGTAGAGAGAGAAGTTTGCTTGTCTTGGCCCTGTCTTTTCTACTTTTGGCCCTCCAGCCAAGGCAGCACCGTCATGTTCTTATCTTTAGGGAAGGGGAGACAGCCTATGTTGGTGATGATTCCCAGAATTGTTGACTGTCTGTTGTCAGAGTTGCTGGTAAACTCTGTATAATCCCTCAAGAGAAGCAATCTCCTTCTGTTGAAGTATGTTACACAATGGATGAAAATCAAACTTTGGTACATCAGGAGACAGTATTTTATATTACCTTGGCAAGCAGTGGCTGACAATGGCAACATTGCAACAAATGTGAACAAGTTTTTTAATGACTCTGTTTTCTAATTATAAAAATAAAACCAGTACGTTTTATCAGTGTTGTAGTAAAGATACTGCAGAGCAACTGCATATTTACAGACATGCATTTAGACATGTGGAAAAATGGCTTTAGCTTGTATAACTGAAGATCTGTATGTTTTTTACTCCTTTGTATTTGAATAGATTTCCCAAACTATGATCCTTGTTCTGAAAGTGGCTTCTCTGAAGATACTTCGCATTTCACCTTTCTTTGTGAATTCTTGTACAAAGTTTCTTCTAATGCAGCTAAGCTTCCTACAGAGAAGAAATTAAAAGAAGGTATTTAACTTTCAATTTATGTATTTGAATAACACATGAATATGTATGATTTTGATTAATTTTATTCTTTTTAACTTCTTGCATTACTTTTTTTGAGATGAAATGTCTTTGATAAGAAATGTCCTCTTTTGATTCAGTAGACCTCTTTCAGATAAAGAAAATACTGTTTGTCTTGATCTCTTCATTCAGTAGTTGACAGAGGAAGAAAACTGAACTTCTGAAAAATTGTTCAGTTAACACACTAATTGATAAAAAACAAACAGAAACGCTTCTTGCTTTAATTATATTTAGATTAGTGCCAAGAATTAATTTTCATCTAAAATGATTCTATTACAGAAGTCATTTACAAGTAGCACTGAATTTTTAGTAGAGTATTTCTCAAGCTCAGAACTTTACGAAATCTTCCAAGTAGAAATGAGCATCTACAATGACTCTGACAACTTGAGCTTTGTGGGGGTATAATGCATGTATATCACAGTAGATATACATGACCCCCTGTGAATATCAGTCTTCTGTTTTTCTTTTTTTACTGAGAGAGGTGTTATCAGATAATTTTTCCCTTTTTCTTCCCATTTGTCTTCCTATATTTTTTTTCCATCTAAACAAATGACATGGATTTTTAAAATCTGTGGTGATTTATTATTGAATTTATTGCTTCTAAAATCCTTATATGGCATCCTGCACTGGTGTATAAATATTTTTCTAGGATTATGCCCATATTCTCATGGCATATGCCTTTAGTATTCTTAATGGATATTAAAGGCATGCTAAAGCATGTAACTCCTGTTTCAATATTCTTTTGTATGTTAGCGTGGCTCCAAATTCTTGAAAGCATTGGGTGATAATTGTGCTAATGCCTGATCACAGGCATTTCCTAGCAGCTTTGCAGTTCTTAACAAACATGCCTGTTTTGATAGAGGACTGCTGCTGGATAGGACTTTATCTGGGATTGCTCTGGAATTGCACTGAGTTTATTTGGGAAACCATGTATTAACTAAAAGCCTCATTACTACTTGCTCTAGGTTCAGGCCTGATCTTCCATGCTGTGGGTATCTGTATATGTTCATAAAGAAGTTTATAAAAAACCCCAGAAGTCAGTGCTTAGCCAAGTGGAGAGCAGATAGAAGGCTCAATGATGCATATTAGAAATGGCATATTTCTAAATACCTGTATAAATTGAAGATTTGGCTGAAATTGCTCACAGAATGGCTTTTGTAGCCCTTTTTGGGGGAGATGGACTGTGACTGAGTGCTGTTAGTAGGATGTCTTAAAATGTATGAGGAAAGCCCCCAGACAAGAAATTTTGACTGTCTTCAAGTCTTTAGTGGACAGAAATGAAGCTGCTTTGAAAGTTTGTAGTCTGTTGCTTAGAATTGCACTTACTGCTTGAGGGAACATACAATAAATGGAAAGGAACCAGATTTCTCAAGGTCAGGTTTTGTTCTCTGAAATTGTGATTGTGTCTTGAAGATGGTAGATGTTCTATTTCTTTGGTTTTCTTGTTCTTGTTTTGCTTTTTCCATGTTCCTTGTTTGGGCGTGAGCATTTGTTTGCTTCATTTTTGTATTGATGTTCAATTCCCCATGGGTTTGTCGGGACTGATATTTCTGGGATGGGCTCTTTACAGATACATAGGAAGATAGGTTTCCCTGACCATCTGCAGTTCAAAGAGACACATGGAACAAGGGAGGGAGATGTAATGACATCCTTTAAAAAACAAAAACAAAAAAAAAACCCTGCAACTTTGAATGAGAATCTGCTCTCGCCTTAGGGCTCTAATTTATCTCTGCCATGTTTAAGAAGCAGTATGACAGAAGTACTTCTTGCTATTCAAAACACAAAATATACAATCTTTCTTTTTCTCTTCTTTCACTACATCCAGAACCGTTTCTAAATCTCGCTAGCATGAAGTAATACTCATATTGCAAATGATTGTGAATAAGTGGAAATACTATTTTTCATTCTTATTCTCTTTAGGAAGTAATTTGAGGGTTAGAGTACTAATATGTGGGAGAAAATTTCAGTTCCCTCCTCTGTCTGTATATATTCAGATAAGGCCATGTTACCTGAAAAATCTGACCTATCTAGTTCTAGAGAAGAGAACTCCTGTTGAAGCAGTTCTGACTTGCCATGAACTAATTGAGGCCTCTGCAGGCCAGGGGGAGCACCATTTCCTCACAGCATTCAGACAAATTAGGGGCCCTTTTTTAAATTTTTTTTTTTTTTTATGCTATGTGTGGGTAGGGGTCCAACTCAGAATCCTGTGAAGCTGTTTAATCATTAGAATTAAGTTCTTCTTCAGTGTTAGGAATCTCTGAGGCAGTTGACAGCCTTGCCTTCAGCACCAGGGGCTGAAAATACAAGTGCTTGCTTGTTGTCATAGAAAACTGTTACCCTTTTGTAGACTTGGTGCTAATGGTAAAAGGACACTGCAGAAATCATTCAGTGCTGTGAATTAACCAAGGTTTTGTACCAACCAGGTGGAACACCTGGAAATACAGCCTCATTTTTCATCATGTGTGTCTCAGTACAGGAGAGAGCCAGCTCTGTGTGTGCTTCTCGTTATCGCAGCATCAGTGTTTTCAGCAGGGGTGCGTGCATTTTGAGGAGAGTTGTTGTTAATTAACAGCTGTTGATATCAGCGGGAAGAGAGCTCAAATGTTGGTGCTATTCTGATGTAGTGGATCAAAAAGTAAAGCTTAGAGGTTCAGGGGCTCAAGTTTGATTTTTGCTTTTGTTTCTAGTGTAAAAGGTTTTATGGATCCCTTTAAAAACTTCAATATTCCAAAATTGTCCTTGAGAGTTTTATAGTTTAATGAATATTGAAGTAGCGAGCTGTTTTGTAGAATAGGTTTTGGAAGATGGGGGAGGAAAAACTGGGGGACAAAAAGCCCTGAACATTCAAAACCTTAAAATTTGGTGCTCAACTCCTGTAAACCTGTATGTTATCAAGCCATTTATCTTATGTTTATTTTACTGCTTAACATTTGTATTTAGACAGAATCTAGATAGTACTAGGTAGCAAATAGCATGATACAAAGAAATAATAATAAATAGTAAAAAATATTTATAAAACTTATATAAACCATATAGAAAAAAACAGAAAAAGCATGAAATATCAAATAACATAATTAATAATTTCAAATTACAACTAGGTTTTTTTGCTTGATTTTTGTGGATTTTTTTTGCCAGATTTTTTTTTACCAAATTCTCAGAAGTACTTTGCCAGCTGTATAGGAGGTTTTAGACAGTGGAAAATAAGAAGAGCATTTTCTTTTATGATGTACTTCTCTCCAGCAGTGGAAACAGATGGACCTCAGATTTTGTTCTAAGAACTAGACATAAGCTAGAATGAATTCATGACTATTTTCAGTAGCAAATAGACATTACTATGATATGTCATGTGTTGTATTCATATTTTAGGTCATAAGAGGATGTAAATATTTAGCTGTAGTTAAATATGCCAAATAATTCATTGAAGTTGCTTTGCAGACTTTTTTCTCCATCTTGTATTTACCTATTTAAAAAAAAAAAGCTTAATGAAGAAAATGTAACCTTTCTATTTTTTTTTTTTAATCACAGATTGCAACAAAAGATGGTGCACTTTGGAAAGTGGCTTTTTGAGCTACTATGAAAATGATAAAACTACCACTCCTAATGGTATGATTGACATCAATGAAGTTATATGTCTTGTAGTACACAAGTCAAACATCTTTTTAAATAGAGGGTAAGCTCCTGAATTCATATTTCAGTAAACAAACTGTTCATTTTTTCCTGAATTTTGAGTAGGCAATTTGGAAAAAAAGCTGGTTTTATTTCACATCAAGAAATTAGTGCTGTGTGATATTTAGGGATTTCTTTTACGGTGATAGAATGAAAATATTAGGGTAATTTAAAAGGACAGATTACATTAGATACGTGTTTCTTTTTAAATCTGTAATGAATATTCTCAGTGCTTGAAAGGTTACATGATGAAAAATTGAACAATTAATACTCATTTTTCTTTCTGGGACTGACCTCTGCTGCAAGCCAAAATTCTCACTTTGTTCTTCCTTCTAATGCAGCAGACTCGAGCTCTTCACAATGTTTCTGGATTTGGTCACAGAGGTTTTGGTTTTTGAAATCCATTCTTTGTTCTGTAGCTGAGGACAGAAGTGATACTGATGAAGATTTTTAATTGGAAGAAACCAGCTTTTTTTTTTTTGGGGGGGGGGGGAAGGGGAGGTCTTGTTTTTTCTTTTATAACTCTCTCACATCCCATTTGTACATGAAAAACATCACATGGAGAGTGACCTGAATCTGATTACAGTGATACTCAATTTCTGATTACAGTGATACTCAATTTCTTTAGTGTAACATTTTTGTTTAGAATATGCTTTGTATTTGTCTAACAGACTCCATAACACTTTATTTTTGAACCTATGTATATGCACCTCAAGTAAAAATAACTTTCTATAGTATAATACTGTAATACTTTTAGTTACAAAACAAAATGGTCTGCAAAGAAAGCATAATCTATTCAATAAGCTTCTGAAAAAGAAAATGGCAATGAAGGACTTAGACTGCTACAAAGGAGAGAAATCCTGAAATATGGTGATGTCTCAATATGCTATCAAATACAGAGAAGGGACCTTCACTATTCTGCAGTAGCTGTGTGATACCCAGAAAAAAATAACTTTTTTCTTCTGTGTTCAAATCTATCCTATTGTTTGTTGCATTTCCAGATGGCTCCATTTTAGGTTAATAACTAAATTAAAAAACATGTTGGCTGAATACTTCACTCTTTGGAAATAACTAATTTCCTGTTGTGCTTTACCTGTGATTGAGGAGTTTTATGAGAAACTTTACTTAAATTTGACATTTCATGTAGTGAGACAGTGGGTCCTTAAAAATTCCTATTCTGTTAGTCAGAACTAAGTGTTTATGTAATTTTCAAAGTGGCTATTGAAAATATAGAAGTGACTCATGCTCAGTTCTCCACATTTAGACAAATCTCAGTCTTCAGCATTGAAAGGAAAAAGCATACTCCATCTATTTGGCATCCAACAAGAGGTCACAGACAAAATCAGACTATAAATTGACGAACCATAATTGGTAATTTAAAGAGTGACTGCCCCAAACTTCAGCACCATAATTACTTTCCAAATTCCACACCAATATAAACTGATTGGCATTTTCCTCTCATTAAAAATTGAATAAATATGGTTCATCTGCTGAAATAGTGGTACAATTTTTAAAAGGAAAGATACCCAAGAACCTCTCTTAAGAAAACTTTTAAGAGTTTCTTGAGCTACAGCAACTTCAAAGTATTCCCACTCTTCTTGGTGATGGCAGGTGATACACAGTGACCACACATTTCACCCCAGCAGATTCAGGCTGTCTGACAGGAAAAGCCTCTTCAGTTAAGAGGGCAGGTGGAAGGCAGGAACAGGTTGGTGACAATAGTACTGTCCATCCTTGACTGTTTTCAAGGCTTCTCATTGTGATAATCCCTCTTTGAACAGGACATGAGACAAAATGACATCTAAAAGTCCCTATGAACCAACATTTCAACTTGTTTACAACTTCCCATTCAACTGGTTGTTCAGCTTATATTAAACATACAAAAAAATCTTTTCAATGCATGACAAAAATGTGCTTGATCAAATAACATGAGCATGTGAAAGCAAAAAATTCTCTATGCATTTTTAATGACTATATGTAAACATTTTACTGCATTTTGGAATTATTCAAAAAACTATTACACCATGACCTTTAAGTATGTATTATTGACCTGCAAAGTACTTTAATCCTGATGTATTGTAAAGTGCTTTATTATTAGCTAGGCACTACTTGTGATATTGGAGGAGAAATGCAGATGGGTTCCATTCAATATGTATGAAATAATGAAAAAATAATGAAATAAAACAGCACTAGTATGTCTACTCTTTTGGAGACTAAATACAGCTGTGTTTCTTCTCTTACTTGCTTTAGGGACATCTTTACATTTGAAATATACTTACTGTCAGAACGTGTTTTTCTGTTTGGAGCTGAAACTGCACATTCACAAAGAAAATGGACTTCAGCAATAGCTAAGGTAATACTGATAATTATCTTCCTCAGTTAGGCCAGGAGCCTTTGCACAAATAATAAAGTGGCCTTGTTAGCTTAAAACCTTTGAGAAGCCATTATTTATGAATACTGATCTCTCCTGTGTGTAAAGATTTCTTGTGCAGCAGGAAGAAATAACTTTTGTGATTTAATGTTTGAAACAAGATAATAAAATGTGAACGGAATTGAAGGAGCATTTGAATGCTGACCTTAAGAATACATGAAACGTGCTCCAATATAAAGGCATAGACTGTATGAGTATATTTCAGCTAAGTTTTTTATGGTTGCAGTTCTATTAAATTTATTTGCTAAAATGAAATTCATAAGGCAATACCATATTTTATACTGTTCCAAATGTTAATAATCACATTTCTAATTAAATCCATGGTAGTTTAAAAGCAAAAATGTTTGAATTGTAGAGCATGAATGGGAAAAATGTTAAACTTGATTTTGCATTTTAAATTTAGTGTGTCTATGGGCTTGTGAGTGTGGGTTTTATATCTCAAAGTTTGAGGTTTTTTTACTGTGACCTTAATCCTGGAATCCTGTAGATTTGCAATATTTTGATTTTGTTTTTTAGGGGCAGAGGGTTTTTTTCTTCATCTGACTCACCCCATTTTCTTTGGTAGCATTTTGTCCCCGCGGTGGCTGAATCCTTGTTAGAGCGAGACTGTGACCTTATTGGGCAGCTGTACTACAAAGATTGCCATAACCTGGATCAGTGGAGAAAAGGCTGGTTTGCCATAGAGAAGTCGAGCCTTTATTTTTGTCTTGAAATGGAGGATGCTGAAGAAGATTCCATATATCTAAGGAGGTTGCAAGAACTAAGTAAGAACATCTAGTATTCAGAAAGTGTTCTGTGGGATTAATTCACTGTTAAGGACATTTCTATTACATTTCAAAGTAATAAATATTGGGAAGCTCATCCTTCACATGAGTCAGATGTTCTTCCAACTCTTATCTAAATATGGGGTTGGTTAATTTCTGTCTTGGGGTTTTTCCCTACTTTTTGGCACATGCCAGAGAAATTTTTCACAGCTTTAAAATGAATGATGACAGTTTTTGTTCCAGTTGCAGCAGTATATTTCTTACAAGAGTACAGAACTGAATAATAATATATAACCTTTTGGGATTATTGTCTCATATTTTTGACAGGGCAGAAATACTCACTGCAGAACGCATTCTTGAGATGATTGACAGGTCTAGTTTTAAAATACTCAAACATTCAGGAAAATTATAATTCTCTTGGAAAACTATTTCACAGACTAATAGACTTTTTTCCTATACTAAAAATATTATTTGCTCAATATCATGATGTGGAGAGATAAGAATATTTGTATAAATGGTCTTCTATGACCAATTTTATATCATTGTTTGTAATTATGCTCTGAATCCTCTTTTAAGCATATCTGCCCTACTTGTTTTTATATTGAACAAGGCAATATGTTACATAGAAAATACATATAATTTGAAGTTTATAATAAAGTAACATAGAGAAGATAATTTAGCTGTTTATTGATGATACTCTTTATAAATGCTGACAGATTGTGGACTGTTTTGCAGGAGCTTGCCTAAATGCCATTGGGTTTTCTACTGTTTATTTACTGCCACTTTATATTTGGTGTAAATAACACCATGAAGGTGGTTTTTAATCAGAAATGTTTTTATGCCTCTAGGTGTCTTTTAACTTGTGAATGCTTTTGATCCTAATTCAGAATTAAAAGATTAGGCATAAGGAGAACTATTCCTGATATTTTTTTTTGATGATGCAACTGTAATTGCCTCTGCCAGAATCATAAGAGCGTGCAAAGTCTGTGTATATTATATCTCATGTATAAAAATGAAACACTTTTGACTTTCAGTTGAGAATTTGTTTTGCTTGGGGTTTTTAAATATTAGTTGTATTTCTTGGAAATATTATATATCCATACTCTTTTCTTTGATTTCTGCTTTCTCCAGAATATATCTGCTCCACTATTAATACTGATTTGTGTAAATGAAACTTGAAAACTAATGAATCATTTGTGGAAGTATGCTGACTTACCTTCTTGATATTTGATTCAGTTATTATAGATGAGGTTATAGCCTCATGTGTGATACAAAAACATCATGTAACATGCAATGTGTTTATTAATTTTCATTGATGTTTAGGACTTTCTCTGGGAATTAGTTGAAATAAGTTGTGGATTATATATGACATGCATTTTGAGAAATTAAGTTTTTAGAATTTCAAATTAGTAAGCAGGTTACATTTAATTTACTGGTTTTAGTACAGTGTATGGTATAGTTTTTAAGCAGTGCAACTGAAAGTTATCCAGATGTATTTGATGTGTTATGTACAATGTAGGTCTTTTACAGGGTGCTTTTTTTAGCAGGGGTAACATAAGGCAACATAAAGAAGGGTGGAAATGATCTTCATGCTAAACAGATAACTTGCATTATCTTACTGTAAATATGTGCAGCCATTAAGGTGCAAAAAGTCAATGGATTCCAAAATCCAGTTTACTTCTGTATCATTATGTCTTCTACAACTTGTATTTACAAGCTGAGTATAATAAAACAGTGTAGCATATTTTCCCACTAAAAAGTACGTTTAAACTTTCTTGATAATGTTTTGTGTTAGTTTTTCTTTTAAATGCAAATATGGTGTGGTATTTTGTGGAGTTTTGTTACTATTATCAGCAGCATTCTTTATCTGCAAAGTTTAGGAATTCCATGCTCCTTTTGCCACTGGAGATAATTTTGAAAAAAACCAGGTCTGTCTGTATGTGCATGCTATATGTGTTTTTGTCTATAAATATGTGTCTATAAATATGAAGGTCATATGAATGTGTATGTGCTTTGTTTTCAGCAACCAGCAGTGTGGTGCAAAATGGAGAGAGAATAGATGTCCTGCTGCTCGTTGAAAAAGGAAGGTAGGGTTCCTATCTGAAAAAAATATTTGATCTGTTTTTATAGTCATATCTTAGCATTATTGTTGATAAGTTCTGGAGTTTTTTCACTTAGGGCTGCTAGCAAGAGAGTAAATTGTCAGAGTTTTTAAAGGAGGGGATATCTTTGTGCATTAATTACATTTTATGTCTGTGTCACAAAATGTTAACAAGCACTACTTAATTAAAAACTGTTTTCCCACTGAGAAAATTATTCCCAGATTAGTCTGCCAATAATGACTTCTTCAAAAGGAACTAACTCCTTTTACCTTGTGAAAAAGGAGTACCTCTTTGGAGCTTTTACCACAAACTACTTGATTTTTTAATTGTTCTTATGTCTCAGAATTCTGTATCTCAAACTGCCTAGGTCAGGTTTGAGAGGATATGAATGAGTCCTCTGGTTAATCTTATTGTAATATCTGGTCTCAGTTAACAGTATACTGCCTAGGAAAAAGCATACTTATGAAAAAAACATGATCCATATCTGCTTCCAAGGAGGTAATATTCTGCAGAGGTGACTGTGTCATATTTATAGTGATAGGGGAGGTTGGAACTTGAGGTGAGGTAGGTATTTCTGCCTCAAATATGGGTACAAATTCAAAGATGAAAGTAAAAATTGTGGAAGATAATTCTTAGTTTTTAATAAGTTGAGGCTTTTTTTATTTCAATCATAGGTTATTGGACAGGAGTCTGTCTTAAGTGGTGCAGTATTTATATAGTCTTTTGAACAGCCAATAATAAGTTAATAAATAAAGGGTGTTTTTCTCATTGGCAAATAAAAAAATCTTCATAGATACCTTTGACATCTATTCAGAGTTGGAATAGCTTGTCAGAAATGCATTGTAACTTGTGTGTTCTGAATTTTAACTCCTTCAGGGATATTATATGAGTTTCAGAACTGAGTAAGGCTACGCAGGTTAGAAGGAAATACTGTTTCTTGTCTTTTGTTGGGGGGGGGGGTTTCTCTTTAGTTTTGGGTTTTTGTTTGTTTGTTGGTTTGATTTGTTTTGGTTTGTGTTTGTTTGTTTGTTTGTTTGTTTGTTTGTTTGAAAAAAGCAAATTGAAATATGCAGTGTTAAGTAAGCTACATACACCAAACAGTGAACCTGAGGTATCCTAGTTAAGGTGCAGTCCAAAGATGGATATAAACCATGCATATAATTTCATAGGTGTTAATGCTGAGCAAAACTTTTAGCTCCAAGTCAGGGTTCATTATTTCATTATTTATTCATTAGAATATTTCCTTCAAGTGAAGCTAGGTTTTCCCTGAACCACTCTAGTAGTTTAAGGAAAATTCTGGACTATTTGAAAATAATTTCAGCAGAGACATTGGCTGATTTAAGGTGGACATGAATATATTTAATTTTTCTTCACTGAAGTCTGCCATAAAAATTTTAAGTGCATAATCTTCATATTATCTTAAGCATTGAAAGCCATATGGGTCTATAGGCTTTGGCATGGTGATTGTTTTTAGGATATTGCTTCAAAACTATCCAGGTGTGCAGTGCAGTTGTATGAGATGGCATCTTAAAGTGATAAGCAATTTAATGTGTGTGTGGAAGATGATTAAATATAAAATCACCTTTGTCTTTAGACTCAATTACTGTAAATGGAAATAAAGCTGCTAATCTTCCTTGTGCTCCTCCAAGCTCTAGATAAATTAATATCCCTGAGATGTCATCAGCATCAGCTAAATGAAATGTCAAAGTCTCTAGGTTTTCCTATTCTGTCTGTTATTTTGTATCAGTGCTTGTCTAATGTCAACTTTGGCACAGATTGATCACTTGGCAGAGACTCTGTGTAGCTGATGACTTTCTTGTTAATTTGTTAGTCACTTAAATGCAGGATAAAGTATAAAATAAATAAAGAATAGTATTGAAAGAATTAAGTTAAACAAGTAAGATTTTTCCAGAATTAGGAAAAGTTTAGGAGAAAAAACCAACCCAACAACCATAAACCAAACCAAAAAAGCCACTCTCCTTTGCATAAAAAAATAAATACGGTGAATTTCTTAAAGTGTTTCATTAAATTTTATTAGAAAATTATATAAAAATTCCTTGAGGTATTTTTCTACTGAATTTCCATTTCTTACAAATACTTTTGCCTTTTGTTTCAAGTCTGTCTTTGGACTGATTAATTAGGAAAAGTCACACATTTACATGTATTATATCTTTCTGTTTCACACCTTTTCTTTGAATTACTGTGGGTAAAAGAATGACTTCAGTTGTTACAAATGAACTTCTCACTTAAGAATGGTTGCATAATGAAGTAAACATTTTCAGAAACGATAAAAACATCATGTCTTAATGCTGAAATCATTACAATGTAATAAATCTATGAATTCTTGAGTCTTAAAAAGATAATATATTTGGGATAAAAAATGTAACATTAATCTGATACATATCTACTCAGAAGAAGAATTTAAAATTAATTTTGGGACATAACGTACATAGTACTTTAGAGCTTGTATAAAATACAGGAATTCAGAGACAATACTACCAAAAAAGTCATGTGAGAATTTTCACTAAATGTCTTAGATATTAATACAATCCACTCCTACCTTTTCTTTGTTTTGCTGCCTCTTCCTTTACCCTGCTTTCAGCTTGGCACCCTGCTGTTCATTTATTGTCTATATGACATGTTCAGCTGATGATGTCTATCAGCTCCAAAATAAGAGGTGGCAATCATACCAGGTAATAGCATATCATCAGAGGCTGAACCACACTGAAAGATTTCTGAAACCACACAACTGCTTCTCTTTTGAAGTATGTTGTCTTTTTTGAAGCTCAATGTACTCAGTGTTTTGAATCTCAATGTAAATTTTCATGATAATTTTAGATTACTTTTAATTTTACATTATTTTTATTTTCAGATCTTATACATGTTAATGCTTGTGTTTGTGTATCTTCACTAAAGTAAATTACAGAACACTCTTTTTTTAACATCTACTGGAATTTTATTACATTTTCATCTCTATTGGAGCATATTGTCCAGACTGCTAGAATTGTATCTAATTCAGCTGGATATCTTGACTTCTCACAGCACTGTGGTGTACAGTTTTACACCCTAATCAGATGGCCATTTGCCCCTTCTTGCTTTCACTTTCATAGCTGAAATATTCTAGTTTAGTAGTTGAAATGCTTCTTGACTTCTTGCTAGAAGTGGCAAACCATTTTAAGGTTTTCTGTGTTTGAGGCTTCCCTTTGTCACAGAGGTGTCCTCTGATTTGATCCATATTCAGTCTGGACTTTTTCCCTTGATCTCTGTATTTTTACAATGCTTGAAGTGACTGGTGATGCTTGACCTCCTGTTGCTATCTATAATATGCTATCCAAACAGAAGCTGCATAGCATAGTGGGGAAACAGCTACTCCTGTGTAATTCATCAGAGGACAACAGAGGGATCTGCATGATGAAAAGAAGGATGTTGTTTGAAAACATCTGTATACAGTGGATTTTGAATATATCTTCTATATGTAGAATTTAATGCAAAATCTGTAATGCTAAGTTTTAAAGAAACAGTTATATAGGTACTTCAGTTTCAAACATTCTGACATTTTTCTGAAATAATTTAAGCTCTCTCTTAGGTGTCAGTGAATGTTTTGGGACCATAATGTAATCCAGATGGTGCTTTTTTTTTTCCCTGTTATGTTTCTGATGTAGTTAGCTCTTTCTTATTATGTATAATAAACCTTCCCTACATACTGGCACAATTTCTTTAGGCTGATGGTTCATTCAATGCTTTCTTCTTAACCCTTTGGTGATAGCAGTAAGTTTTCTCATAAAATGCAGTTATGGGCACAAAATTCTAAAATCCAGAATTAATATAAACTTAATAGTCAGATGAAAGGACTTGTGCTTTCAATATGGTATGCTGGATGTAAGACCTTTTGAAGGGTCCCTTGATTAAGTAATACTTGAAGAAATATTTTTAATGGAATATCCATGCTTCAGTTGCTATTTGATTTTGCAAAACAATTTCATATTGTTATTTACATTCTTAGTACCTCTGTTTTCAGACAGGTAAATTATTAGAATCTTGTGGGAATTGCCAGAGGGCACTGAGTTGTGCCAGTGTCTGCTTCTCACTCTCCCCACCCACCTTACCCAAAATCACCTATTACACTGCTTTCCCGTTGCACAGCTGTGCAACAAAGCTTGTAACTGAAGCTAGGGGACTTTGCAGGATGGGTTAAAGAGAAGCCTTTGCACTCTTGTGGATGGTGTGTGGTCACATTTGTTGTCTGTCTGACTGCTGGGGCGGAAGGATGTGCTGGTAGTCAACAATAAAGCTGTGTAGGTAATGGTAGCTTCCTTAATGTTGAGACTCATTGATCTGCTGCAGTCACTTGTGCCAATTCAATTCTCTCAATTCACTAGGGCAGAAATCTACATTGGCAGGCTGCCTTGTTTGTTGGAGTACTTAAATTATTAAGTTCTTGGCTATGGACTGTATATGCTTCGCACAACATAGCAAAAATTCTGCCATTTTTCACCATGTTGTCATTATTGCTACCTATTTGTTATGAAATGTGAGATCTTCATCAATTTTTAGAACTGAAAAAATAGCACATGTGTAGACATACTATGGAAGGCAGTGCATTTGTGTTGAAGGAATGCATTTTGCTTCAGTCTGTGAAAAATAGTTGGTAATCTGCATGGTAGTTCTTCATAAACATTACAGTATAAATTCTTTCAAACATGATTACTTCTGTAAACTCTTTAAATTCCTCAGTTTTGTGCTACATGGGACATCAGTATATTTCAGCCTGTGTTTATGCTTAGTCTTAAGCATATTTATATTTTGATAATGACAATTAGTTCAGTGAGAAATGCATGTACTTGTTATTAATTTTGTCTGAAAACTCTGTGAAAGAGATGAAGACAGAGGTTAAATCTGCAGTTACCTTTATTGTTTCATGAAGTTCTCTAGAAGACTTCTACTGTGCTTGAGGAAAGTTCTGCTCTTCTGCTGGAAATTATTTCTCCTTTCCTTTTCATTGCTTCCAGGTTCAAGGAGATGAAGAAATCATTTCCATTTAGGGGAGAAAAAATTGTTAAAATTGTCCGTAAAGACTGAACTGAGAAGAATTGTTTTATGCATCTTATTTTTAAATTGTTTTATGTTTTTCTGATTTAAATTTATTCCAGGTGTGTTCTCTCTCAGCCAAAAATTATTGAGGTTTGAGATGAGCTTTTTAAGAGACTTCCATGGGAAATTGACTGAGTTCTGAAATGTGTTTGGCACTAGTTAAATTTTTTTTTTCTCCCTTCTTTGCTCTTGTGGTATTGTAATGAAAATGTGTCTCTGATTTATCTTACTTTTTGATGCCGACACTCTGGAGATTTTTGACTGGGCAAGTATAATTTTTTCATAAATAATTAGTTGCCTTCTATGAACAATCCAGGTTCCATGATAGCAGTATGATTTTCATATTTATATTTCTTAGCAGCAACTTCTCTTTCATGCCTGTTTTGGTCCCTTGGGACTACAACTTAAACAAATACCACATTTTCTTCGCTAATTATTAATAGCCTCTTCCTCTGTAACTGAATTGAAATTTTAGAAAACAATGAGAACATCATCACTTTGTACTTCTGAAATCTTTTTTCTAATGTGATGCATTGAGGGGAAGATGGAAAGATCCATAAAATACAAGGTGATCTTTTCCTCATAGTTTAGGTATTTAATATATCACAACAATTGATTGACAGGCACATGATTAGACTTTCGTATCTCTATGAAAAATGCTGATAAGTTCATGTGACCTTTGAAGTTCAGTATGGCATTTTTTCTCTCCTCCTCTGGTATCAATTCATTCATATGCAGCAGAGTTGCCCTTTTCTTGTTTAGAAGTAATAATATTTTCGCTTTACAGTATGTGCTTCCTGTATATATCATAATTCTTTGGATAAAAAATAATCTGTTGAGACTTCCATTTATCCTTTTGCTTAATACCATCATGTGAGTCCTGCTGTTCTGCAGGGGAAATAAGCACCCAGTAATAAGCATATATATGTACATTTCTTGTGTTGGAAAGCGCCATAAATCTTTTATAAATCATTGTCCTAACCTCTTCTGGTCTGTGAATAATAGTAGGAAACGAGTAGAGTATCTTGCACTGTCAAACTTTTTTCTACTCCTAACCTTTTACTTTCCTTATATATGTATGGCAGTAGCAATACCAGAAAATGTGGTGATGTATTCTTTGGAAGGTATTGATTGAGAACTACCTTTTTTGACAAGTCTTAAGGAAACTTTGGACAGCACTGAATTAGGCTCACTCATTTTGATGCAAAAATAGGAGAGGTTTTTGAATTTTTTTTTTCTCAGTGGAAGAGAGAGGCTGTGTTTCTACTATACAGGCATATGTGGTAGTTAACATGACTTTTGAAGTAATGAAGTAAAGACTTCCTTAAAAACATGGTTCAATGGAATGAAATATTTTAGTGTCATCTACTCTGCTGCTGTAAGGCTTGGTCTGTATGGTGGATCCTGAGAAAAGTTCGGATCCTGGCTGTGTGTAATACATTGACTGCATCCCCACTTCCTACCAAGATAGGAGTGCTAGAATGGAAACATTTATAAAAGTAAAATTGAAAGATATTAACAAAAAGAAATGAAATTAAGTATTCCCTCATCATATAAAATGCTTCTCCCCTCCAAAAATGAAATAATCAAAATAAGTGTATTTTCTATTTACATGAAACTGTTTATTTAGAAGTTCAGTAGAGCATTTTAACTTATCCTAATTAGCAAATAAATGGTCATTAGAGAAAATTGATCCCTTGCATGTCTTTAGTGGGAGATAAGACAACATATGTACAAAGGTTTGCTTACTATTTTAATACTTTAAACAGCTGTTTATTACATGCATGCATATGGTTGGATATATCCCCTTAAACTTTTCAATTTTGATATTTTGTGTTAGAAGCTGGCTCGTCAGGGTGGCACACAGGAGATTACTGTAGCATGCTTAAATAAAAGAGTCAGAACAAGGCTGGGCTTTGAGGTACAGGCAAAGTGTTGCATTACCTTATTCCACCTCAACTCATAGCTTTTTCATATATGTTCCTTAGCTTTGTGGTAGTGGATGATCATTTTGGTACTTGTGTAAGGAGGGAAGTTCAGTATGTCTCAGCTACTCCATAGAAGAGGTTGGTGTGTGTCTGGGGTGCTTTGGGGTGTGAATACAAAAGAAGGAAAGCTTTTTACAGTGTTGAAAGTTGTCTCTAAATTTGTTTCCTTCTTAGCCATGGCTTGGATGTATGAATGCATAATGTAGGAGCGAGACCGAAGAAGAGTAATTAAAATGTTGGCAGGTTCTTTCAAAGGCTTGTGACAGTGTTTGTGGATCTTCTTTCATTTTTTATGGTACTGGTAATACAAATGAATTTGGAAAAAAAAAAGATGCTTTAACAATAGACCACGATCACAGCTTTATGTGGTGAAGGTGCCTTGATGTCTTACTCCAAGTATATGTATATATATATTTTTCTTTTCTGAACATCTGCTTTGTTGCCACGGTGCAATAACTTCGGTTTTTCATTTCTTTCCTGAACTCAAAATATTTTTATAATTTTCAGAACGCTATACATCCATGGCCATACAAAGCTGGATTTCATGGTCTGGTATACTGCAATTGAAAAAGCAGCAGGTACAGATGGTAATGCACTACAAGATCAGCAGCTCAGCAAAAATGATGTCCCTATTATAGTGAACAGCTGCATAGCATTTGTTACACAGTATGGTAAGTAGAGTGGATTTTATTCAAGCTAAGATCAGTTTATGTATTACTTAAAGTAAAATGCCCCTCATTAGCCTTGACATTCTTTAATGAGATGGTGCAATATACTACCACACAGCTGAGAATGGCCATTTTGGGGAAATACAGCTTGGTAAGTGCCCTTTATGGACACTTTCCTCTTTTAAATATTGCATTGTTTGCCTTATGAAACTCAGCCTCGGGGTCCACTGCCCCAGTGCAGACAACTCAGCCCATAAAGTAAACTCTGCAAAACTGGAGAAGCTGTGGTCTGAACACATCTTGGAAGCTGGCATTAACTGTGGAGTTGAGTTCAGTCTCAGGCTGCTGTTTTTTCAGTGAAATAACCTAAGGATTAGTTGGTTACCATTTATTTAGGTAAATTTTGCCAGCATAACTTTCCAAGGCATTAGCTTATATACAGATGATGTTTGTGTCCTTTTACTACTGCAAATACATCAGTTTTCTTGTGAGATTTGCTGCATGCATATCAACCCTGTACAAATCTGTCTTTGGTATAAATGTGTCTGTAACCTCTGTCAATATGAGAGCACCTAATTTCTATTTGAGTCATTGAAGTTGAACTAAATAACCTTTGGATAGGGTAACACTGCTGTATTGTAAATAGTTGTATTGGTGCCTAAAAGTAGGAAAAAAAGCCTTTGAGAAATTATTTTTAGTTATTAGCAATACAACAAAAGTTTTAAAAAACAAAAGTTTTGACTTCAATAACATATGCAGTGAATGAAGGCAGTCATGACTTTGTTTTAAACTATACGTTTCTTTTTTAATTTTACTTTAGTGGTTTTTTTTGCGTATAAGAATATTAGCTGACTGATGTCTTCCAGAACATCAGAAAAATCAGAAAAAAGGGTATTTTCTACTAACTTGAGGCTTTTAAGAATAAAATACTTTAGGTTGTATGAATGCGATAATACTTTGAGTCTTAAGATGAGTTCATCCATAGAGTAATAAAAGAAAAGGAGTTTTCTCATGAAAACAGCTGTGTTTTATGTGCAATATAATACCTATCATCAAAACTTCTTCTTTTTACTGTGCCTTTCGAAAGTACTGTTTTAGAAAACCCTGAAGAGATTTGGGGATTTGAAATGCCTGTAGAATACAAGTAGTGATCCCAGGCTTGGTTACTATTATGATGAGTATTTTTGCAAAGAGGTCTAGTTAGATATAAGAAGACTTGGCAGTGTTTTCACTAAGAAAGGGAGTATGAGTAAAAGGTCAGAAAGATACTGTTAGGAGATGCAGCCACATATAATTGTTTGGCAGCCACATATCATTTTCATATAATGATGTCTGAAATTTTTGAAAGAACACTTAATTTTACATTCATTTTTTTTCTTTCCTGTATTTTTGTGCCTTAGGTTTAGGTAGCAAGCAAATCTATCTTAAGAATGGTGATTCTTCCAATGTGGCTGAACTGCTGGAAAGCTTCAAAAAAGATGCAAGAAATGTTAAACTAAGAGCAGGAAAACATCAGCTCGAAGATGTGACAGATGTACTGAAAAGTTTTCTTTCTCAAATAGATGATGCCCTTCTCACTAAAGAACTTTATCCATTCTGGATCTCTGCATTAGGTAAAGTATTTAATAGCATTCCATATAACAAAGGTTATATGTACATTTTCAGAATCAAGACTGAGGGGCTTTTTAATTTACTTACCCTATGTCAACCTATGTTATTTCATAACTGGCAAAACAATGTAGTGAGAAAAAAATATTTGGGGCCTGGCTGCAATAGACACATGTTAATCAGAGATAATTTTTATAATGTTCTTTTAAAATGCAAGTTTCTATATTGCAGTATTTGCAAGCTGCAAGAAACAAGTGGTTTCCCTGCCAAACTGTGCTATAAAATTGCAGGCACAGCAGTAGGAGATGCATGGGAAATGCTGACAGAACATTAGTTTCTATCTTAATGCGTAGGAGTCACATAGACATATTTCTGTGTGGCACGTTTTGTCTTTATAAAAAGATTTAAAAGCATATTCCTCTTTGATTTTATTTAAGCTCAAATATATGGATGTTGCTTTAATATGAAAGAGTTTCAGGAAATTAAAATATTATCAATATTATACATTTTCAACCTTCAAACTCAATATCAAAAACTAGAAGAAAAAGTATTAAGAGTTTTTTCACTTACAACATGATTAATTGCATCAGAAAACAAAGTTCTGAGGCAGTTTAGATTGGTCAGCTCTTTTAATTGAAGTGTTACAATGATTCCCCTTCCTGATCTGTACACATGGCTAAAATTCTACTTCAGCTTTACAACAGAAAATCCTGTCCTGTTAAGGGATACAGAAGGTACTTCTAGGAAGACTAAAACATTTAATAAAATGGAGTAGAAGGCCTTTAAACTGTTGTTTTGTTATTTACTTTTTCGTCCAATTATCAAAGAAACCAAAACACAGTCAGTAGTTAGTGGAGAGCACCATCAATTGGCCAGAAGATTTCTGTGCTTTCTTTTCAGAAACTTGAGAGAAGCAAGGGACTGAGAGGGAAAAGCTAATTAGCTAAATAAAATCTACATTAACTTTGTATATGCTCTGAGCATAAGGGGGCAGCACAGGGAGTCAGACTTAAGGTAGAGAGCTGCGGTTGTGTTTCAGATAGTCATTCCCAAAACTGGAATTCCTGCCATTGTCCTTGCCATTGTTCAGCTATATGTAACTGATTTACCAGCCCTTTCCCCTTGCTCTCCTCTAGTCAGTCCTATATATGCTTAGATCCTTAAACTACTTTGTGCCTTCAGACACTTTTCCAGTAAATATTTAAAATATGAAAAGGTCTTTTCCTTTCTCTTTGCTGGGAACTCTTAGAAGTACATTTGCACTTGTGCATACGCAGTTGCACTCACACATGTACATGCACAAACTACAGATTAAATATGCTTTGAGAGAAAATGCAATTGCTGTTCTGGGCTTTAGTCTTAAATAGTGAAAAATGGTGCTGGAATATAGAACTGTCCTTCTTTATCACTGTTTCCCTGACCTGGTGTACAATAGTAGGCTTTTTTAATAGTATATTTTCAGCATTGCCTTTATGAAGAAGAAGTTGATTTGGTAAATAGTAATTTTAAAAGACTAGATGCTGCTGATAATAGTTAATGAGAACTGCTTGTTGGTTTTTAGTGTGCATTGTTGTTAATGCTCAACAATTATTATTTTCTGGCAGATACACAGAATGAAAAGGAGCGTGTGAGGAAGTACAGAGCTTTTATTCAAAGTCTTCCACCAGTCAATAGAGCGACTTTGGCTGCTTTAATTGAACATCTTTACAGGTCATTACAAATAAAGCATTGTAGCAGAGAAATTATTAAAATGTGTTTTCAGTATAACTCTACAATATATGAAATGTAGCTTGTTTCATTCACCAGTAATCACAAAACCTTATCTAGTTGCAGCAATTAATTGCATTTGAATTCCTTTAATTGATAATGTGGTTTTTCTTTGGTTATATTTTTAGCAGTAGGTATCTATAAAAATCAATGGATTGGAAAAGCCTTACAGGGAGAGAGGGCTGCCAGTGTATGTGTCCAAGTAGGGTAATTTTTGATGTAGCTTCTTTATGCAATTTCATTTTACTCCAGTCTACTAGTCTTCCAGAGGATTGTTGCAAATGGTTCTTGAAATTAAAATATTTTTTCCAGTGAAAATGTCCTTCTCCACAATCTGTTTTGCACATAATAACTTTGAGAATTTCCTACCCTTCCTGTTTTTTATCAGTGCTTCATTTTACAACTGAGGTAGCAGTAGAGAATATCCAAAATACAAACTTGTTTAAGCAACAAAGGTGATGACTTATTCCTAAGTCAAATAAGATGTAGAAAATGTGTAAAAATATGTGACAGGATGATTCTGAGGTGTCGTGGTTGAATAGTACTGGTCTATGTCACATCATCTATTGAACCAGTCAAAATATATTTTTAGTGAATTGCAGTAAGTATAGAATGTGTAGAAACTTCTCTTTACAGGATGCTGTGTTCAGAAATTATGGGACATAGCCAGGTACATAGCCAGTGTAATTTAAAAATATTTATGTGATTATGAAATTGATTGGTGCCATTTTTGGGATAAAGATTATACTACATATTGTGTTTAAGAAGTTTCTAAGCATGTCCAGTTAGACATATTAATATGATGTTGCATCTGTTCTGAAATTAATAAGAATTCATGCATTTAATGGCCAAAATTCTGTAGTAGTTTAAAGTGTTTGCCTCTAAAAGAGGACATGTTGTGTGAACAACAGAACTGATAGGAAAACTTTACCGTAGGGATAGGAACTAAGAAGGACCTAATTTCTTTCCACACTTTGTTTGATCTTTGATCTCAAATTTGTAGGATATACTTATGTTACATAATACAGTGAAACTGTTTGGCATTGGTTTGGCCTCACCTGGAGCACTCGGTGCAGTTCTGGGGTCTGCAGTTAAAGGATGTTAAGGTGTTTGAATGCATCCAGAGGAAGGCAACAATGTTGGTAAAAGGGCTGGAAGGAATCACCTGTGGGGGAGTGGCTGAGGACTCTGGGCTTTTCTACTTCAGAGAAAAGGAGGCTGAGGGGTTGGCCTCTTTGCTCTGAGTGGCTTCCTGAGGAGGAGAAGGGGAGAGGCAGGTGCTGATCTCTTCTTCCTGGCATCCGGATGGAAATGATTCAAAACTGCATCCAGAGAAGTACCAACTCGTCATTAGGAAGGATTTCTTACTAAAAAGGTGGTCAAATATTGTAACAGTCTTTTTGGAGGGATGGAGGATGACCCAAGCCTGTCAGTGCAGTTGGACAGTGCCCGTAGCACTGCACATGCTTTAGTTTTTGGTCAGCCCTTAAGTGATCCAGCAGTTGGACTAGGTGCTCATTCTAGGTCCCTTCTAACTCAGGTATTCTATCCTGTTTTTATTGTTTTCTAGTCTAAGTAGTTTTGATATCACTTGAAATACAGTTAGAAAGTTTTCATTTCTGTAATGAGAACAAAAGAGTATAAAAATATTAAATAAGTAATAGTAGATGTTTTCATTGCCTTTAATGTAGTTACCTTTTTTGAAGTACTCTCCATATTCTGTAAAGGAGCCTCAGACAATCAAGGGAGCAATGAAACTATCTAAATATGTTCATTTTTCCTTCAACAGGGTGCAGAAGTGTTCTGAAATTAACCAAATGAACCCTCAGAATTTAGCCGCGGTGTTTTCTTCATGCTTATTTCAAACTAAAGGCCAAACCAGTGAAGAAGTCAATGTAATTGAAGATCTAATTAAAAATTATGTGCAACTTTTTCATGTATGTATCTTCATATGTATCCTAACTGCTCAGATGTTAGAGATTCAAAAATAGAAAAATCTGCTTTAAAATGGTCTTCCTACTAGTCCAACGATCTGAGGATTTACAGGGTTTTTGAACTCTAATTCAGTGGATGTTTTTCTTGTCCTGTTTAAAATTTTATTTCCCAGTTAGTTTAACCTGTATAGGAAAGACTGTTTATGGGATGCTGTGAGCTACTGTTTTCCAAAATGATGCTTATTCTCCTTGCTGTCAAAAGCTTACTAAATTTAGGAAAATTTTATTATTATGACTATTAAAAATAGTGCTGCTAATCAAATTTTATAGGCCTGATCAAAACTGAAGCATAGAAGGATTTTGTGTTCTTAGTCTCTGAGCTGTGATTACAATTTGTTTTGCTCCTTAGACCCAGAAATAATGTTAAATATAATTGGATAGAAAAGCTACTACTAGCAGCAATTCATATTAGCCATTTGGATTTGGATTTGACTGTGCCACTATAACATTGATTGATTCCTTTCTGTTTCAATATGTATTCCATGAAGTTTATAATAATGAGTCACATCAATGAAGAGCTGTTTCTCACTGGTAGAATATTTTGCATACCTGCTTCTATGAGAACATGATTGGCAGTATTGGCAGTTGTTACCATAATTAATCACTCCAAAATTATTTATTTATACAGATAAATGAAGACCAAGTCAAACAAATGGACATAGAGAACAGTTTTATTACAAAATGGAAAGACACTCAGGTAAGTGTCCAGTTAGGCATGGATAAAAGAGAGTGAGGCCATATCATCTCTGTACATAGGTGAGGCTGCTCTTCTGTTCATCACTGAGACAGCATCACCCCAGGCACTGCACAGTTGCTTAGTCATGCTTGAACCAGGTGCAAGGTAAAGTGTCTCAGCTCACCTTCTTGCTCCCCTCATCAGTTCTCCACAGTTTGCCACAGGGTTCCAGTTAGGGTTAAAACTAATGATGTGGTGCGGCTGAGTGATGTAACAGCAGCGCTGCAATCATGTAACCCTCGTGGGTAATTGGCAACTTAAGGCTCAAGCAGCTACAATTAAGAATTGTAAGAATTCTTTACATTTAACAACTGATAGTTTGACATAATTGCATCAAAATGTGTGCATGTTTGTGGGAAAATCAGTGATATAAATACTTAATACTTTGGAATATATAGGTTACCACAGTACTATTATCTCTGGTTATGCAGAATGTTCAGAAAACTGAATTTCTGCTGAATTACTCAAAGTTCACATGTCTGAAATGTCACTGAAGTTCTGTTCCAGGTGGCACTTCATTAGTCGCTTTTCATTTTCTGTCCACCATATACTTATGCCAGCTGTTGCAGTAATTTACATCACATTTTCTCTCCATACGGTTGTTTGTGTGAGCCCAGTGGAAATCATGTGTCAGCTTCATTCTTATTTCCAACCTTTTTCTGTAATATCATCTGAAAAGCAAATTTTATAACTAAATGAGCCTTTTTGAGTCTGTGCCACTATAATTAAGCAGCTTTCTTCAAAGTAGCTTTGTAATGCTTTTCCTCACAAATGTTTCCATTAGTTTTCTATTCTCAAAGAGTCAACTAACTTAAAAGTTGCTGTTTTTCAGAATGAGAATGTTCTTTAAAATTCACACTGCCAGTTATTTTTCTATAGAAATGTAATCTTCGCTTCTGTAAATTGGTCAATATGTATCCCAAAGCTCAACTGTTTATATATATATCAATAATTATGTGTGAATATATATTTTTCTTAACCTTTTCCTCTGTTTGTTGTAGTATATAAATAAGTAGCATCACTATCAATACCATTCTCAAAAATGAAGACACAAATTGTTATCTTAGTGATAATTTGATTATTAATTCTTTATATTTGCCTATTAATAGGATGGTATACCTTCTGGTGAGTTCCTGTTTCTGCCTTAATTTTTCTTCCTGTGCTCTGGTCATCACTTGTTTTTTAGGAAATATTTTTTGGTACTAGACTGAGATGAATTGCAATCTTTTGAAGGTGCTTATGACTATACTAAAAGGGAATTAGAGCAGACAAAATGTGAGACATTTTTAACTTTAGAAAAATAAAGTAATTTCTCATCCATGAAAACAATTTTATCACCATAGATGAGCAAACCTAGTTACCATGGAAAATACTACATATCCCTTCTCATAAATCATACTTTTCGTCATGATCATAAAATGTTGGATTTAATACCTTTCTAATTTCTTTCTGAGTTTCTTGTTGTTAGACATTCTTAAACAACATTTGTTAGTCTTGAGCATATGAAATTTATATATGTCGTAAATTTGCTTTATCTGATTATTCCACATTAGCATTGTGTGCAAAATCTAGCCTTTTCTCCAACAAATTTGAAGAGCTATATTTAACAGAGGTTGATATCAAGAGCATTTATTTTAATTCCTTCTTAAATTAGGTAATGACAAGTTTTCATTGTGATTAAGAATCAGAAATACACTATTTGAAGTAATGAATTTTTATTTTCTTGATATGTACATATGGCTGTGTGGCTGAAATAGTCTGTTATTTGTACTTTTTCATCTCACTTTTAACGAAGTAATTTTGGGGTTACAGTCCTTTTTCATTGTTTTAAATTCTATTTATCTGTTTTGATTCTGAAGTGAACCTGACTAACCTCCAAATAAGAGTTACGGGTCTGGCAGTTTTGGATAGAGTGATACACTCATGTCTTAGACTTTGTCGTCTTAAGTGTAAATTTAAAATTTTCACTTATGCCATGTTGCCCTTAGTTTTCCTGCTCTTGGATCTATATTTCTAAATTAATGTTAATTTTTGTTTGATATGATTTGGTTGGATTTATTTAGGGTTTGGATTTTTCTCCTGAATCTGTGAATCGGTATTTTTTTCCTTACACTAGTTAAATAATGGTATTCTCCTTGATTAAAATGTTTATTTTTAACAATCAAATTTTTTAATTCTTTCTTTTTAGGTTTCCCAGGCTGGAGATTTGCTTATTGAAGTTTTTGTGGAAAGAAAGGAGCCAGACTGCAGTATTATAATCAGGGTTAGTGTATAAAAATGATACAGTAATTTTTATGAAGCACTTTTTCTTGAAGTATATGACATTTATTTTAATATATGTTTTTGTGTAAGCACACAAGGAAAGTATGAATTTATGTTTATCGCTATTCTTTTAAATATTTTGTTTTAAAATTTGTTATGTTGCCTTAATTATATAAAGACTGATTATTATGCATTTTGCTTTTTTGACAAAAATTTTAAGAAAAATTATGCAATTTTAAAGTGGAGATGTCCTGCTTTAGTTTTGCTGTAGTATGCAACAGTGTAAATTCTCCCAACTCTACATGTGCAACACACGAGAGCATTAACAAATACTCAATGATTGTTGGTTCTATTTAGTAGTTACGACCATTAAAATGACATTCCTCCTTTCTTTTTGTCTGTGGCTTTCTTCTTTCTTTGAGTGTTAAGAAAGCAAAGCTTGTTACTAACTATAAAAGAGATTTTTAAACTTTCTGTTTAATAGTGTATTTAAACACCTGCCTCTTCATGTAGTGTTATTTTTTATTACACCTCTCTGGTTTTGTTTCTTTTTTGTTCTGCTCAGCATATGACTCTCAAACACTTTTGTTTGTACATATATGGGTGTATGATATACATAGATGGAAATATACACATAAAAATGCTTTTTAAAATAGGAATAAAAATAGGAATATGCATCACTAAGATTAAGAAAATGGTGCTTCTCTAATATTTATCTTCCCACACCAAGGAAAATATATCAAAGCTTTTTTTCCCCCAGTTTTTCTGGGATAGAGAAAACAAATTTAAAGCTACCAAGTTAATAGTCATCTTAAAAATATAACTTCAATCTCAAGGAACAGAATAAGGAAAGCCTGCTGGAATCTGATGGATATTTTATGGGTTTCCAGCTCAATGGTTTTTTTTTTTTCCTTCCTTTTTTTTTTTTCCCCCTTAGGGAAATTGCAGGGAGGCAGCCTTTGAAAAAATGTGTCAGAAATCAGTAATTGAGATGTATTATAAACTGACTCAATTTATATTACAGGTATCACCTTTGATGGAAGCAGAGGAATTAACTAATGATGTTTTAGGACTCAAAAACATTATTCCCAGCAAAGATGATATCTGGGCTGCTTTTGAAGTACTTGAAAATGGAGAATTAGGTTAGTGACACTTAAATGTATGCATGTCAATCAGCTTTTATTATTTTAGTTTTTCAATACTTAATATCATCAAAAGTTTAGTTAAAGGCTTCATGGAAACAAGCAAAAAATAGCCTTCATGCCAATGTTTTACATTTGGTTGTTGTGGCATCTGCAGAATTTCTTTCTTTACTTTGCCAGAAATGATGTGATGAATTGTTTTAAACTACTCATAAATTAAGGGCTGAGAAGGTGTCCTTTATATTACAGTGCTTTGCAGTTCATTAATCATCAGCTATAGAAAAGTAGGTCTTACCAGTAAGTCATAGAGGAAAACCCTATTTTCATAAGACTGTCAGCACTTGATTTTATAAGCAATAATGCATGTCATATTTAGGAGAAAGGATCTTTTCTATTTTGCTAATTCAAATATTTAATGTACATAGGTGAAAAAAGGAGGCATACAGTATGTAACCCTGTACACACTTCAAAGTGTGTTTTTGGCAAGCAGCATTATGGTTTATGTAGCAGAATCTTGACAATTTTGTTTGAGATATGGTTCTGCTGCCAACAAAAGTAAATGTCACATGGCCACAATATTCATGAATGGTAAAGAGGCTCTAACATTGGGAATACTTTTTACATGCTGGAGCATGTTTAACATGCTGGAGAATTTTATTGTTAGAGATAACTAAAATACTGTAAAGTAGTTGGGATTTTGTTAATTAAAACATATTTTGGTGAATATTCCCTAAGGTAATCTTAGGGATTTTTTGAAGAATATATGGAGACAGAAATATGCAACATCTATTTGCATTTCCTAGTAAGTTGCTGATCTTAACTATTTTCATGTTACAGAGGAGAACTGTGAACTTGTTTATTTCTATAGTGAAGATACCTGTTTTCAAGTCAAGAAAAAAAAGAAAGTGGACAAAATAAGATTACTAAATATTGTTCTAATATGTTTTTGTTAGTTTTGTTGTATTTGATTTTCAGATGTGCTTACAATAATTCTTTCAGTTTTACTAATATGACTTATGTCCTCAGTCTTGAGCCTGCCAGTACAAAAACTATGATGCAAGTTTAGTCTCCCTTTCAGCTGAAAATCAATTATCCTGAGCCCTCTTCGCATCTTACAGTCTGCTGGTGATACTGTATAGAGATGTCATACAGAGTTTGTTTCCAGATTCACAGATCTGGGTGACAACTGACAAAGAATGCTAGCATATCTAATCTTTAGAAGAGTCCTGATAGTTCCTACAAGTGCAGTACAAATCATATTTCTTTAAACTGAATAATGGAAAAAAATTGAATTTTATTTTTTTAAACTTGATATATGACACAGGAACATGAAAACTAAATTAGATATGGCCAAGAGAACATTAAAGTAAATAAACAGGTAGATACCACAACAGCTTCAGGTATTTAGCTGCAACAACTAATGTTTTACTGGGGTATTGAAATTTTGTCTGAACTAATAACTATGGAAGACAAACAAAACTAAGCTAAGAGTGAGACCCTAGAGGCCCCATATAACACAATAAATATGGGCAGGACATTAGAGTATATCCTACTGAAAGAAGAGTTTCCAACACAAAGTGAAATGGCACACCAGGTTTTAAATCCAAAACAACCAACCCAAAAGCAAACTAAATTAAGTCCTAATTCATCACCTGACTCCTGTCAGTAGAGACTGTGTTGATGGAATGTGTTCTTCATGGATCCCTTCCTAGAAGAATCAGTGCATCAGAAAAAGTGAATTACTGTTTCAAAATAAAAATAATTTTGTAGTAAGAGACAGGTAGACTCCTGTGATCCTATGGCTGAACCTAACAGGCTTGCAAAGGGCGAGAGCACAGAGAAAATTAGTTCTAGAAAATATTTTATCCAAATGTGACACTGAAGAACTAAAAGACTACTTGAGGCTTTGCTCCTGCAAGTTGATTGTACTAGTGTCATTTGACAAACACCATGATGCATTTACAAATTAGTTCAGATAGTGACACTTAAAGACAGAAAAAAAGTTTGCATATTTGTTTCAAATGTACATCAGTAATCATGGTGTCTTTCTGATAAAAAATAATTTTCTGCATTTTTTCCTGGTGCAGTCTGCTACCTGTCCAGTGCATGGTGGTATTCTGCTTGTTACACTCAACCCTGAATTTTTTGAATTATAAGTTTTTATTTTACTTTTTAATACATACTACCAGGGAAAAAAACCCGGAGAAAGCAAGAAAATTAGAATCATATTTTATAGAAAGTCAGTTTCTACTAATAGTTAATGTTGTTTAAGGCAAAAATGACTGGTTTAGAATATTTACTAGCATATGATGACCTAAGTGAAAGAAAGGGTAATTGAATGTATGTGTTGACTCCTTGCTGTTCAAAATACTAGAATTGCAGTATTAAAAAATCAGCTAAATGATTTGCATAGAGAAAAGTTGCAATAATTGATGATTTTATCAAGCCTAATGCAAAATATTTAATACCATATGCTTTTACAAAATAGGGTGTGTGTAATTTTTTTAATAATAAGTGATTGATGGATAGTTTGTAAATGAGGTGTGTTACCAGTAAAATAGCTAATGGTTTTCAGCATGATGATTTATGTACCATGTAATCCATGATGACAGATGGTCTTAAATGTAACTATAAATAAAACAGTAGGTGTTTACTGTGGGAGTGCTGGTGTTCTAGGAAGATGTGGTGATTTGCCAGTCTCTTGCCTCTGATTTGTAAACTTCTTCTCCTTAAATTGGATTTTCTCTCATCAAGTGTTTAAGCTTTATCACGTCAGAGTACCATGTTTCCCAAAAATTCAGAAGTTTGACCATTTAAAACAAAAGGGCCGGAAGAAGTAGTGTTAATAAAGAAGGGGTTGAACTGCTATCTACAGAATGATATTCTTGTTAGGCTGCTTTGGTGTCATGTCTGAGTAATGAAATCTTTATATGGGTGGAATCACAGCTCTACAGGTAGCGTAGGTAGTTTTGTATCCCGAAACAGCAGTATTTTTTTCTGTCACAAAAGTGTGTTATTTGTGGCTGCTGCTTTCTGAGGCTCTAGTGTTCAGGTGTTCTAGAAAATGCCTTCTGCTAGACTGTAGTGCTGGAGAGTCCCAAAGCAGCTGTTGACATTTCATATTCATCTACCATAGCAGGAATGAAAAATGATATTATGGCTGCATACTTTGCTCTTCAGTACTCAGGGGACATGGCTAGACTGTGTGATCCAACATGAGAGTGTCGTAGAGGTGTGACTTTTCAGGAGCCATACCCCACTCTTCTCAAGACCTGACCCACATAAATTGGAATGCAAATGGGAGCACAGATCTATTGGAAAAATCTCTCTTTGGAGATAAAATGACATTTGGACCCACAAAGCCATTGTGAAGGCTTTTGTGGGTTCATGAATTAAAGCATGTGCTTGCTGCTGAGCACGTGAAAGCCTTCAGGGTGGGTGTGTTCTCCCACTCAAATCAGTGTTGTATCAGGCTGTGCTCATGTGTTCATGTGACACTCAGATTTCTGCTGGATCTGGTAATGCAGATTTAGGGATGATTTGCAAGATCTTTTCTGCCTTAATTTGGTAGGTGAACTGGGGCTTGTATGGAGTACTGCCTGGGCTTTCTTATCACTGCAGTTTTTTCAATTCTGTGCTGGGTCTCAGAGTTTCTCTTCTAGGATGGATGATGCCTATCAAAAAATGTGTGTTTGAGCATCTGAAGTTTTGCAGTGCGCACATACAGTCTAGTCATGCCTTCAGTGGTAGTTTAATCTTGCTGTACTTTTTGTGCAAGATTGAAATACACAGGTGCAAGTTTGGATACTCCCTAGCCACTGCAACAGGATGAAGATCTAGTAAGACCACAGGCTTTTCCCCTCTAGTAAAAAGAATCTAATGAAACCAGGAGTCTGTTTCAGTCTGCTTTGATCAATAACAGTATAATCCATACCAGTTGGAGGCATTTTTTTTCATTGTGATCACTCCAAATTCTTTGGTTCTTTGAATGCAGAGAATTGGTAGCTATAATGTTTCATTTTCATACTGAGCATAGGCCAATAAGGCACAGTATAGCTGAAGGTCTCAGTTCTGTTTGATCATATTTAAGCATGTCCTGTAATTGGTCCTAACTTTTGTATTTAGTTTGAAAGCAGTATTTTAGTGTCTTTACATTAAAAATTTAACATTACAAAAGAGTCACTGAACATTTGGCTACTGTTTGTTTAGTTTTATATTCATTACCTGTGCACGCACTGCCGGCAAAAGTATTGTCAGTAAAGTGCCTAATTGTCTTATTTTGAAAGCAGTATTTTTCTTCTATAGTTCAAAGTCAATGAGACCTTGTTGTTTACAGACAAATGTGAGGACCTCCAATATTGTTGGATTTTCTCTTTTATTTTAATTCTGTATTTTTTCTGTTTTGTTTCTTTGGCATTTTTCAGAACGTCCTCTGCATTATACAGAGAATGTACTAGAACAAGTTCTTCACTGGAGTTCACTACCAGAGCCTGGCACTGCATATCTAATAATAAAGAGGTTTCTAACAGCAGATATGGTGAATCTCTACAATGGTATGTCATTTCTCTTTAATTTAGATATTTTATATGGAAATATGAGAATGGCAATTGTTTTCAGTGGATCAAAGTGTCCCAGAACAACTGAATTACTGCTACTTCATAAAAATTACAGATTTACAGAGGGTTGTGGTGACTCCCTGTGGAAACACAGAGATTATGGATGTTTGTTTCTACAAAATATAAGCTCTCCCATTGAAATATAAAAGTGTACAGAAATTCTGCAGTCAGTACACACTTTATGAACTTCTGCTGTGAAGCTTGAAACTGCTCTTATCTAGGTCATACTGTGGGAATATATTTATATAACTATGGTATGCTAATAGAAATTTCCATTATCTAATTTGATGCCTCCAAACTACAAAGCTAATTTCACGGAATCAGAATATTCTGAGTTGGAAGGAACCCAGAAGGATCATCAAAGTCCAGCTCCTTGCCTTACACAGGACAGCCCCAGGAATAACACTGTTCCTGAGAGCATTGTCCAGATGCTTCTTGAACTCTCATGTTGGTGCTGTGACCACTTCCCTGGGGAACCTTTTCCATTGCCCAAACACCCTCTGGGGGGAGCTTTCCTGATATCCAACCTGAACTTCCCTTATAGAACTTCAGATCATTCTGTTATCCTGACACTGGGCACCACAGAGAAGAGATCAGTGTCTGCCCCTCTGCTTCTCCTCACAAGGGAATTGTGATAAGGTCTCCCCTCAGTCTCCTTCAGGCTGAACAGACCAAGTGACCTCAGCCACTCTTTATACTTGAGGGCTTCCCCTCAAGGCCCTTCACCATCTTTGTTGCCCTCATTTGGACACCCTAATAGCTCTGTAGCCTTCTTATATTGTGGTGCCCAAAACTGCCCCCAGCACTTGAGGTGAGGCTGTCCCAGTGCAGAGCAGGACAATCCCCTCCCTTGCCCAGCTGGTGATGCTGTGCATGATGCACCCCAGGAGAGGGTTGGCCCACTTGGCTGCTGGCTCACATTCAGCTTTCTGTTGACAAGGACCCCCAGGTCCCTTTCTGTGGCACTGCTTTCCAACATCTCGTTCCCCAGTCTGTCCAGAGGCATTCAGGGTTGCCCCATCCCAGGTGACATACTCATTTGAATGACATTCTCAAGCAATTGAATAATTGGGAGGGTATGTTGCCTTTAAAAGGGAGCTGACACTTAAATACAGATCGAGTATATGGTGAAAATATGCAGTTTACACATTGCCCCATTCTATTTTTTTTCCCACATAATACCTGGCTCTGAGTCTCCTGTGTAATATGTATTATCTGCTTTGAGAGAAGTGAGAGTTAGGGAGTTCAAAAATTATATCCTGTTTTCAAGCAGTTGAAATCCTGCGTGCTATCACTGTATAATGTGTGATGGCAACACATGATGCCTGGCTTAATCATCTTATTTTATCTAATGACTCATTCAAATATATCTATCTTTTCCTCTCTTTCCCATACATGGAAATGTTAATCTTTCCATTCTATATATCTCATCTTGATTTCAAGAAGTAGAATTTATTGTGTTGTGCTTATTCTTAAAGTAATGACCTTCTTCCACCATGCTTTATTCCTGTAAAAGCATTTTTCACAAACGTGAATGAACCTGAACAAGTGTGCTGTTCATGCCTTTTATGGTTGGGTTTCACTGTCAATAAATGTGTGATAGCAGATCATGAATGGAGAGAAATGGCCTACTTCATTAAAAGCTTGATATATGAACTCCCATCACCTCACTAGGTATGTGTTGAGATCAGGAGAGGGAATGGGTCATAAGGATTGTGTTTCTCACTGCTCTAAGAAACACATAAAGATTAGGCTCATGTCATTTTATAAAATGTAGTAAAGGAAGGATCTGCAGCTATTTGCACTCCTTCCTGTCTCCTAGATTTTGCATCCACCAGCTTATTACAGTAATTGTTTGCTTCAGTTCTATTCAGTTTGATGTTACTGTAGACACTGTCTTTTGACTGTTTACATTTATTGATTTTTTTTAATGTTTCTTTTAAAATAATTAAAACCTTACCAAATAAGTTATGTTGGTTTTCTCAGTGGTTTGAAAAGGAAAATTTCTGCCTTATTGCGGACTTACAGTGTTGATGTCTGCAAACTCTGTGTGGCAGAGTAATCTTGTGAATCCATCACTACATAGTGTAAAATGAGAAAATATATAGAACAAAGTTATTGGGGAAGGGATGTTCCCAGTGTTTAGGGTACAAGGCACTTATGGTTATGGTGGGACTCTCCATCTCAGAGTTCACAAGAAATAACTGCTAGCTCGAAGGAAGAAGGGGAGACCTCAATCTTTTCTGTCTCTTACACTCTATATGTGGAAAACTCCTTGTCACTGAATAATAAGGCTGGGACCAGATGTCCAACCACTATGATTTGAAGTATGTTTTTTAAGAGTGGATTCACAAATGTGCAACTGGGTGGATGGTTGTCCTCCTACTTTGCAGTAAAATTAGTAGGACTGTGATCTTTTAATGTTTATAATTTAATTCCATGAATATTCCTTGCTTCCCTGATTCATGTAGTAATCTTAAAGACTAATTATTATATTCCAGACTTTTTTTTTCTGTTGATATTAATTGAGAGATTTTCATTCTCAGCACTTTTCTCCTTTTTCTTTCTGAGTCTATGATGTGTTTGAAATAATGCTGGTTCAATAGTGAGCATAAGGAAACAGCTCTTCTGGCAACTTGTCATTGTCTTCTCTGTCAGTGCAACTTTTCCCATGTTCCTTATACATAGTACATTCTTGATTTTGATATTTATTCTCATCTTGTCCATTTTAAACTATTTTCTCATGTTCTGCAGCTGAGATCAGTTTTTCAGAGCAGGGTGCTAATAACACCGAGGTTGTGGATTTGATTCCTGTGTAGGGAATTCACCCAAGAGTTGGATTCTTGGGTCCTGGTGGGTCCCTCCTGACTCAGAATGTTCTGATCCAAACCTTACACTGAGGTCTAGATGTATGTTTTCTCTTGTATAGAAACCAACTTTCCTTTTCAAGGAAAAAATAGTTTATTTGTATTGATATGTTTCAGCAAATTTGTGATGAGTTTTCTATTTTATTACAGTTTTTACTTGCTAGTTCCTGACAATTAATTCCATAGCTTTTCATGCTTGTTGTAGGAGCACTCTTTCAAGTGTTACTCAGTAGGGCAAGATGTGCACTGTATTTTGGTATAAGAGATACTCAAGGACAGCCTAATTCTATTTTGAGACCCATTTTCTTCTCCTTATCCAAAAAATTCTCATATTAAAGTTTTATTTGTTAGAAAACTGGATACTATTTTTTTGTTAAATTTACTATAAATTCTGTGTATATAGGTCCTTGAAATTTTTCCAGTACAGTGTTGTATAATTTGAGAGGTAAGTATTGATTTCTGAGAACAGGGGCTTTTATTCAGAGATATTCTTTGAAATGCAAGCTTCTAAACCATAGGTGGATCGATCCTCCATGGATTAAGTGTACCTACTTCCTAGTTGCAAAGCTTTAGCAATTTTATCATGTTTTGTAAAGTTCATGTCTGAAAAATACATTCTGATTAGGACACATCCCTATTGTCTTAGATTTAGTTAATGAAATGCTGGCTTTTAAAGTATATGGAATATCATTAGTTTAGCAAATTATTTTTTTCCTCCTTAAGGCTATTCTAATATCTTTGTAAGTATCAAGTGTTTTACAGATTTGCTGCCATAGGAGTGCTGTGAAGTTTAGAATGAGTTTTTGTCATGTTGCAAGATGTGTGCAGAAATGTAAAATCTTCCACCTTGGAAAAGATGTGGAAGAATCCTGCTACTCTCATTAAGTACTCTGCTACTCTCATTTTGTATAGTTTAAAAAAAATAGAAAAAGTGGTTATGATTTTGTAGATAAGGATTCATAGTCTATTCTGAACATGAAATAAATATTAAGAGAGAATCAGTTTTTTTTAACTGTGCACGTATATTTGCGCATACAGTTGAGGACTTCTAAGTAATTTCTGATTTTAATTGTTCAAATGTATTGATTCTGGATTTAGATTCTTATTTTTTGATATTTTATCATGTACTGCTTCTTAATAATAGTTTTGATATCAGATGTTCAAAGTCTAAGTGTAATTTTAATGAAAAAAGCCAATTGAGTACTTGGGTAAGAATGAGATTTTCAATACACATCACACCCCTTTTACATCAGAGTTTTATATTTTATCCTGAAAGTAATATAGTGCAAAAGCTAGTGGTATCATTCTGTGACCTCAGGGAGAAAAGAATACTTCAGAATTCTGCTGAATTCTCTGTTCTGTCATAAAGACAGTAGGAATTACTGTCTTTTCCTTTGTTTTTCCTCACTTTAACTATTAATGTGCCATTTTGATTTGAGTTTCATTTTATGTGCATGAGTCATAGCAGCATGGCAATGACTGTAATTATTGCCCAGAAGTTTTTGCCAGGGAAGGGTACTTACTGGGAAAAGCCGACAAAGTAGTGGAAAAATATATGGATATTGAGCAGAATAGGAAACCTGAAAATACCTAGAAGTGGTGCTGCAGTAGTTTATATATACTAGTAATACTTCTTTGCATTATTTCATTTAGGATTTTAAATTGCTGAGAATGCACTGAAAAATCTGGTCTTTAACACTGAAAGCCTTTGATAGCTCTGGTACTTTTCTTTTTAAATAAAAACTTTCTCAGTACAAAGTTAAATGCTTTATAAAGCTGACTGCAAAGTTTCTGTTTGGGTTTGTGTGGGAGGTGTTATTTTGCTTGAGTTTTTCATTAATTTTACCAAATATATGTGAGTTAGTGTGTATTTTAACACAAGCAAGAAAATCCAGACAGACTCATGACAAAATCTGATCTTTATTGAAATGTTTTGCCTCTCAAGCACGGAGATTAAAAGTATCGGTGTCATACTCTTGGTTTTAATTACATGTTGTATGCTGAAAACATTCTTTGAATTAAAGTTTGTTGGTAGATTCTTTGCATGTTATCATACAAGTGAAACAGAGAAGACTTTTTTCCCACCAGTAATTAAAATAATAATGTTGTGTATATTTAAGAATGAATGTAGAATGTATGAATGTAGAATACATTATGTATTAAAATGTAATATTTAGTGTATATATATATGTGTGTGTGTATAATTATTTATATATATATGTAGCATAATACAAAATCAATTTTACCAATGTAATTTTAGTTTTTGATATGCAGCAATACTTAAAAACTAGGAGCTTCCATTGTTGTAAAATCCTCTAACAAAATGCCTTTTTTTTCTTGGTAGAGAAAAATGAGAAAGGTAGTGTGAAAGCAGGCAATCTGAAGTACAAGGAAGAGCCATCAAAACTACTGTCTGGAAACAAATTTCAAGACCGCTACTTTGTGTTACGGGAAGGAAACTTGCTTTTGTATAAGGACATGAAGGTACAGCAGACAAACTCTCCAACAAACTTTGCTTTAAGCTTTCTTTTTTGTTTGAAAAAGAAAAGATCAACAAACAGATCAGCAATTTCTCATGTGAAATGGCAACTTCTAGAATCTGGGGTTGACGTCTCAGATTTTTGTCTTGCTGTTTCACAGGTGTCTTAGTAGAAGGAGTTTGTGTGGGTTTGTCATTTAGCCGTTGTATTTATTACTCTAAGCTTTAAAAATAGAATAATGTTTGGGTGCTTTGTGCTGACATTAAATTATTTGAAATCTGCTGTAGAAAGCTGCAGCAGAAGTAATATGGAACTTAAAGGAGTACATGCCATTTTTTTCTTGGTATTTCACACAAAGCCCTTAATTCAAACAACGGGGTTCTTATACATACACCTCTCATGATAGAAGAGATTATAGGAAACAATAACTCTCAATACGCTAGGAAAATATTTCCCTGCTTTCCAACAGCATTTTTCAGATGTATTCTCAGTCATGAGAATACATGAGAATGAGGTTACATATACCTCAGAATTCCATAAAAGTGAATTTAGTCATGATTAATAGCAGGAAGGATTCAGTTTTAAGTATTTCATGGGAGTTTTCTTAAAACAGTGGGTTTGAATGTATGCAGCTTGTATTTTAAGTATAAAGCCAAATAATATTGATAAAGAACTATGTTTTAGTACCAATTATTTCTTGTTTAAAAACACAATCAAAGTTTCAAGTGCTTTTATTTTTGCTGACCACTGTTTTTTTCCCATCCAAAAAATATAGATGTATATTACTGACCTTCCTAAAGTAATTTTTTTAAGACATAGCCCTTGCTCACGTAAGCTAATGCGCTGTGTCTTCTTGTGAAGCTCTGGATACAATCTTAATTAGAATGACCCCAGAATGTCACAAATAGTGTCTTAAAATTTAGTGCTAAAACTCAAATTGGCACATATGTGAGAATAAATTAATATGCCCATAAAACCTTAATTAGTATCTTGGAAAGAATTTATGACAGGATTGTTTTACCACTTTATAATCTCCTCTTTTAAGCCATTCTAATTTATAAAAAATTGAATTCCCCAGCTCAGGAGGCGGTTTGAACACTTTTTTTTAAATGCAAATGGTAATACCATTTTGATCAAATAGTATATGAGTTTGTCTTACATTTATTGAGAGATATTAATCAACCATGAATAATCTTGGTTTAATTTTAGTCATATTTAGGAATGAATAGTAGGAACGCTTGACATTGCAGATGGAAAATTGTCGTTAATAAGGCCACATGTACTAATTAATTTATAAATTCTCATTAATAGCAAATTAAATTTGTATATGCAGGTGGAGATACATTCTGTTCAGTGTTTCTCTTGTTCAAGAGCAATTATCAAAAACATTGAAAGTTTCCATGAAAATTGTATGCTAAATTGCTATATTGTGCTAATTGACTGAAATAATTTACCCCTTTAATGTTCTGTTGCTAAGAGATAAGCTCACAGACAAAGAAATGGCTCCCTTAAGGTGTGTTATTGTGAGAAGCATGCAGTTGTTTAAGTTAATAGCATGTTCTGCAGGGGTATTTTTTCATCCTGGCAGTACCCTTCTTTTGAGCAGGAAGTTACACAAGAATACCAACCATAAAACTGTTGTGTGTTTTGTTGTTTTCTTAAGTCCTCTTAAGTGTCTCTTTTTTCCCACACTGGAGTGGTAGAAATTGAAAGCTGCAGAATGGGAAATTGAGAATCCAGGGACAGTAAACACTAGGGAGTAGCTTTGTGTACTGGGATTATAAGATTTGTTAAGTTGTTTGGTGAAGTTTTTTCTACATTGAAAGCTAAAACACTTGACCTAAAAGCACTAAAGGAATGCTTTTGTGTTGTGTTAAATATTTTTCTCTGTAATAGTGTGCATCTATTGTTTCCTTTCAGCACTTCATCTTCCAGTAACATTCAGTTCTCACACCTGTGGGTCTATGTCTTCTGTAGATTGACTAGAGGTAGTTTGTTCAAGAAGGAGCAAGCAAGGAACCTCAGGAGATCCTTGTCCAGCTTCCTGTGCACAGCAGGGATAGCAGCTGAGGTCAGGACATGTTGTGCATGGCTTTCATCTGTAAAGTCTTCGAAAACCCTGAGGGCAGAAAGCACAACCTTTCTGGGCAGCCTGTTGCAGTACCTGACTGTCCTCATGGGGGAAAGTTTGTCTGTCCTTACTTAGATGTAGTCTTCTCACAATACAAAATGCCTCACTCGGTCTGCTTCAAAATTTCCTTGTAGGCTCTGAGGGGCTGCTGTTAGGTCAGCCTCTCTTCCAGAGCAAGTGCTCCAGCCCCCAGATGGTCTGGTGGGCCCCTGCTGAACCCTCTCCAGATTACTGATTCTCTTTTTTGTCTCAAGGATCCAAAAGATGCAGTCACACAAGTAATAAGGAAAGAGGGAGAATTATTCTCCTCCTCCTCCTCACTGTGCTTCTGCTAGCTCAGGAAAGCGAGACCACCTTTGCTGTTAGGATACTCTGTTGGTTTATGCATGCTCTGGTCCCTATCAGCAGAACTGCCTCCCACTCTCTGTCATTCAAAGAGTTTTTTCCTTCACCTGTGCAAGAGTTTCTGTATATCATTGTTAAATTTCATGAGATTCCCGTTGTTCCATTTCTTTGTTCTGTGTAGGTTCCTCTGAAAGTCCCAATACTGGTGTTCACCAGAAATCAGGTGGATTCCTTCTGTCTCACTGGGCTGCCCTTCCTGAAGATATAAGGAGGAACAAAGCCCTGCCCTCCCCATCCTCTGTCCCATAAAAGTCAGGATATGTTATCCTGAGACTTCTGTGGGTTGTCGAAAACATAATCTGCTTTCTTTTTCATCCTGATTTAGTGGCCCCAGTGGCCTAATGGATGAAGCACTGTCTAAACCAGGGATTTGGGTTTGAGTCAGTCAGCACAGCTTCACCAAGGGCAAGTCCCACCTGACCAACTTAGTGGCCTCCTATGATTAACTGACTATGTCAGTGGACAAGGGAAGAGTGTCAGGTGCCATTTATCTGAAATTCTGTAAAGCCTTTGACACAGTCCCTCACAATATTCTTTTCCATCCCTTGGAGAGGGATAGAATTAATGGAGTGGACTGTTAGATGGATAAGAAAGTGGTTAGATGGTCACATCCAGAGGGCAGTGATCAGTGGCTCAGAGTCCTGATGGACATCATTGACGTGTGGTGTCCTTCCGAGGTTCTTGCTGAGATTAGTGCTACTTAATATGTTCATTAGTGACACAGAAAGGGGGATTGAGTGCATCTTCAGCAGATGACATCAAGCTGGTGGTATGGTAGATACACCTGGGGAACAGGATGCCATCCAGAAGGTCCTGGACAAGCATGAAAAGTAAGCCCATGGGAATCTCAGCAGGTTTAACATGATCAAGTGCAAGGTGTTGTGCCTTGTTTGGGTCAACTCATGATATCAGCCCAGTCTGGGGGATGAACAGATCCAGAGCAGCCCTGCCAGGGAGGATTTGGTGATGCTGGTGGATGAGAGGCTGGACATGACCCAGCCATGGGCACTCCCAGCCCAGAGAGCCAAAGGTGTCCTGGGCTGCATCCAGAGCCCCGTGGGCAGCAGGGGAGGGAGGGGATTCTGCCCCTCTGCTCTGCTCTGGTGAGAGCCCACCTGCAGTGCTGCAGGCAGCTCTGATCCCTAGCACAGGAAGGACATGGGTATGTTAGAGCAAGTCCAAGTGAGGCTGCCAGGTCGATTAGAGGGGTGGAGAAAGGCTGAAAGACCTGGGTTTAGTCAGCCTGGAAAAGAGACCTAGTTGTGGCCTTCTAGTACCTCAAAGGAGCCTAGAAGAAAGATGGTAACAGATGTTTTAGAAGAGTATAATGCAGCCGAACAACAGGAATGCCTTCAATCTGAGAGTATGTTTAGATTGAGTATTAGGAAAAATTCTTTACTGTGGGGGTGGTGAGGCACTGGAACAGGTTACCCAGAGAAGCTGGGGATGCCCTATCACTGGAAGTGTTCAAGATCAGGCTAGATAGGGCTCAGAGTAACCTGGTCTAGTGAAAGATGTTCCTGTTCATGGGAGGGGAGTTGGAACTAGATAGTCTTTAAAGTCCCTTTCAACCCAAACCATTCTCTGATTTGAAGAAAATTTTCACCATTCCATAGAAGAGGTTATTTAACAGCGACCAATCCCATTTCCTATCTTTCTGTCTCTTGAAGAGTTTGTGTTCTTATACAGCACCACATCTTCATTATTCTGATTGTGTTACAGTTTTGTGATTTCATGTGAACCTTAAGTTCTCAATCAGTCTGCTTCTGGTAATAGTGACTGGTACGCTTTATTAATGGCAAAGAAAGATAAAATATTTTAATGATTTGCTAGAAAAGAGGGGTGCACTCTCCATGAAAGAAACTGAACAGTGAAATCAGTCATGTGGCATTTTCTCTTTTGCACATTCCTGATACAATACTTAGAATCTTACTTTATTTGCAGGCTAGCAAACCTGAAAAAGTGTTGCCTGTCAGTTCTCTGAAGCTTTATCTTGGAGTGAAAAAGAAAATGAAGCCACCAACAAAGTAAGAATAGAAAAGAAAATAAACACTGTGTAAAAAGTATTGTAGTATCATCAATAAAGGGTAGCATAGAACATTGTGGAACAAGGAAAAGTCAAGAAGCCTATAGCAGTATGCTTAATTAAATTATACCCTGTAATATTATTTGTTCTGTTCCTATATTTGTTTTCATGTTCCATGTTAACTAATCTGTGCTAGTAAATTACTTTATTGATTGTCTCTTTGTAATCTAAAGTGCATTTGTTATCTCTTGTGGATATGGTGGCTCCTGGCTCACTTAGTTTTGTGATATATGTCCTGCATGGCATTGGTGGACACACTTTCCTTGCACCAAGTAAAAAGACAGAAGAGAAGAGAAAACCAGTTAGTCATAGCCCTCACTGGCAGTTCCTGTTCAGCAGAGGATTTTCCTTTTTCAGGATCTTTGTTATTTTGATGTTTCTGCTAGCTGAAGACTACAGTGCCCTTTACAAACATCAGTGACTATCTCTCAGGAAGAGAGCATTGGAAAATGACACCTGTTTTTCTCAGATGTTTCCAGATCTTGTTCGGTCAAAGCTTTGAGATACTGAGACAATGCACATAGGATCTTATCCCAGAGGGAGTCTAGGTTGGCTGTAGCCTTTAAACAGATCTGCTTGAACTTTTCCTTTACAGTTGGCAAATCAAAACACCCCAAAAAAGTCTGTGAATTTCAAAGCTTAGCCATGTTAAAGAAAATGTTGGTGGTTTTTTTGGGTGTGGTTTTTTTTTTTTTTTCAATTCAAGTGCAGAATGAGTAGGAGATTACTCCAAAATAGGAGTAAAAAGATTATGTAAATGTGTCTTTATAGGTTTTTTTACCATGAGGTTTATTTTTAGTCTACTTTAAAAAAAAGAGTTTACCAAGTCTCTTCTGGATCTCCAGAAGCATCTGTTTCACCTCAGAGGCTTGATTTGGCACCCACTCCCTTTTCATTTCCCTAGTAATTATTAAATCCCTATAAAATCATGTGATTCCTTTTGTTTATAGTACAAGCATAGCTCTTTCTCTCTGACTTCCACACTGTAGTGGACTCTTTACCAGACAGTTTTATTTCCAGCTCCTTTTAGAAAGCACAGCCACAGAAAAAATGCGGCAACTAGTCAGCTGTCATCTGCAGTGCTTTGCTATAACCCTTTGTCTAACACTGAAGGTTCATTAACTGTGAATCAGTTGTAAGAAAATTAGCAAAATCCATCCTCAAACCCACAACTTTATTCTGGATTTGCAGAACACATTTAGACAGCAAAAAAAAAAATCTTTTTTTAATTAAAAGGACTATATAAGGGTAATTAATCTCTGCAGTGTGAGGAAAAGGTCCCAGTTTATGGAACTAATTTTTGAAAATCTTCTTTCTTTCAGCTGGGGACTTGCAGTATTTTCTGAAAAACACCAGTGGTAGGTAAACATGAAATACACGCTTGGTTTAACTTCACAGTCTAACATTTGTTGAAATATTCAATTGCAAAATAAGAGTGTTTGAAAACTAATGGGTATTGTTTGGCTTTCATGTCGAATTTTATTTTTTGTTTTTTTAAGTAAAGAAACTTTCTTAGTTGATATGTTTGGTTCATCTTTTCGGTTTAGGTGTCTGGCTTCCATCTGTGACCAGAGACCAAAAAATAGTCAGAAAGTTAGAATGATAGATTTTAATCCTGTGCCCATGCTTAAAATGAAGCACAGGCATTGTCTTCAAAGTAGGTAAAGTGATAATTTGAAGTATTTATATATGCTTATTTTTTATGGGAGTGTTAATAATAATATAGATAGTATGAATGAATTTAAGCACTATTGGATGTAGTTTAGAAGCCTATTCTTTAATCTGTTTAACTGTAACAGGTGTCTCCATTGTTTTTAATATTAATTATGTATTGCGCTGTAGGTATATATGTTGTGATGGACAAGATGTGCAGATGGAGTGGATGATCAGCATTTTTATGGCACAGGTACTAATCTGATCAGAAAATGTAACTCATTCTGCTGTTATAAAAATCCCATTAAATATGTATGTGTTATATATAAGGTTCAGTGCCAAAGTTTCTGGAATACTTCATGTAATAAAAGTGCCAAAAGATGTGTCTTAGTCCATGAAGACTATGAGTGCTCTGAGAGTAAGAACATTAGATTCTGACATCATCTCCCCATCCCACCCCACTGTGTTGTAGAGAAGCTTGGTAAAGAAGGACAATTATTTCCTTTGCAGAAAGCTCTTGTGGGTGAAATGTTGGCCATTGACCTAAAGGGTGTGTCTGTGTGCCCCAATACCCTTGTGCTATTTCTCTGCTCACTAGTTTGGATGCTGCTGAAGTAGTCATGAAAGACGGGTATAATGTTTAAAAGCACAGTGGTGTGAACTAGCCCAGTTGACGGGCTTGCCAATATGCCTTTATTTCCCCGTTATCCAGGTTTGTTTCGTTAACACTGACAATTCGTTGTGTTGGGTAGGGTTTACCCTAAATTAAGTACTCTTGTGCTGGCTATGAGATTGTAAGGAGGGTATATGTTTGAGTGGCATACAACACCTCATTGGAAATGGAGTTTAATGTTTGCACTGGAGAAGTGGAAGTAAGCGAGATGGGAAGAATTTAGCCTGACAGGAAACTGGAACATAGTTTAAGGTTTTAACAGGATTTTGTGTCTGTGTCAGATTTCTTTTTCCCATGATGTTCAAGGAGCTTTGCAGGATATCGCTGTGAATAAACATTGCTAGATTTATGATTACCTGGGAGCTTTGTGTTGCATAAAGTAGGACGAGCACAAGACTGTTGAAATACAGACTTAGTGACTTCCTAAAACAGAATCTGACTTTCATAGATAGTAGTGCTAGAAGTATAATGCATGCCTTGAAAGTAAGACTTCTAAATTCTCGTCTTATTCAGGTCTCTTAACTGAAATGACAATTGTTGTTTCTATGGAAACAGCTGGCATACATCTCATGGGCATAACATGAGCAGTGTCACAGCAAATAGGCTCAGAGGTTATTGATATAGGAAACTTAGAAGTAACTCTTGCAAGGTTGGTAACTGTTGAAGTCCTTTTGACATAAAATCACAATGAAGGACAGTCTTACAATGCTGCTCAGGCAGATGTACAATGTTCCTTTGACAATATAGATAAAAAACTGGGAGTCATTGCTCACTGTCCAGGATAAATTTTCCTAACAGAAAAAAAAGACTAAATAATTTCATGTACATTAAAAAAATTGCTATGAATTCATACTGTTAATTTTAAAACTTTCTTCCAGTGAATGAATACAGCAATGTGGTTTGGCTTGATTTGATTCTTTTTTTATAAGCATTCTGGACATCAGTAAAGTTGTCAGTCTATAGACTACATGAGAAATTATGTGCTAATGATGCAGATTTAGTGTATTGTTCTTATTGCAATCTACTACTTCGTTACAGAGAAAGTTTCCTTAAGAATGCAAAGCCTTATATTGGTAAAGTTTGCTGTAAGATCTCTAAAAAGTCCTGCATCATACACCGGCAGACGGTTATTACCACATTATCCCATTTCTAAACCAGAAATCTGTAAATGTCAACTGAGATTATTTCTAGTTAGAATTTTCAAGTTGAGGCCATCTTTAGCTTGTTTTTTTACTGCATATATTGTCACTGTATTTGAACACACATGTTAGAGAAACTTCCAGCAGCGCATCTTCTTTGTGAGTGGAATAACTTAGATTGGAAATTGAAAAATACTGTAAAATTGGTTTTGAAGTGTAAAGACATTGGCGTTTAATGATCTTGTGCAATTAAGAGGAACATAAACCAATATTACTGCATTCCTCAGTGCTTGGGCAGACTCAAGTTTTATTAGTAATTAATATCAGTAAGATGGTAGTACTATTACTGTTTTTTTTCCTGGCATCTGATAATGTTTATTCCTGTAGCATAAACAGTGCAGAGTATATAAATAGCAAAGTGTAGGTACCGCTGTAATCTAGGTACAAGAGTACTTTGATACAGGCAATCAGGTTAACCCAGAGGTTATTAATCTTCCATTTCAAACTGGTACATAATAAGTGTTTGAAGTAGGACCAATGTTTCTTTCAGTTCTATGCAAAACCATCCTGAAAAGCATGATTCTTGAATTCTATAATAGTTCTGTACAAAATCTCTTAAGAGCATGTATAGAATTCAGTTGGAAGTAATTAATTCATAGGAAGATGGACACAATAGTTTTCTTCCTTGTCTTTGATCATCTAGAGGCACATTATACTACCATGAGGTGCAGTTGAACAGAGGGGTCAAAACTATGAATAAATACATTTTTTATGTGGCCTAATACATTGCTACTATTTCTGATATACTTTCTCAGTTCTATTTTAAGAAAAATTGCAGGCACAAAAGGGAAATCAGGCTGCTTAGCTGTCAGGGATGGTGTCCTTAGGCTTGCTGGGATTTAAGGCAGATAGTTTTCTTCAGAAGCTGATTAAAGTTTCTCCATCACTTTCTGGATTGTGTTTGTTTGTTGTATCTTGATCCACAATAAACTGTTTTTGTTTGGCAAGGGCTGTTCTTTCAGATAATAATTTCTCATTTCATTGGAAGAACGTGTTCTTAATGGAAAGAACTCTCCTCTTCACTGGAGAGACACTTATCACACACTTTTGCATCACTCTGGTCACACCATGTGTGAGAATTTTTTACTCCATCAAGATATGAGTCTATAAAATACTTCTTCTAAATTTGGAACCAAGGCTTTCAATTTCTAGTCAGCCATCATGAGTCAGTAATCTCTGATTCTGATGGGTTTTAATGGTAGTGCTGTTTTTACTTGCAGATCATGTGCAAGTATGATCATAGCTCCTCATAGATTACAACTGTTTTTTTAAATACAGTCTTTAAGAGACTTGCTTCATGGATTTGCAGTCCTGGCTTTCCAGTTTCCTTCAAAGTTTTGCAGATTTAGCTGTCGGCCTTGGATATTTGCTTTGATTCACAGAATCTCATGTTGATGATTTTTCAGTAAAATAGTCTTGAAATACCTTGTCCTCAAATCTGTCTTTCTGGGTTTTATTAGCATTACTTGAGGACTGTGAGCTCATGTGCTCAAATTTGAAATGTTCAGTAAGTAATTTATGGTTTTTTACTTCCTTTCTCTTCCCAGTCTTGTTTTTCACTCAGAGTGGAACTTCACATTTTTCCCCAAAACTGACCTACTTCATTGAGCAAAAGCAGACTACTGTTGAAACCAGATCTGCATATTTGTAGATTGTGTTTCGGATAACACATGTCGTTATCATATGTTAAGCAATTATTTTCTCTAAATTATTAATACAAATTTTCAGAGAATCACAGAATCAATTAGTTTGGAGAGGACCTTTGAGATCAATGAGTCAAAGCTATGACCTGACACCATCTTGTCAACCAGACCATGGCACTGAGTGTCACATGTACACTTTTCTTAAACACCTCCAGGCATGGTGACTGATGACATTCCAATGTCTAATCACCCTTTTTGGGAAGAAACTCATCCTAATATCCAACAGCAGACTCCCCTGGTGCAGTTTAAGGCTATTTCCTCTCCCTCTGTCGCTGGTTCCTGGGAGAAGAAGCCCATCCCCACCTGGCTCCAGCCTCCTTTCAGGCAATCGTAGAGACCAGTCAGTTTCCCCTGAGCCTCCTTTTCTCCAGCTGAGCTCCCTCAGCTGCTCCCCACAAGCCCTGTGCTCCAGACCCTTCCCCAGCTCCCTTGCCCTTCTCTGGACACGCTCCAGCCCCTCAATGTTTTTCTTGCAGTCGGGAGCCCAGAACTGGACACAGGAGTTGAGGTGTGGCCTCACCAGTGCCAGGTACAAGGGAGCAATCACTGCCCTGGTCCTGCTGGCCACCCTATTTCTGACACAGGTCAGGATGCCATTGGCCTCCTTTGCCACCTGGGCACACACTGGCTCAGGTTCAGCAGCTCTCAGCCAGCACTCTCAGGTCCTTTTCCACTGGGCCACATTCCAGCCACTCTTCCCCAGCCTGTAGCACTGCCTGGGGTTGTTGTGGCCCAAGTGTTGTACCCTGCAATTTGGTCTTGAACCTCAACAAGAAACACATTTAAAAGCGCTTGCACATTGAGGTATTTTATCTTATTTCAGAAACTTTTGTTGGGACTCATGAAAGCATGCTTCTGTGGAATTTTGAAATTGTGAAACAATTCAAAATGTATGTCATGTTTGATGATATTTTCTACTTTTTGGGGATAATGAGAATAATATTAAGGAAGGAAGATGTTTGATACATGACAATTACGTAGAGACATTTTGGTTCTTTCCACTCAACATTGTGCAGCACTTACAAAGTATTAACATAATTTTAAGCATCCTAGTGTTTTTCCCTTTTTCCCACAATAGGAGGTCATGGTATTGTGCAGTATATTGCTTTTTCCAAGGGAGTTTTGCATACCAAAGAATCTTATGTATTTATGAAATTGTACATGGAAAATAAGGAATCATTTTTTTCTTCAGCATGCAGATATATGGCCACCTGCTGGGAAAGCAAGAAAACAATCCATAACTAAAAGTCCCAAGATCAGAGGCTTACCACTAATTCCCATTCATCAGGAGAAGCACACTTGTAAAATCCGAGGCAATACAGAGGTAAATGGGGTTTAAACTTGATGTAGAAGTTTCAACCACAATGCTGTAAATAAGTAGTCCAGTAATAATGAACTCCCTTGAGCTGGATTAATATAGAATGCAGGTGCTGTTATTATCAATGCCTCTTCCAATATTTTGTCATTAAAGGAACATTTAGGAAAATTTAATTTAAAAAAGCTATTGTAGTCTCAAGTTGCATAACTTCTCTGGCTGTTCAGTAAATCGTAATGGACTTTTATTTGTGCTTGGTTTTGTTTTTTTGAGTACAGATTGTTCATTAGGAGTAAATCAGACTTCTAGCTGGAAATATTATGCACATTTTTACAGTATGGGTTTTATTTTTAATAAGATCCTTGAAAACTGTCCTGCATGCATATCTTAAAATATTTTTCTTCTGTCTAAAATAACTGCATGGTTTTAGTTATCTACTCTGTGAATATAATAAAAAAGCTCAGATGGAGCTAATGTTGTAATGTTGAGACATTTAATTTGTACTATTATTAGTCTCAAAGACGAATGAGAGGCTTTAGTTACAACTCTTTGAATTGACTGAGCTTTGTCACTACATTCCTGCACTAGGGCACTAGTGATGTTTTGTACATTGCAACTCTGAGGAGGTCTGCATTTAAACTTCAAATCAGAAATCCAACATTTTCATTATTTATGCCATGATTAAATCCAGAGAATTTTTTATGAAAAAGGTATTTGCATACTTTAGGAAGGTTAACACAATGCATAATGAAAAATAAAAATTAATGCTTTTTTTACATGGAAAGCTAAAACTGGAATGAACAGTAAAATAGTGGTAGAAAGTATATATATGATACAGTTTATTAAGAAGATATATTATACCCCAGCGGAGTCGGTTAAAAAAAAGTACCATTGGGAGACCATGCCTTCAGTCTTTCCATGAATTTGAGTACTCTTCCAACATGCAAGAATATCTCAGTTTTAAAGCATTAGAAAGTAATACCAGGAACAAGCATTTTCTGAAGTAAGCTGGTTTATGGAAAATGAAAGTCCCTTACAGATCAATGAACATGTAGTAGAAATGTCATCAATTTATACAGGCAGGAAAAGAGACTAAAAGTTTTCCAAACAGTGAAAAAAATGATATCTTTGAAAGAGAAAGATGACTGAGGGGGTGAAAAATCCAAACCACTATAAGCTCAAAGATACCCAGAAACTGAGTTTAATATTAATATTTTTTGCTAAAATGTCTATATTGAATGTCTGATTTTTCCTCATCATTGGAAGCAGTTTTATTGTGTGTTAGCAAGATAAATGTGCAATACCAAAGGCTTGAAAGGCTCAATAACTGAGAATCCCAATAACAAATAGAATCAAAACATTTTGGTTATTTCTATGCCACTTGTTGCACATGTGGACAATGCATTTGAAATATGCATATTTCTCATATAGAATTATTTAATAGAAATAGAAATATATTGCTGTGTGTCTGCAGTAAGTATTTGATTTTATTTCAAAACACAAGAAGGCTGAGGACTGAGGAAAAACCTTTTCTTTCAAGCACGATCAAATAGCATACTGACTTAGAATAGGTCATACAAGAAAGGCCCAAACCATTCTATAATTCTGTGTATCTAAACTAGCTCCTCCCTAGTGTTTGAGTAGTTTTTAATGTTTGTTTTAACATATAGGAGGTATTAAGATTCCAAGGAACCAGTTGTTCATATGCTGTGGATGAATAACTCCATAAAAAATGCAGTCAAACTGAACAAGTTTCACACAGGAAATACAAAAAGACCCAAAGTCTCCCTCAGTTTTCTCCACCTTCTGGTTGTCAAGAAAGATGGCATACATGGAAAAAGTATTCCAGGACCTAATTTTCCTTTAGAACTACCAGGGTTTTTCACAAAAGGAATGTTCTACCTAATGCTGCACCACCTGAGTAGCCAGAATACAATAACCCAAATTTAGATGCTGCATCTGGTTTACCTTTCATTTTCTACAGCTTAAGAACTTGAAAACAGCCCACCAATATGAAAATTAAAAAAGAAGCCAGTCTTTATAACATATGAGTTAGTATTTAAAAGCTTCTGAAAATTTTTATGTGATTGTTTAAAATTATCTTCATATTCATGTTGCTCAGTCATTAGATTATCAAAACTGTAATATACACAATTGTATTAATTCCACCAAACAATTCTAGGTCTTTAAGAGTACAGTGATCTGCTGTAAAATGCTAAAATTTAGTCTGCTGTGGTAGAATGAAAAATCAAATTGTGATTATATGAAAATAAATCTTCATGTCTTCATTGGCATGGTGCATGATTTATGTAAATTTCAGAAGTATAGCTAATTAAGAATTTGCTCACTAAAAATGATTACTAAATAATAATATGAAAATTGTGGTAATTTAAAACTGACTTTGCTGTCTCAGCTCTTGAGTAAAATTAATTTTTTTCCTTTAAAACTTATGTGAAACTAATGAGAAAAAATTGCAATCTAAACATTTTTTTAATATGGTGTGAATGACCTTATTTCTCTTTGCTTGTTTGGTAAGAATATGGAACTACAAGCTGGAAAATCAAGATTTCATGAACATCATGATAATGAACTTCTGGAAGAAAGAAAAAACTTGAAAGAAAAAGCCTCTATTGTGGCACAATGTTTGGAAAGAAAGGAGGAGAAAGGGCGAAATCATGCAAAACCACATCGAAACTTGATTTCGGAGGATGATGCAGGCTCAGGAGTGACTGAATTACACCAAATACCACATAAGACACTGAAGAAAAATAAAAACAAAACAAACAAAACTACTTTGGAACAAGATAGTAAATTGCCATCAGATGTGATTCAGGAACTAAATACAGTGCTGCAGAAGAACAGAGCACTTCATGAAACCTCCAGCTGACTTCCTGAGCCTGAAGTGTAGTACTTATATGTATATTCTTGTGTTATATATGTGTATATATATATTTGTGTGTGTATTTTCTGTTCAAAAGCGTTCTGTTTTGATGTATCTAGTTTGTACAGTGCAGAGGAAATAAGGAAATATGATTTGTTTATATGCAGCTATTGATTTTGTATATGTGTATGCCCCATGTTATAATTTACAACTGAAATGGGAGAACTGATTATGTAAAACTCCTGAAGTTTGGAAGTTTTTCTGTGCAGTGTGAGGACACCAGGGTTTTTCCTATTTTGTTGTTGTTTGTTTCAGATTTTGTTTGATACAAGGATTTTAAGGATTTGGTATAAACACCAAAAGCTTTTGGTGTTTATACTCTGTACCACCTTGTAAATACTGGAGAGATTTTTAAAAGACAAGATATATTCTGAAATTCATGCAATTGGCCTGCAATATTTTTAATTGTCTAACATTTTAAAATTAGTAACATCTGATTTGAAATTGATTTTTTGTTGTTTTTGTTGGTTTGGTTTTTTTACTTTGTGGGGTTTTTTAAGGAGAAAATTAGTATTTGCTTCCATAGAATTGTCCTCTGACAAGGCATCATGTGAAGGAATCAAAAGGGAGAGAAATGTATTAGATAAGACAATGTATTAATTCTTGGATCTTGAAACTGTGTCTCTAGGGTGTACACTGGATTATTACATCCAATTAATGAGACTATTGAGGAGGACAAAAAAAGTCTTCAAAGCAACGTCTAATGGGAAGCAAAGCACTATGTCAGAGGGCTGAAGCACTTTTCTTAACAGGCCTTGCTCAGCTCAGGGTGACAAAGGCAGGCTTTTCTATTGCTCTTTGGATAGAGCTTGCTCGGTGCTAACAAAGTTGCTGACCTCCCATAAATATTTAGTATTTAAATGAGAAATTAATTCCTTAAATAAAAAACGGTGCCCACACAAATAAATCAGAATGGTACCAACACACCAAGTGTTAAGAAGTGCCAAATCCTAAACAGAGGAAGAGATTTACCCCTCTCTTTACCATGAGGATAAAGGTAATAATATTCTGTTTGCAGGGACTAGCAAATGCTTGTCCTACAACTTTACCACTGCTCTTCTGAGAGTGAAGGCTGGTCCCAGGGTTGAGAGAACAGCCTCGCTTGCTGCCTGCTGAGGGTGTAGGTAGCAGTTCCTGAAGACAGTGATTTGGCACAGTACAGCTACTTTGATTTTTTAGGCCCAGAGTTCTTTAAATTTAAAATTCAGCATTGCCTTTCAAAACAAAACCTATTCAAGGAATGAAATTATTTTCAGTTGTTTTGTAGATTTTATCGTCACATATCCCTTGGGACTGCTGATTTGACTTTGTCCCATAGCACCTGGATGGGCAGAAGGCACTGCTGTGCTGAGGCTGTTTTCAGGTGTTGTGGATGCTGCCTCGTTGAGCAGCAGGACTGACAGACGTGAGCTCTCATGAACTCACAAGGCACTTTGCTTCAAGGAAGGCATTAATAAGGGCATCTGCTCGTTTTTGCTGCTGTCCCTTTTGTGGTCTGACTAGTCAGACTGCCACAGATTTTCACCAGCCTTTTAAGAACTTAGTGTTGCCTTTAGTGTTTGATTGGAATTGGCCAGATCTCTTAGAGTAGGAGAGGAAGCACAGAAGCAGTATGCTCGCTTACTCCCTCTTCTATTTTTGGTAGTCACAGGTGCCCTAACATTTCTCACATCATTTACTTCTATTCCTGATTACATTGAGCAGCTTAATTGGAAAAATAATTTGTTTGATTGAAGAAATTAGACAAGTGACTCAAATAATGAATCTGGAAACTCTGCTAGGAAGCGCAGAGAAAATGAGATCAAGCTCAAATATTTTATAGTAGTATTTATTAATCTGGAATGTAGCACTGACAAAGCAAGTCTAGTCTTTCAGACTTTGCACCTACCTTATTTGACCAGTTGTTAAAACTGAAACAAGTTTGTAGATTTTAATTTTCCCAGTGCACTATTGACTGTTTTGCTACATTCACTTTGAAATTGAGCCTCTTCTAATCATTGAGGCTCTGTCTCAAGGAAGCATATCAGCCTGAACTCAAATTTTATTGATTAAAGCTGGTGCTTAATGTTAATAAACACATTCTTAAATGCTGATTTGAAATGGGGACTAATGCCAGCAGGAGAAATTGCTTTATTTTCTGTCAGGCTGGACTTGAATGTAGCATTTACAGTTGTATTTTTATTTGCAGATATTTCTCAGTATTGAGTTATGGGTCTTACATTGTTTATCTTTTTATTGGGACCTTAAGAATGACATTCACTTCACTGCTGAAATGATGCTTCATGCATCATTTAAGCCACTACACTAATGGAATAAATGGAGCAGTGGAAGGGTTTTGTGCATTGGAGTGAATATATCCACAAAGAAAATGGTTTGTGTATTTTTATTATTCTGTAGTCTAAGGACTACAGAAACATTTGTTCTATTTCAAAGCCATCTCACAGGTAAAATATCTGTATAACTGCTGCTAACAGGCCATAAAAATCAAGAAGATGTTTAATAAAATGTGTTTAAATTTGATGTTGTATGTATTCATACACAAACACATTTATGTGCACATTCACAGAAGCACACTGAATGGTGACAATGTTAACACAAGTAAAGTTTATTTGGGGGAGTTGAAATGAAATTTGAAATTAATTCTTTTAAATAGGTATCAAAGTTTTGAACAAAACATCTGACACATTGTTGTTGCACTACATGTTTCAGACTGATCTAAGACCTGCAGAATAAATGTGGTTTGTTGCAATATCTTAATGGCTGCTGATCTTTTATTGTTCCTGTGCCATGTTGAAGACTGGTAAAGCGTAATTTTTAGAGAATTGTAATTGAATAAATGCTATTTCTCAGAACTAGGTGATGGATTTTTTCAGAAAAAAAACAGTAAGAATGTTAAAAAAAATAATCTGGGTCTGCCCATATGAAATCTGTTGAATAACCTGGTAAGAGCTTACTTTCTCATCTGCAAAATGAAGTTAAATGGGAGACTGGTATTTTATGTATGGGCCTATAACAGTTAGAAGACTAAGATTAATATCTTAATAAATCTTAGTAAATCTCAGGTTCATCATTGCCTTGTTAAACTTTTATAATTATGATAGGTAGGTGTAACGTTGACATGTAACCATTGTTTTTGTTGTTAATATGATGCCCGTGTTCTGTTTGTGTGTGGGTTTTTTTCACATTTATCAGGATGGGTGAGGGAAACAAGTGAAAACCCAAGAAGAAATATGAACTAGATTCTTCATTTTCTTTTTCTTTACTTGAGCTGGATATTGTCTGCTATTTTAGAATTTTTCTTCAAAACAGATCTCTTTCTGAGGTACTATTTTGGGATGCCAGTTCAAAAAGCAGTTTGACTAATAGGTTTTGTGCCTCAGCAGAGACTGCCTTAGTGTGGGATCAGTTTCACCAGCTGGGATCTACGCTGTGTATTCATACAGACCTTGCCTTTACTGTGTTACTGGGGTTGAGATGCAATTTTTGCATTAAAAGGTTTTGCAAATGTTATCCGAGAATCTGTCCAGTGGGGAAAGGATATCCCCAAAGATTTCTTCCGTTAATGGGGAAGGTTTGGCCATATCATTGATTTTTGTTTCTTCCTTGGGAAGAGCTCTGGGCTGTTCTGCCTAAGGCAAGTTGTTAGGATGCCTGCAGCTCTGTCTGCCAGAGGCACCCCTGGGGTGTCTTTTGCTGTCATGTATTGGGGTAGTTTTAGACTGCTCTGGAGGGTTTATCTGAGAGTAAAATTTACAGGAATTTTATCTCACTGCAATGATTTTTCTCTCCCCTGATAACAGTGCTGGCACAGTTTGTGTTCCTATGAGTGCTGCCAGCTTTCCACCATCTCCACAGCTCAAATTCCAGATGAAGAAATCTAAGAAATAATTTACATGCTCTGCTGGGGACAGGGTTGGTATCTGCAGGAGTAAGGAAGTAAGGGGTGCATCTCTCACTGGCTATGATACTTTGTAATAGGCCTATCCTGTCATGTCACCTCTCTGATTTTTATATCCTGTTTTCCAGTGCAGTCTGTTTCAGTGGGAGAGTCAGCTATCAGACTTTACTTGAATTTGGACTAGAGCAGCTTCAGTTCTGCTTGAGTCCAAATGGAAACAAAAAAAAGAAAAAAAACCTGACTTGAGTCCCTGTTTGGAGCATAGAATGCTCTAAAAAATTATTTTGATTTGGGCTACTTAAGAGAAATTTGTGGATTCAGTAAGTTACATTGGGACTGAACTGTATAGAAACAGACTACCTTGATAGATGGGTTGAGTGTATTCCAAGTGGAATTGTTTGCAATATGTACCAACTTGCAAAACTGAGCAAGATGTGGCAAGATTGCCTGGGAGGAGTCAGGATTCTCCAATTCCGTCTTCTGAACCACTGGAGAGATTCTCTGTGCTGTTAAAAAAATGATGTATTTGTCCAGCTCACTGTTTCTTGAGATTAGACTGTTCTATGTAGAAAGGCAGAAAACCTCACAAATTTTTTTCAGTGGTTCACGGTCAGTTTGGAGATTACACTGCTTTAGTTGTGGCTTCATTAAAATGGGACACATCTGCAGCTCAGTTAAGGGGAAAACCAATCCTGCTCTTTTAGCTCTTACCACTCCTGAAGCTTAATGGTTTAATTATTGTCTTTGCTGAAATTTCTTTGAGAATAGTCCCGTTATGCTTTGCCACTCATTTTTCGCTACAAATTCATTATGAACTGTTGTACTGATGAGGAAGGAGGATGTGGATGTTCATGCCAAACAGACAACTGCATCTTCCTGCTTACCTGTTCTTTCACTGCAGTTCAGACTTTTGCTTAGTCTGCCTGACCTTACTTGAGCCCTGCCTCTTTTTGCTCTAGACCCTATTCTGTGTCTTAGATTCTGGAATATCCTAATCTTTAAGGTATCTTATATACACGCTCCCAGTCTGGTCTAATGTCTGGTTCAAACTCTAGCCATTTCTGGTTAGATCCCATGCCATCTCTGAATATTTTTTTGCCTCTGTTTGCAGATAGTATGTGCATTACGGTCAAGACACAATGTCAGGGTTGCCTTAACCCTTTTCTTAAGTCCTGTTAGAGCTGTTCTCAGTGCCACCATAAAGAAAAGGATTTTGCTGAAGTATCTGAGAGAGAGAGAGAGAGATTTGGATGTTGGCCAATAGGTCTTCCAAAGTTCTGTGACCCATTCCTATAAATGCCTCTGAAAATCTTCTACATACTTACATTTGTATTCCTCGGCCAATCAGAAGGCAAGCTAAAGCAAATGTACTCTCTTTGCCTTTTAAAATTATTTTAGTTCAGTTCTTTAATGATCCTCTAATAATTTCTTGTGCCTGGTAATAACAGTTTCTTGCAGATTATACCTTTGGCTACATAAAGTGTTTTCTTTCAGAATTTAATTAACATTGGTTTGTCCAGTACTGCAGACAGTTTTAGAACTAATAGGTTGAGGTTTGCTCTGGGTATGAGTTTTATTACATTGTTTTCTCCCTGTCCACATTTACAATATGTTTCATTTAAAAGCAGATAATTTCTTTGTATTTGACTGTATTGGCTTTATATATCTATTTAAATAACAGCATGATTAAAATATCATTTCTTCAAATAGATTGTAGCCATTAGCCTTTAGTTTATTGTGTTCAGCACGTACATTTGCTTTCAGATTGTCTCTTTTTCCCACTGTTTACTCATTCATCCTATGTATTGGGACTGTTAAAGCTCATTAGATGATAAATATTTTAAACTGCATATAACAATTCTGTGGTCTTCCCAGGCTGTTACAGGTAGAACATTTTTCACATGAGAATCCTTACAAGCTTTTCTTTCCAGAGGAAATCAGGTTTCATGAGAGATTACAGAACTTTGATGTAGGAGGATATATCTTTGAGTCTTGGTTAAATCACTGAGTAGAACAAGAGTACACTTTGTCCATAATGGGGAGACAGTAGGATTGGTTCCCTTTCTGTCACTTCCTGTATCTCATATGGTGCAGCTTGGCCAGATAAATGAGTTTTGAAAATGTTTGCATAGGATCTGTTCTAAGAACTAGAACACAGAAAGCCAAAAATAAAGCATCTCTAAAATAGCAATAAATCTAACCAATAGTTAAGAAAGTTTCTGCTATTTCATTAAATAACAAATGCGTTTTCACTGGTTTTTTCCTTCCAGATTTTAGAGAAAAGTTCTCAGTAGCTTGAGCTTTCTATGGATTTTCAGTATTAGTCACCAAGTCTAATTTAGAAAGTTTATTTTTCAAAACATAAATCTTGTTTATTTTTCAAAACATAAATCTCTAGTACCAAAAAAAGTACTAGAGATAATTTTTTTAAAAGGACCTTGTATGAAGCCTTGCTTTCTTTTATGCTAGCTATATTATAGCAGCATTAACTTTAGTTCTCTCTGAATAGTATTTCTGGGATAAATGCATATCTTGTGATGATCATTGATCTTTTTAATGTCAGTTATGAAAAAAAATTCAAAAGTTTTCCACCTATGACTGAATTAATAAAAAACTCAAGTTTACATTATTTACCATGTACTTTTGGGGTTTGTAAAAATAACCTGACAGTATTACATAAAATATTGCTGTTGAGATTCAACAGCCCTCAATGTGTTGTTTACTTTAGTAATGCAACCTTGATTGGTTATGGACAATGATGAGAAATTAGTTACAGTAAATCTGATATTTCTGCAGTTAGTGGTTAATTTATTTCCGGTTGAGTCTCTGGCAGCCATCTCCTCTTTCTCCAGGCTTCTTAGGTTTCAAAAAAAGATGCTAGCTTAGACTTCAAAATGTAAAGCCAGAAATTCTTCTTGAAAATTCTATTACAAAAAAATAAAACCACGCACCACCTACAACAAATAATCTTCCTCTTTAACGTGTTTTCAAAAGCTTCCTTTATTGAATTATTTTTGAGAGTCATTTATCCAAACAGAGGGAGGACACCCTTGCTGAAATTCAAATCAGTTTTGCAGAAGATGGATGCTATTTGCCTTAGAATCATTCTTTTCCTTCAGATGGGTTATGGTGATCAAGCAAATGTTTCAAAGTACTTGACTTGAGATCAGAATTCAATGGGAAGATGTTGCACCTGTGTTTTGCTGAGGACCTCAAAGGTGAATGTTGTCTACATGGTTTCATCAAATTTTTATTTCAGTTATTGTAGATATCCTGATGTGGTTTAAGGTAGAATTTAGGACTCTATAATTCTCTTCCAGCCTATGGACACTGTAGTTCTGTACAGAACACAGTGGTTTTCCACTTTTGAGCAAGTGCTCTGACCTGTACCTGAGACTTGCACTCCTGAGCCATATCAAAAGCATATCTTATTAGTAAGTAGGTTTTCTTACAGTTTGTGGGTTTGTTGTCACTACGGACTTTTTGAGAGAGACTAATGAAGTCTATAGCCAAATAGATAGTTATTTTTTCATGGAACTAACCTAATTTCTTTTTTTGATATATTCTGAAATGAGCAGCCATGTTTTAAATGGACAAAGTGTTTTGTTTGGATTTTTTTCCAGATTTTCATTAACTATAACAGTGGTGAAATCTCCTTTTGAATGTTTAGCTTAAATAGAACCTCCATCCTCACAGATACTGGAGGTTTGATGTGATTTGGTGTTTTTTTGGCAAATTAGGCCCGTCATACAGCCAGATATTGGATCTCTGGTAAACATAACCTGGTATGTTTGAAGGTAACACTGGTATGTTTGGTAACAAACCAGAAAGTGTTAATTCATGCCATGTGTTACCTGTTGGTAACCTTTTTTGATGATGCTCTTACATCACTTTGGTTTTCATACTAAAAATTTCATTACAATTAAAAAGTGATTCATAGATATTTTACAAATCAACTAACATTAGGCATTTAAGTTTTACTTTCAAGTTTTTGTTTGGGCTTTTTAAGCAGGTACAGCTTTTATCCTGATGGCACTAAGCAAAAGCAATGAATGGATAAGAAATGTTGTTGTAAATAGGTTATTTTACCCTAACACCTCAGTTTTCAACACCTTTAATTTTTTTTCAAAATTTGTTAAATAAAGAGTGGTCAAATTCTTTTCTGGTGCACTCATGCTCCTTGTTATTATGAAGAGAATCCTTTTCTGGCCTCTTGTCAGCTGTTCGGAGATGAAAAATAAGTGGTAAAAATTAAAGACAGGTCTGTTGCTTCCAAAAGTACAGTATGGTATATACTGCCTCTTTTTATAAATGTTTTCAGCTTTAGCTCTTGATATTCACTTTTCTATTCCCTAATGCATCATTAGTGAGATGAACACATAAAAGTGGATCCTTCCCTCATGCCCTTACAGGACCCTATTATAAAATTGTAAACTCACCATTCAAGTTATCTCTTTGCAATTAATGAACTGTGAAAAGAAATTGCACAGTGAAAGAATGTAGCTGTATTTATGATTAGGTCTTAAACAGAAGGCCAGTTTATATGCTACTTGGATTGGAGAAATTACTTACTTTCTCCCACTATACTTTTATTATCAAGATGAAATGTCTAGTAGGCCAACCAGAGTAAAAATTCTGAATGCAAGCAAAATTATATAGGCTTTATTCTGAGTAAAAATGTCTCATGAACATTGCTATTTATATATTCCATTTTCAGACAATAACTGTAGTTTATGAAGAAACTAGAGTTCACATCACCATCTGCTTTCAGTAACAACTTTTGAACTAATATGTAGACTAGAAACTGTTTTCTTTCCCTGAATCAGAACTTTTTGCCGTGGATTTCTAGAAACAAACTGGATTTCTATTTTAAAAGCATTTTTTAATTTGTTTTACAATCAGTTAGCTCAACTTAATGGGCAATTAACTGAACCACAGAAAGCTTTCCCATGAAGGCTGACACCTCCCCCATTCAGTGTGCCAGACATTTTACACAATTGAAAAAAGAGACATATTGCCACTTTTTGTGTTCCTTTTTAAGACCAAGTGCTTGTTCTTGTGTTCCCTGATATTTGTTTCCACTTTATTTTAAGTTGTGGAGCTCCAGTTTCTGGTGGAAGAGAAGAACTTCTCATCAGTTTATTTGGTGTTGCCCTAAGCATTTACAGGTGAAGAAGGTGCGTTGCTTTAAAGAGGTTTCAGAATAAGGTGATCGATCAAACAACTGGTTTGACAGCAATAAAAGTTCCCCAGGAAGCTGCATCTGCATCTTCAAGAAACAAGTAACATCATCTCACCCTGATCTACAATTTGATTCAGGCCCCCAAAGGCTAATGTCCAGCACATTAGGCATGGTATAATTGAACTGTTGAGAAGCAAAATATTAATGAACTGCCTTCCCTTTGGAAGTAATCTAGGTTTCTCATTACTAGCACTGCCAGCATTCTTGTTCTTAGTGTCTAATCGACACTTAATGACTCTCTCTTGGTGTCTCTAATTTTCCATAATTAATGTGCATGTAAAATGAATCTTGTAAATAATGTGTGCTTATATACCACATGCTGAATAATGTAAGCAAGCTATTATAGGTTGCTTATTTTTGCCCCTTGTGGTCTCTGGATCTCACAACTTTGCATTAACTTGAAGCTGTGAGGGAAAAATCTACCAGGCATCTCACCTCATTTAAGCATAAAACCCAGAAACAATGAACAAATTCTACAGAGAAAAGATATCAAGTAGTTTTTTTTTGTTTGTTTTTTCCACACCAAACCATAGTGAATAATAGATGGCAAGATTTTCAACTGATTGTATTAGACTGTTTTACAAATATACATCTCTAAAATGATTGTTCTTAATATCCAAATGTCTTACAGATGGTCTTTGTGACCTTTTACCAAGAGAAAAGTTGTTGATACTTGTAACATCTAGTAAAATTATGAAGCACAAACATTAAGTTTTATAGCTTGTTCACTTTATATTGAGGGACTCTACCAAGTGAGATTTTTATTCTTCCAATTTTAAGTATGGGCTGATTTTCCAGAAAACTAAATATCAGGTTCACTAGGCAGAGATTTGATTTAGATTAGAGAATCAAAAATTCCTGTTTGTTTTTTATAATCTTTTGTACCAGGCTCTACTTTGCAGTGCAAAATGCTGGCTTAGTATTATGGTATTTGACAACTGTGATTAAAGAAATAAAGATTTTCTCACTTTATTATTTTACTGCTGTTATTTTGTATTTAATCCTGCTTCCCTTGTAAGCTTTACTGAGTTTAAAGAATTTTCAGTGAGACAGGTCAGGGAGTCTCAGCCCTCACAGAAAATAGATACCATAAGTGTCATCTTTTAACAGTTATGTTTTTAATAAGCTCTTTTCCAGCTGCTGCTTATAATATACAGTCTGTTTCATGGAAATCAAATAGAGTTTTCATTTTTTGTGATTGAAGTTAGAAAGGGCTTGCTCATCAGAATTCTGTACCAGTTCTCTTTTTTCATCCCTTCATTTATCACCTGCCCCTGGAAATTACATGAAGGTTGAATCTAGGTCCATGCAGCAATCTGGCAGCTAGGATGTCTTATTTTGATACATTTTTCCATACAGATTCAAATAAAAATGAATTTTAAAGTAGAGAAAAACTTAAATAAGTATGGATTCAGCTTAATTGGAGGACAACTTTTGGGCTCCTGACTACAACAAAGCTGTCTGTAAGTGTAAATAAATGGCAGCCCACTATTGTATGTCTACTATAAACTTTATGAAAACGGTTGTTTAGCAGACTGGGGACACACACTTTTGTGCTTACATAACTAAATATTTTGTATAAATAGTTTGAATATTATATTGAAAATATTTAGTCATGCACTTCTCTTTGCAGTTCATCAATTTTTTTCTCTAATGCTGATGCCCCTCCTGCTGCTGTGAGTTGCTATGCACGTGTATATTAAATATATTTCAAAGCTGCTCTTGTTGCCTTGTGGTTAAGCTGATAGCAGGCGTGCTGTTGAAGCCCAGTGGATTGCATTGCCCAGGAATGCCAACCTGACCTTTGCTACTCTGGCTCCATTTTTTCCCTTTCTTCAAGCTCCTCCTACCCATGCTTCCTAGAATTACAGGGGGAGAGCTTCCTTCAGTCCCACTGACACATTTCTAGTGACAGATTACTTTAGGACCTCTCTGTTCTACACAGACTGAGAAATGGTCACACACCTCAGTTAACCAAAACATTGGTGGGAACATTATGGGTGTCAAACACTAGTGATATTTTTAAAACAGCAGTGCAGAGATGAGAGACAAGTGCCTTCATTTTCTTTTTATAGTTTCTTGAATTTCTTCACCAGAAAACGAGTCAAGGATGCAACTGATGTTTTTCATGCCATAGAGATTTTTGTTGATTTGTGGGTGACAGGGAGATAGGAAAAAAAGTTTACCATCATTAATGCAGTAGTGGAGAAGAACTAAATATATTAACTGAAACACCACCACCCCCACACAAATTCCCCTGCCTGTAAAAAGCAGTGATTGCTTATGAAACATTGTAAAAAAATTTGTCTCAGTTCTCCAGGAGTGTTAAGTCCTGTTTTAAGGTATTATAGAAGAACAATTAATCAGTAGTTAGTAGTTGAACACAGCATTATTTCAGTAGTTGTTGAATTATAAATTACTGCTTAAAGTTTAATGGAAAAAATATTTAAGTAATTTTCATTTTCAAGCTATTTTCTTCAAAAATTAAAATTGGCACAGATCAAACCTTAAATCTAAATGGAAGTCCAGTATCAGCACCATGTACCAAAGTGAAATCACATTTTTTATATACATATACGTGTTAAATTCAAGTTCAACAAAAAAAAAATTGTATCTTAACTTACAGAAAATTACGAGCATCCTATTAAAATCAGGTCAAGGGAAAAATGGAATGGAATTACTAGATAAACCTTTTTTTCTTAATCCCTGCAATGTAATTTGGAGACCTGGTGGTAAGTATTTGAAGATGGAATGTCGATAAAATTTTTTTACTTTATTAGAGTTGCTTTACAACACATTCATCTCTTGTGGTGCCTTGCTGTGACCTAATACCAGTGAGGTCTGAATGTGGAGCAATCTAGATAGAAAAGACCACTTCAGCAGGGAAAAAATAATGACTTAGCTTTTGGAAGGCATTAAAGTGAAGGGCTGAAGCTGACGCGTGTTCCTCTGTGCTGCTTATCTGATGTATATTTTCTACTTTGTCTGCAAATTCATAACCTTAAAGGAAGGCTTATGTAAAGTTACAAAAGGTTGTTTCCACTGTATGTAGTTACTGCCAGGAATCAATTTATTTTATGGTGAAGGGCTATTTTAAAACATATTTTCTCAACTCTCTCAACAGATAGTTCAGGATAATTGAGTCACTTGGAAACTTAAGCTTTCAAACAGTTCCTTTCTTTTATGCTGAATGTCCTGATCTTACCTTCAGCCAAGAAATATTATCTAGACTTGGAATACTGGCAGTCTGCTCCTGTACAGCAGAAGATTATTTCCTAGATTTCTCTGCTCTTATTTAAACAGTAACAGATGCAGATAAGTGGAGTTCATCCACTGCTAATATGAGCAATGTAGAATTTCTCCATTTTCCATAGCTAATCTGGACACTAAACAGTTAGTATTTTCTTTTTCTGGTTTTTTTCCTTTAATGCTGCACCACTGTTACAAGGAAATACCTTTCCCAGCTACTTAATTTCTCCACCACAAAATGGATGGTTAATGGACAAGATATTCTGCCAGGTTTTGAGCTGGAGGTGATTCAGCTATTGCAAAGCTAAGTAATATTATCCTACTCCATTCCCCCTTGACAAAATCAGTAAGTACAGTAAGTATAAAAACAGTGTAATATTCTAATATTAAAATGGATAGCACAGGTGTTTAAAATATTTTAGAAAAAATATGCCTAAACATTATTTATAGTAACACCCTATTGCTTCACAGGTAGTCTCATCATTCCACATGCATTAGGCAAATAATCCTGAAGTGCAAAGAAGGTCTGTAAACCACCAGAGAAAGTGGTGTATAAAATATTTTGAGGCAATTATAGTGCAAATTTCCAGCTGCAGATTGTAATGTGCATTCAGGTTATGGTCATATTTAATACATCACAGGCATGAAATTTGTGTTTTGCAAAGTCTTACATGCAAAGAGGTTTTCATCTAGTTTTACTTTATAAATAATGAATGAAGGTGAGATAATGATGTCCTACCATGATTAGGTGTGCTGGCAAGGGTGACTCATCAATCCTAGCTCACCCCTGTGGAAAATAGCTTCTTGGATAACTTCACAGTCAAAGAGAAACATTACACTATGTACAGTATTTCAGCACACTTCCAATTCAATGTTACTTTCAATTCAAATTAGAAAATGAGAACTTTTTGGCAAATGAACAGTTTTTCCTTATTAGTGCTGAATGGAAAAGAGAGGAAAAACAGCTATTGACAAGTGAAGATACATATCCTACCATATGGATTCTAACACTTTAATTATATTGTTCTCTTTCTTTTTATGGCAACTTTTAGTGATAATAATTTTTCAACTAATTAAAGACCAGCTGCTACTTAGCGAGCTAGGCACCCAATTAGGAATCCAAAACCTGGTAAACAACCTTTACTGCCAGACAGCTAGTTGAATCACCTCCTGTCATGGGCATGGAAGTCTTTTTTGTAGTTTTTATAAATGCACATTTTGGTTGTATTGACTGACTCTGCTGAATACTCCTCCTTGAGACTAGCAAAAGAATCCAACATCATGTTCACCTATTTTTTTTTCAGGACAGCCTGCAATGCTATGTGGTTTTCTATTTTTTTTAAGGTTTTCTAAAAATTAAAAACATTTTTTTTAGAAAAAGGGTTACTGACCAGAAAACCAGATATATTTCCTTGATGCAGACAGCAGTTTGACTGCAGCAGCTTCCAGCTACCTAATGGTATTTAGAGAAATTATTTCAGATGGAAGTCTAGTTTTTCCATGTAGTGTACTGTCCATTATGAATGCAGCCCATGTTTCTCCTGCCTAGAGCTGTGAAGTTAAGAAAATATTCCATATCTATCTATCTATCTATCTATCTATCTATCTATCTATCTATCTATCTATCTATCTATCTATATCTATCTTGCTTTGACTTTGTTTAAAAAATATTATCACTCTAAAACTCTTTAGGACCAGCAGTCATGGAAAAGAAGACTTTGAAAATTGTCCTGACTCTTCACTGATCACTCTGTCTGCATCTGAATTTAGTGGCAGAGACAATGGGAAAAGGGAAGGAGGTCTGCAGATGACAGAACATGAATGTAAGTTCAGGTGCACAGTTTTGGAAAAATATAAGATGACTCATATGGAAATGGAATGATTCATATGTATTCCAGCAAACCACCTTTGGTGTTGCAGTAAGGATAATAAACTTCCACTTTATATACACTCTTGCTCAAAAAGACAAAAATAGTAATGTATATCAACATAAAGTGAAAAAAGTAGCAGCTACAAAATGTAGTTGTGAAATTTTCTGTGAAGCTAATGCTTATTTAGCTAGCAGTGAAGCAAAAAAAAAGCATCAACAGACCTGAAAGGAATTTTAAAAGCACAAGACAAAAAAATTGAGAAGTCTTGGGTTAGTAGGTTAAAAAGGAAATGAAAGAATTTCTAAAGGAGCAATAAAATTTATTTTTGTAAACTTGATATGTGAAGATTTATATTTCACAGTTTCAGTGATGAGAAATCAGTCATGTTTTCACAGCAGACTGACAGCTTCAGAGTAGAGAGAGAGTTTCCTATACAAATGATAGCCAGCTCCTGTGGCAGCTGTTGCTTTATTGCCTTTGGAGGTCTGTCAGCGCAGAAGGTAAACTTCACAGAATGAAAAGTAGATCTCTCAATAGAAATACAGCACAGTAAACCTTGAAATTATGAAAGGAAAAAAAAGTTCTCAAAACAGCACAATAACTTTGTCGAAAGGAATGGACTCGGATGAAGATACTAGAAGAAATAGATGCTTCAATGAACTATGCAAACTTTTAAAATTTTTTTTCAAAAGAGAGAGATATGAGTTACTTTGGAGAAAAACACGGATATTCTTTTGTAGTTTTACTGGAAAATGTACTTTCTAGCATCAAGATTAAGAAATATCACAGATTTTCAGTCACCAGCATGAGATTAGGTAAATTTCCCAGGCTCAGATTGTCAGCTTAATGCCTTTCTTGCCATTCTCTTATGCTGCACTCTACATCCTGACTCTGCTCAAGAAGAATCTAGATCATCTGCTGTAATATTTTCTCCACATGTAAATGGCTAATTTTACATGGCTCTGCCCATCTCTTCTGCTAGTCTTGATCAAAGTGACGGAATTGCAAGCAGATTAACTCCATTTGTCTTTCCCAGAATCAACCTGGAAGCAAGGACTCTTGCTACAAACAGGAATTAGGTCATGGGCACCCTGCAACAACCAGTTCCCTACTCTCTGCACTGTGGAGCTGTTAAGTATTTTAGCCCACAGCTCTGCTGAAGGCTCAAGGTTTTGTTATGCTGCTAAGCCTTTTTTAAAACCTGGTCCCATAACAACAGACTGAAGGAAAAAAAAGACAAAACACACACACAGAAAAGTGGTAGAAAACTGATATTGGGATTGTAGTTTTCTCTTTGTAGCTGCAGTTGTTTTCATGGATCTGGGACAGTAGACATGGTGATATTAACAGCAAGCAACACACTAACTTCATGAAGTTGCAGTGAAAATTAGCTGGTAAACAAATTTCTCTTATTTAGGATTAGGTTAAAACTGAAATCAAGGTATAGCCATCAGAACTAGGTTGAAACTTCTCAAAGATGTTTTGAACAGCTTTCCTTTCTGAACTGCTTTTGCAAATTACTTTCTTTTAAGCCAAATAAAAGTATTCTGAGCTTTTGTGAGACATTCATAGTATTAATGTTTCTGAGTATTGTGAATGCTGAGCATCTCTTCTGCAAAGTTAAGTAACTTGGCTGTTTCCCAGTAATTTTTGTGAAGAATTGATGAGCTTAGTGTACTTTATGGGTTGTCTACTTGTTATATTTAATTTTGTCCCTTTTCCTTCTCTTAAGCCCAATGAAAATAAATTTAAATCTGTATCCAAGTAGTATGCTTTTACTTTGTATAGGTTGTAAAAAGAACATGTAAGCATTAGATGTTTCAATGTAGTGTTGACTTATTTGATTGGAATTAGAATTTGGTTATCTTCTCCCATCTATTAAAATTGACCATATATTATAATCTGATTAGTCAGACCTGTCTCTATTTGAATTAATGTGCAAACCATATGCTGAAATCAATAATATGGATTTTATTTAAAGTTCTTTTCAGTCATCACCTTCATACAATCGAGGTTACAAGTATCCACAGGGTGGTTGCAGATATTTGGCATAGCTTATGCACATGCTACCCCAAATTATTTGCTATAATTTGGGGTAGCAACTGTATAAACAGTTACTTCCTTTTCCTTAGTTTGCCACAGTGGGGATTTTTGTCCAGATGCAGTAACCAGGATGTTTTAACCAAAACTTACCCCTGTTAGGCCTGGAATTAGCACCTTCCTCTTATTCTTATTTCAAGTGCTCACTGTGGTGGCTTAATTATGGCAAGTTCCTTCTCTGGCTTCGACAGTGTTTTGAGACAGACAACTATGCTCTGTAAGTCCTTTCAACTTATGACATTGAGACTAAACGGTTATGTGCTTCTTTTTACACTCAATGTTTAACTTTCTAACTTTATCTATGAGCAGCCTTTTTATTTAAAGTGGATTTTCTTTTCCATTAGAATTAGTTTCATTGTGGCTTTACCCAGAAATTTCAGTCTAAGTGTTCTAGAATATGCAGAAATGCACGGCATGGAGGTGGGGGTGATGGTGGTGGCAGAAAAATCGGTAATGCTGTATATTGAAAGGTGAATTCAGCAGTACAGTAAAGCTACAGTTGCTCTCTAGAGCTCTCTCTAGCTCTCTAGGAGTGCTATTCAAGTAAAATGCAACTATTTTACTGTTCCTAAACCAGTTAAATCTTAGGGATTTTTAAATACCTAAGCACAGGGCTTTAGAACTAGAAGGGGTCTGCTGTGACTGTATCCAGCCTCCTAAAATTACTTGTGCAAAAAATCCTGCAAAAGAAACAAGACCCCAAATCCAAAACAGAATCTTCAGACACTCACACTGGAGGTCTCACACTGGCCACACTAAATGGTAAACCAAAGATTAGTGCTGCTTAACCTAAAGCAGCACAATAATGGGAACAGGGAAGAGAAAGAATAATATGCCATGTTTGGCCAAGATAGATTTTAAAATCCTTTTGTTCTGAGAAGAAAAAAGAAATCCTGATGAAAATGTTAAATGATCAAGAAATTTCAGTAATGACCTAAAGATTCCAAAACCCCCAGCATAACCATGCATTGTGACCATCCTTTAGGTATAGGCAATCTCCAGTGTCTCATAAGAAGTTTTTTCCTGAAGGAGAGCAAGAAGAAGAGGGGAATCCTCCTGCAATGCAATCAGCTGGCTTCTGGCATTACACAGAAAAGAGATTAACCCTCATGCTGCAAAAACCAAATGAGACAGCATAACTTTCCTCAGGTGATTTCAGCCTTCCTCCATTATTTCAGAAATGCACGCACAGGGATTTAGTCAGTGTGCAGATTAGTGTGGAAAGAGAGGTTTGAGGTCCCACTGCAAGTACAGCTTGCACAGCTTTGGTTTTGTTTTCATGTGTCTGACAGAAGTCATTATACAAATTATAGGAACTGTATTTCATTGGTGGAATAGAAGAAAATAATACATTATAGTATTTATCCAGAAACTTGCAATAATTTCCTGCTCAATGTCTTTTCATTTTTTTTTCTGTAGGTGGCAAGTAAGATTGGGATACTTTTTACCTGTTTTAAAAAATTATTATTATTTTAATTTTTATTAATTGCTGAAAGATGATAGAAGGTCTGCTCCCCAGGCTGGGAATGAAGAGGCTGCAGTTTCATTTGGGGCCCCAAATGCTAATTATTCACCAATATTGTTAATATTTTCTTTGTTCTTTTAGACAGATCTCAATAAATACACAGGCACCTTTGTTTCTTACTTTTCCAGAAGAGAGTAGGGACCATCAGCCTGCAGCAGTTAAGGAAGACAGCCTGTGCAGGATTGTGGAACACTGGAAATTTGTTACCAGTGCTTGATTTTTTTTCTTGTAGATAGCAGGATATGAGTGGAATTTTGACTCTCAGAGGGAATGTTTAAAAATATTAGTTATCTTGACTAACTGAATGCTTCACTAGGAAATGGCTTGTTAGGCACTTCTTCTTGAAGGATATCTTAACCTGAGCTGCAGTTTGTTTATAACAGCTCTGGCTAATAAGCTCCCTTTCTTTCTACCAGAGTTCTGAAGAGTGCCTGCAAAATGTACAATATTGTTTCTTCGTTCAAGCAAAACTACTATTATTATTATTTTCAGGATTTAAATATCTTCACATATTTTGGGCATCTTAATTTGGATGATGTAGTTTTCATTCTTACTGTATTTCAATAGGAACAAAGCCAAGTCAGGATTCAGCATTGTATGGTGCATCTCCCAGAATTAGAATAGTCTGCAGGTGATTTAAGGGAAAAGAATAGAATAAAAGAATCATTTGTATATAGAAATTCAAGGATAGTTCTTGAATATCTTTTTAGCTTTTATATTGTCCCATTATTTTTGTCACTTAAGTTATTTTTCCACAAGATGAAAATATATTTAATTTTTTTATGATAACAATGACAATCTACTAATCTTTATTTTTTTGTAATCAAATGGAAAATAACCTTTTTATTTTTGAAGAAAGTTTTCCATTTCACTTTTCTTAAAAATGCAACAGCAATGACAACAAAACCTCTAAAGGCTGTTAAATTTTTAGGAAAATGAAAGAAGTGTGGTCTACCAAGAAAATTGTTCTCTTGTTGCAAAGCATGTCCATTCCAGAAAAATTAAAGGGTATGAAGTTTTAAGTTAAAGTTTGGTGGAACCTCAGCATTTGCACTTCATTAGGAATATTTTACCATGTATTTCTCCATTCCAAGGTCATGAACTCTGCATTTTGACAAAAGGATAGAATAAAGATGTAACAGCAAAGATGGGTTCCTGGAATTCAAAAAGGCGTAGCAACACATTAGTCATTCTTCTTCCATATATGAGAAGTGCTAGAAGTTCACAACTGGTGTAGAGCAATCAAACCACACAAAGAAATTATTGAACAATAAAAGAATTCTTCTGCTTTGACATGTATTAGAGCAATTATCTCTTTATAGTTGCACATTTAACATATGCAAGTGACAAGTGTTTAGTACATCTGTTCAGCTGACAAAAGAGCTTTACATTTTAGTACTTCTGACTTGTCTCTACAAGACAGATGAATTAGAAATAATAATTCCTTCTGAAGGCACCACTGCAGAATAAGGTAAAAAATTCCTCTCATTTGAAGTGTGCATCATATATCCGGCAGGTGAACCCAAAGAAACTTCCTTCTGTTATTAACTAAATCCACAGGAGACAGCAGGGTTTGTAAGATTCATGACCTCAGAATGTTGCTTCAGTACAGGAACTCTACCATGCTGTTCAGTGCAATACCTTCTTCACTTTTTTCTTTTTTTTTCCTGAAATGCAATGGCATATTTAGCAGTGGAAGGGTTGATGATGTGATCAGTGTAAGAATCTTTCAGATTTCAGGTCTTTAGAATTATATAGGAGGCTTTAATTTGGGTTTTTTACAAAGTACAGTGAACAGTGTCCCAGTGATTCACTTGTTTTCACTTTATAGTCTGGATATTATGTAGTATCATGCTTATGCAAAATTAACTGGTATACAAGCTCAGTGGTAACCTGAATGTCTGATGGATCGTGTCCTAAGCACTCAGATATCACTAAAAGGATTAACATGACAACCAAAAAGTGGATTATAGAACACAGGATCTGAAGACAAAGGTGGAAAAAAGTATTTCAGAAGCATCAAGTTACCTCTGAAACAAAATTATAGCAAAGGTCTGTGGAAATAAACCTGGAGATTTTCAACTTACTGAAAGCTGTGAAATATCTCCTTGAGCTCTCCAAAGCTGCTCAGATGAGATGGAACAACTAAACTAGAATCAGGTGTTTTCATCTGCTGGCCTTACTCACTGTCAAATTCTATCTGCAGAAACCTACGCACTTATCTGACATTAAGACAGCCTAAAAATGGCACACTATCTAAACAAAAATAAAATCAGAGATTCAAAAAGTGATACATTTTATTGTTGTTTAAAAACCTGACCAAACAAAAAACCCAAGCCCACTAAGACCCAGCAACAGAAATACAACAAATTCCTATTTCCAGTTTTCTGACATGTGTCTATTTTTCTCAAAGAGCAGCATTTTTTATCTCTTACTGCAATGCAGTTGCTCTTTCAATGATATGCAATAATTACACATCTGTCTGTCCCAATTGTCATGCTTGGTAGAATATGCAAGCACCATAACCTTGGTTGTGTGTGTGTTGTGGTGCTGCTTGCACAAGCACTGTGCAGGCAGAGGGTTCCTGAGCTATTTAGAGAATTATCACCCTAGTACTTTTCCTTAAAAGTTATTTTTCACTAAAAATGTGTTTCTTCTGAACTTCATCTTTCCCTTCCTTAACTTTTCATTCTTGATTGCCACCATTTTTGTGGCATTTAAAATAATTAAAAATCTCTCATTAAATGTTTCCATGCCTATTCATGTACTTTCCATTAAAATCTCATCCTCTTTTGGTGCTTCCTTTCTGACTCCTTTTGAATATACACCTAAACTTCAGTCTCTTTTGTCATTTTCTTAAAAGCAAAATCTGAGACCTTTTTGCTCCTTTGTGAAGAGCAGTGGGGATGTCTTGCTCCACAACAGTTTTAAACTGTGAATTCAAGGTTTCCCTTGAGCCCTAAATCATCAGCATGAAGAAAGGCAGTACTTCACATGGTGCCATCATATTTCAAAGCTCCCATACCTTCTTAGTGATTTCTCATGGGCATCACCTCACAGCACTAACAACTCCTTCTTCTTTACAGTGCAGCCAAAACCCTCCATCCCTCTTTTGTAGCATTCTTCTAATTGGACACAGCTGTGGCATATTAAGGGCAGGATTGTTCCTAGTCTTTGGTGATGAGTACAGCTGCAACTCCTCAGGTGTGAGACTGCCTTCTGCACTCTATTTTCTTACATTCTCCCCTCCACATTCACACATACCCCCATCCTTTGTATGTGTTGTTCTTTGCTGGTAGTTTCCTTATAACATCTGGTTAGTTAAATTATGATCCTTACTGGAGCTCCTTTCTTAGGATTCTAAAATCATTGATTTCAAGCCTGGTCTTGCTCTTTCCTGGCCCTGAGTATCTCCTTTGTCAGTATGCAGCATGAACTGGTCCTTCAAATTACAGCTTCAAAAAAATGGATACCTGTGCTGCCATGCAGGTGCATTGGTGTTTGTGGGAAGGAGGAAAGGTTGAGAATCAGTGATTTGCTGCAAACTAGGAATTTTTTTTTTCCTGCAAGGTGTAACCTGTAAATCTGTAGTAACCAATGTTGTATTAATCATACAGAGAGAACATCTGACTGAGAAAATATAGGTGTTGTCTGCATTCCTCTCAAGAAACAGTTAAATAAAAAGAATTATTTCCTTTTTGGTACTTGCTAGTTTTCAGAGATGAAAGGCTACTGAAGGCTGAACGTGGTCCTTTGGTATGAAACCCTGTTTTCCCTGAAGGTGGCTGAAGTATACACCTTGGCCTAACCAGGGAACTCATTTTGATTTCTACTTTGTATGTGTCCAGGAGGAGTATGGTGAGAGTAAAAAAATTGGTTTCAGTTTAATCTGTGCCACCAGGAAGCGTGCTGTTATTTTCAACAGTTAGAATAAACCACAAGTAGAAAGAAAGTGTGAAAGGACTAATCAGTAGTGTAAGAATGAATGCAGGATATGTCTTGGCACAATATGAAGATATAATTTACATGAATGTGTGAAGCTCTGCTGAAGCCTCTTCAATATACACATGAAAAGTGTGGCAAAGGAGTTGGCCAGCGGTATTGAATGTTGATAATGAGAAAATTAAATAAACTCAAAGTCTATTAGCACAATTATACATTTGCAATTATGTACTCTATGTAATGTATATGTGCATACATACATATAGACATATTTATATATGTATGCATACATATGTATATGCACACTGCTAAAAAAAAAGCCAATCAACCAACAACAGCACAAACAAATAAATCAAAACCAAGAGGAAAGCACAAGCCCTTATGGTGCCAAAGCTACCTCTGTAAAGCAAAGCACATGGTCATGTTGGCACGGTGTCACCCTAGGACACCCCTCATGAAAGAATTTAAAATTAAATTCCTTATTTTGTCATTCTTAAATTTGTGTTAAAGTGGAGTAATCTTAATCTGAGGGAAATATAGGGTTTTTTAATCTTCAGGTTTTGAAGGCAAGACAATTATTTGGAGCATTCATCTCCTACACTTGCTGTAGGAGATGAAAGTGCATGTTGCATTGACCAAGAAAGCAAAGGGAAAGAAATTTACTATTATTCTGTCAAGGGAGCGGTGTGAAGAGCAGAAGGAAGGACTGTGCATCTCAGTATGCTGCTTCCCCCTTTTCCATTGTCACCATGTGACACTGACCTATATTAAGCTTATGATCCAATGTAATTCCCCCATCCTTTTCTATGGCATGTTTTTTTGTCTAGTCATTTTCCATTTTCGCGAGAAAGATTTTAAAATACAAGCACTATTTAATTTCAGGAGAGCAGGTCATTAACCGTCTCAAAATGCCAACACAGCTACTGAAACGTCATAAAAATCCCTGTGTTATTTTCATTTATGACTGAGCAAGAAAAATTGGGCTGAATTGAAGCACCTATTATTCAGTTCAGATGTCGGGGAATTTACCAGATGCCCGTGAGGCACTGCATGTTGTCCAAGGAGTTAAAGGAGCCTCTGAGTACATGAGTAACATGATCTGTCAGGAATGGAGTAGCTGAGAGTCATCCTGCATTGGAGAGGCACTGGGTTATCTTTCCAGCTCCATGCTGGTGCCATGTATGGAGATAATGTTGCTATAATATGCCATGGCCTAAAGATGAACAGAGGACTTCAGTGGTGCTCAGATCTGTGCAGCACAAAAACAGGTGCCTATTTGCTTTGACTTTTGGCTCCTTTCCATAGTATTTTTAACACTGTAAAAGAATGAGGTAAAGAAAGAGATTGCCAAGGCAAATTATTAGCTTTAAGTATAAAACAGAAGCAAAATCAGATGCAAAATAAATAAATTAATAAAATGAATATATTTTTCATTAAAAGTATTGTATTATTTTTCCTGTATTTAAAATGATTCCTCTGATAAATTTTACACATGATTAATGAGATAAAATTTGTGAGCATTTTTCTAGTGTTCAAAATTCCAGAGCTTCTGGCTTGCTTTCCTGGGGTATGTAGGTCATATATTTTCTTTTATCTAGAATTTGAATCATATTGCTTAACTTTAAGAATCAGCATGATTTTCATGCCATCCATGGTAAGATTAATGAAATTTTCAACATAATGTTCATGGCAAAGCTTTTTTAAGTGATTATTTTATTTATGTATAAAATTATCTCTCCTTAATTAGTACTGCTGTGAACTGGATTATATGGCCCAAGAGTACAAATATAAGGAAATTTTGTATTTAATTCAATTTTGTATTTAATTCAATTCAAAATACATATGAAATTTTTTTCATACATATTTAGATGCTTTAAAAAGTACATAATTTCTTTTTTTCACTAAAACTTGCTTCACTTGAAACCATTGAAATTGGCTTCCAGTTAAAAGAAAGTAACTTTATTGCTTTCTTGCTAATTTTTGGTCATAATCTTCTCATGTATTACCTCAAAACAGCAAGAAAACACGATAATTTGAAAGAAAGGTAATTCAGGATTTCAAAATGAGCTAACCTGCTTTTAGAAATTTTATTATTATGAGGAAGGAGAGGTTTATTTTCACGTGTCATGTATTCCTGCAGAAAAGGACAGAAAATTAAATGTCAAGGTAATCAGAGGTTTATACTGAGAAACTAAAATAAAATTTCCCTGCTACTCGTTTTGCCTCACGCTGTTCCCTTGCTCCAGCGTGGGGTTCAGCCTTCCAGGTACTTTGCCAATATCCTTCCCACGGGCTGCAGTTCTTCACAGACTGCTCCAGCATGGGTCACTTGCATGGGATGCAGTCCATGTGCTCCAGTGGTGGATCCTTCAGGGGCTGGAGAAGGGTGTCTGCTCCACTGTGGTTCTCCATGGGCTGAGGGGAATCCCTACTTGGGGAATCCCAAGCCTTCAGCACCTCTTGCCCTTCCTTCTTCATGGACTGCACCTGGGTGTCTGCAGGGCTGTTTCTGGTTCCTGTCACTGCTCTCTCTCACAGCTGCCATGCAGCATCCTTGACCTTTCTCAAAGATGTTCTCCCAGGGGTGCTGCTGTCTTGGTTGAGGAATTCCACCCTGCCCTGTGGTGGGTCAATTGAACTGGCTGCAGCCAGCAGTTTCCAGCCATCCCACAGCTCCTCCTGCCAGTGCCTGGACACCAGCCCTGGGCAAGAATGGCTGAATTCACCCAGGTGATGGACACCTGTGGTCTAGGCTGAGGTGCCACCACCAGCAGGAAAGTCCTTCCTTGGAAGGAATCAGCGTGCATCCCACTGATTTACCTGCTGAGATAACAAATCTCCAGCTCTTTGATGCCCTATGTCAAGCAGGTAAATATACAGATAAGTTTTTAAATAGGGTTTATTCTTGTGTAATCTCTTGTTTTCATTGTGGCTGCTTGAATATTTAGTGTTAAGATATTTTATTTGCCAGAGTGGGAAGCTCCATTTCTACCCAGTTGCTCAATGCCATGTGGTGCCAGGAGCAGTGGGAGGGCTGCCTTGGCCCTTACCAGCATGGTTGCTCCTGCACTTATGGTTTGTTCCCTGGTCAAACCTTCACTAGATTCTGACACACCAAGCTGCAGACATGGCTGAGTGCAGGCAGCCTCTGAGAAAGGAGATGTTGTGGAGCCCTTTTCCGACACCTGAGGTTATTCTGTTCCCACTGGTTTGAGATTTTACTCGGTATTCTATTGTTTCATGATAATTTCATATTGAATGGTTTACAGGTTCAGCACAGCATTACCAGGACATGCTGAAAACTGCTGCTTCCAATTCATAATTAGAAAAAAATGGGACCAACAGTCAGAGATTTAAATAAATTATTTGGAAACTGCTGCATTGCAATGCCTGTGAAATTGCTTCCAGGCTTTTAAAAAGCAGCTTTTTCACTTGAGTTTCTGTTTGGATTTCATGCAAAGCATGTTCATTTATCTACAAATGAATCCTAATGAGGAGCCTTTCAGGTTTCATGATGTGCAAAAGATTTCTGCAGAAACTGAAGCCACTTGCATACAAATTCTTTCTTACCTTGTTTCAGTGGTGGATCCTCTGATACCAGAAATGAATTTTTCACATCTGACTCCTCAGAGCAGTTGGTAGCTTAGTAATAACATTTCAGCACCTGCAAATGCCATATTAGAAACACTTTCATGATTCCCCCGCACCCCTGCACCAGGACTCACTTGCTGCAAAAATCTTCAGGATTTTCTCTGCAGTCAATTTTACACTTTGTAACCCAATCTATCAAAAATATTCCCATTTGTATGCCAATATAGCCCTGGACTTTCTGTAAATTTTAAAGTATCTATAGGGATTAAAGTAAAATTATATTTTTGCTGTGACAGAAAATAATATTCCCAAGTGTATTTAACCAACAGAAGCATGTCTTTCAATAGCAGGGAGCATATTTATTTTGATTGTTGCTGTATTTGCACCTACTGTTGTGTTTTTGAAAAGGTTATGTCTGTTTTATTTAATGGTTCAGTGGCAATATAAAAATTAAGATGAATAGGAAAATAGATTACATATTTATAGATTTAATTGATATTTTAACTCAAGTTTAATCATTTATTATTGTTTATATCAGATTTATTTCCATCATAGTCCAAGCATTTGTATGATTTTTAATGCATTTTTCATATGTTGATTCCACTCTAAGAAATTTGACTCATATTTCCTTAAATGCAAGACAAGCAATGTCTCCTGGTTTCTGCCAAGTAAAACAACAGAGAAATGAATAAAAGATACATAACCCAAGCAAAAAGCCATATTCATGAATGTAATTCCCTTTCCCTATAGACACAATCCAACAATCTAAGTGATAAAATACTGTAATATAAATCCTAGTGTAGGTATGTAATACCTGCTAAAGAAGTTTCATGTTCTAAAAAGCAGTGTCCAAACAGAATGTTGTAAAAGTACGTGTCTCAAACCAGAATTTTATGATGGGTTAAACTAACTTGAAAAAAAAGACAAAAAGTTTTGTGTGAGGTGCAGATAAAGAATGTTTTATTCTCTGCTGTTTAGTTACATTTTTTATGTGTCTGCTTGATGAAATACTTGACTGAAAGAATTAGAATTTTAAATAGAATTCCATCATTTACAAAGCAGAGAAATCAAGGAGCCCTAAACATCTGCCATCTTAATGAATTTTTTCCGGGTTTTTTTAGTGCAAGAGAGTAATTATCTCACTACTTGAGTCATTCAGAGCACACAAAGTCCACTTTCATTTTAAAATCTTGACTCAAACGCTTTTCAGTATTGAGTTATAATTACCTCTGCCCTTTTGTTGTTGCTGTCAGTGTTGTTTACCTTTAGGTAGAAGGTTTGACTCCCTCTAGGATGAAGAGTAATTTGGATTATCCTCTTCAGGCAAAAATGAATGGTAAATAAAATTATTTGTATCATCACTCTTCCAGACCTCAACTGAGATACTGTCTGGGCTGGGCTGTATCCCAAGTTTAGAGAGTTTAGGTCCTCAAGTTTACAGAAAGTCTTTGAGAGTGCCTCATAAACAGAGTCAGTCCTGGAAAACAAGATCAAAAATGTGTGCAGATGTGAGGGAAAGAAACAATGGTACCACAGGAAGTTAATTTCCTGAAGATGCAAGGTTAATACATAGATGTTATATCACCTTTGGATTAGATTTGCTTGATATTTGCAAGATTTATTCTCAATAAAAGTGTCAAAAAAGTAGGGATTGAATAGATGGATTTTGGTAAATTTATCTATATGCATATACTATTTGAGAGCATTTTCAAAGACTATTCCTTAAACATTTATGAAGAGAAACTAGGAGACTCCACAGAAAATTCAAACTGTGAAATTCTACATCAACAGACGATTTTTTCAAGAGAAAAGCCTCAATCACTCTCATTTCAGAATATGATCTCCTTTTCACAGTCACTGTCAGGATGCCCCAGAATACTTATTTCAGGCTTTTTCTGAAGAATATCACAAGGCACATAACAAAGAAGAGCATTTATACATAAAGACTTACTTGCTCAGGTATCCCTTTGGGCAGGGATGCAAAGGGAATTGTGAGATGCTACAGTAAGTAGACAGCTTACTAATAAGTACAGTAAGTAGAAAAGTTAGCTTTTACCATCTTCAGGTACTTTAAACCCCTCCTCCCCCTCCCTTTTTTTATTTTGGAGTGGGGAATAAACAATACTTATGTTCATTTTCATACTTACAAAACTAGATAATGCCCTGTGTATATCTACAATAGTAGTTTTGCAATTAAAATTTCCTTAGTCTATATGGTGGAAAGTAATTTACCAATATCAACTTGACATTTCAATAACAGATATTAAAAACCACAGCATAGCACCATAGCATTTTATATTGTATGAAACCATTCCTATCTGATCAATAATGTATTTCTTCTTAATTATTCAATATTATTTAGTGAAAATTTTATGCCTACTGGAATATTAATATGATATAATAACTGTAAATACAACCATTTAAATTAAAATACTTTAGCAAAAGTTTTGATGCATTGATAGTCATTACAAAGCAATCTATTGAAGTGCAAAACAAAGACAAGGAATTATAAAATTCCTTAAGAAATGAAGGAAAATTATCTTTATAAATCATATAACTGAGTTTTTTTGCTTTCAAACACTAATCTATATATAAATCATATCTCTAAAATATTCATAAATATTCTGGGTTTCTATTTAGTTTTCATGACCTGTGTATAACTTTTCTGTTTCTCAGAGCTTTTAGGAGCAAAAGATGCTCCTTTTTAGGGCTTTAGGATGTCAATCTCAGACCTCCAGGAATTTAAATTTTCTTTTAACTGAAAAGGCTCATTCTAGATGGAGAATATACCAGATAATATATTCCTGGGAGAACCATGAAAGTACTACCAAACTTCTGGTAGTGCATTTCTGGAAGGGTGATAGCATCACCAAGCAGACAACCTCCACAGTGAAGAGCTGCTTCAGATCCCTTGCAGACTTCAGGCTGTGGCTGAGTCCTGGGTTCAGTGATTTTAATAGCAGAAGTCTTCTGATGGGACATCATTTCACAGCAGTGCAGGGAAAAGGTCTCATGGCATGTCTCCTCTTCTGAAGGTGTCTGACCACAGTTGTCTGTGATACCTGGGCAAAAATGGAGCAGGGAAAGGTGGAAACAAATGGCAAAGAAATTCTGCAGAAGGACCAATGAAAATGTTCACAGAATGTCTTAAAATTCTGCTTCATGCTAATACCATTATGTCCTTATTTTGAAAATCAAAAAAGCTACATTTCTAAGCTATGTTGGTTATATTCCTAACCAGAAATATAACAAGCTCTCTCTCCCCAAAAAACTAAGTAAATAATGTTGCAGAATAGGAGATAAAAAATTTTTATGAGATTCAGAGATCTGAGATTTATGAATACTTTAAACATGTGAGCTTGTACAGTCCTTGGAGTAATAATCTTGGACAAACTGGAAATGAATCTGTTCAAGGGATCCTTTCATTAAGGATCCTAAGCTACCTAAAACATATGAAATCTGCAGCTCCCCATTCTGAGGCTGCCTCTATGAGGACTACCTCAGGTAGTGCCACATCACATCCAGTCACCCTCACATGCTGCTGCTGTGTGGGGCTGTTCTCAGCATCAGTGCACATGCTTGAGTTACTTTGCTCAGTGGTACCTACAGTACTGTGAAATTATGAAAACAGTAAGAAGGAATTAATCAGAAAGGAGTTAGCATTCACAGAAGCAAGAGAGGCAAAAATGGGTTGTACTACTTTTCCCCTCTCACTATCAAATATAGTGCTGTTCCTTTTGTAGAAATGGCTATTTTCACTACAGCAGCACCTTATTGTCACAGCCACATGTTTCAGACTGTCAAAATGTAATAGGCCTTACTAAACTGCTGCTGGTGGATAAGACATGATGGTTAAAACAAACCCAACAGGACAAAAAGAAAGCCAATAGAAAATGGATATTCCTCTCTCAAAGATGCAATATTAGGAATAAAGCAAAAGCCTAGGCAATTTAAAATAACAGAGGTTATGAATAATGTTGTAAACTGCTCAGAGATATTATAATTAAAGTAGACTGAGCTACCTCTACCATGGGATGCCCTCTTAAAGGCCACGTAACTTGCATATGCCCATGCTCAGATAGGGGTCTGATAGATAGGTTGTTGGTTCAGACCTGGAATTTAATTTGTTGCAACACTTCATACAATTTCTTTCTAATTTGTGCCTCACATATTTTCTGTTCTTCAGTAAAAGTACTGGAAAAACACAATCAGCTGGAAGAGGACAGAGAGCTGTACAGGACCCCAGTCTACTGAGGCAGACCAATGAGCCCTCCTGCCTGCATGTTTCAGCTCTTTAGACAACCAAGACAGTATCCAAAGTCATCCCCATGGGACATCACTTGGGGCTCTTCTCTATCCCAGACAGAAACTATTAAGTCTTAACCCTTTGTTTTCTATCTTTTCATTAGCTTTTGTCTAATAAAATGTTTCCCACCTTCCAAGACTGCATTTGTGGCAGCTTTGTTCCTGTCTAAGTTCTAGTGTTGAATCTTCTCAAGTGTTTCTGAAAGACACAAGTACTTTATGTCCACTGAATCCTCTTTATCCATGCATTGAAATACATGCTCACAAAGGGCTAGAAAATTAGTCACACAGTCCTGTTCTTCACAAATTCCTAGCCCTTCTTGGTTATATGCATATTCTTCACCTTTGGCAGAGGTAATAGTCACCAGTTTCCTCAAACCTCATGCAGATCTTGAGACAGGAAAAATTGTTGCAAACAACTCCTTTTCATTTATTAATTTATTTTCAGGAAAGACTTAACAAATATTTAAGGAATATTTGCATCAGTGTTTCTGTGTGTTGCATGGAAGTCTCTCCAAGAACCCCAATACCTGAGTTGAAAAGAGAAAAATGGAGGGAGGGAAGGGGAAAAAAAATTCTCTCTTTTACCCTCTGAATGTCCCCCCATTTTTAATACAGCATTTGAGGAAAAACTAAAAGTGTCATCTCAAGTACAAAAGCAGTGGAGCTACTGCATTTGTTGTCATTAGGGTTTAAATTCATAAATGCTATAATTACAGTTAGCAGTAAGCAATATGAGCAGTAAGCATATCCACTTGTTCAAATCCTGCAGTGTTTGCCTATGTGGGAAACCCTGAGAATTCTAATTTAAGGCTTTGAGTCACCTCAAACTAAGATAGGGAAGTAGAGTTGTTTGTTATAAGGGAGGCACAACACTGTAATTACTTTTTATGCCACTGTCAGCATCTTTAATAAGTATCTGTGCTCTCCTCAGCCTGTGTACTAAACCTTGATGCAGTGGATATAGAAAAAAATGGCACTTCTTTGTCCTGCTTTGTCCTTTCTATTAAAGTTGTACACCTAAAACTGAGTTAAAGATACTGCTTTCTAAAGAATGAATAGAAATACTTATTTTCTTTATTTGAACACTTAGAGCACATTAGGAACAGATTTTGGGGTTTGCAGAATGCTCATCATGCACAGCAGGAGAAATATAATCTTTGGCATAATTTTCTTTTCTGTTTTTCTCATTCTTGGCAAAATCTTATCTATTCTACAGGTACTGACCTCCTTTTCCCTTTCAAACATAATAAATATGTTAAGAAAAATTAATAACATAATAAATTTAGCACAGAATGACTATTCCTAACTTCAATCTCAGAATGTATCATATCTGTTTAAACCTGCAGAATCATTTATGTTCCCCTAATCTTGCTTGTCTCCTTAGTCCTGTTTCCCCTTTTCACTTAACCTTTTCAGAAAAATCTCATCTCCTTTTAATTCTTGCTTTCTCTAGGGTTTTAAGCTGTGAACATTCCAGTAGCATTACAATTTCAATATCTGTGGTAGTTAGCAGATGTCAAAGCCAGTATCTCTTTGAAAGACCTTCTGAATAAGTGATCAGATACATTCAGTGTGATGATATTAGTTTCAGTCTATAGGCCATAGGACATCCTCAACTTTTCACCTGCAAGGAAAGAAAATACTGTCTTGATTTTTAACTTGCCAAGAGGAACCTGTATAACCTGTTCTAATTACTTCCCCTCACAGTTAAAAATGTGTACCTGATTAAAAGGCTGTGTTTGTCTAACTTCAGCTGCCAGCCACAAGCCTTGTTAAGTTGCCAGCTGCTAGGCTGAAAGCTCATAATCAATTCCATTATTGCTTTCATTCATATTTTGTTGCTGCTTTAAGATTACACTCTTAGCTGGTGTTTCTCTCTGTGCTGTAAAGTCACGTGAAATGTCACTCGCTGCAGCCCTCGTTTGGGGCATGGTTCAGCAAAGAACATGCAGTGGGTAATCAGAGCAACTGAATTCATTTTTAAAGATGCTGGAAAACGTAAATTTAAATTCTGAACAGCTGTCATGATTCACCATATTCCTGCCCCTTTTTTATTTACTATTTACAAATATTCATGTGAATACCGTATTGTTCCAATGGATTTTTGGAGAACAGCTACTCTACTTATAGAGATGTATTTGTATGCAAATAAGTATTTCTGCAATAAAAGCATTAATATATTTTTCCATTTAAAAACATTTAACCAAACAATCAAGGAAGAGAAACAAACTCCAAGTATTAGATGACCACTTACATGGCCTGAATAGAGAGTAGCAAACAACTGAATCCACAAAATGTTTAAGGACGTTTTTGTCTATCTGTCTAGTAGGTCTAAAAAATAAGCATTTTCACATAAATAATCTTTGTTTACTGAACTGATCTCAATACAAATTTTGTTTACTGTGAATGATTTCCTGTTGTTCTAAAAGCAAAAAATTATTTTTGTCCACTTCTCGTACAGAAAGAATGCTTTCAACCATCAAAATCCTGTCTTTAAAACAGTCTTGGCTTTCATAATTTCAGAATGTGCTTGTTTGCTTTTGGTGCTCCTGCAGTGTGAAATGTTATCTCGTTAGGTCACTGCTTTCATTCACTGAAGTGCTGGAAGTGGAGCAGGTGATGGTGCCTGCATAGATAAAAGACATTCTCAATATCTCTCTTAAAATATTAGAACTGCTGGTCAGGCATGCTCAGACTTGCTCAGGAATTTTAGGTTCTCAGTGTTCACAGATGAAAGTACAAACTGTTTGATCTCAGTGCACATGGTGACATCTTGGATGGGTACAATGAAATCTTTTTGCTCTGCTTGTGAGTAGCTGCGGGAATGTATTTACAGCTCAGTGACTGCATTTGCAAATCTGTTTCTCTTTTCACTTACAGCATGAAAAGTGGTATAATATTTGTTTCTGTTTCAAGAAGTCAATGGTCTAATAAATATCTCTTCTCTTTCAAGTGGGAATGGAGAGAGCAGAATATGTTCCCTAAATATCTATTTCAGAGAAAACTAAATTACATCTGATTAGTTTTTTATCTAATTAATATGAGGCCATCATTTGTGAAGTAGACAAGTTTATAGGCATGTAAAATGTGACAAGATATTTCTCTAATTTGCCCTTTAGCTATTCTTTTGTGGAAATCTATTTTTCATTGCCTGGAGATTTTAAACATTTCCCAGATCTATTTTAGAAACTGGAGAGGCCTCTTTGTCTTTCTCTTGAATTTTCTACTCTGAAACTAGCTCTGGTGATGAACAAATGTACTTTGTATGCTCTTGGCACTGGCACTAACAGCTTCAAACTGGAAATTAATTTTTAAACACCAGGCTTCTGTGACCACTGCACTGCTATTAAGCTTTCTGGCATGATCTTTAATTTCACTCAGTCACAGTTGATAACAGATTGTTTTTCCTTTTTTTTTTTTTTTTTTTTTTTCCTTAAACTCTGTTTTATGGTGCAGGCTACCTTTTCCTGAAAATTAACATTTACCTCAAAGTATATTGGGAAACAAAAAAAAAACCAAACAAACCACTCCTAAGTGTAGGACAGGTACATCCTGGTTGTCTCACAGTTTTCACTTTATCTACAAATAATAGAATTTCAGTTTGGCTCAGCTGTTTGCACCTTAGTGAAAAAACATGGTATTGACAGTTTTCTGTTCCTTTCAATGGCTGTCCTGCTGTAAAAACCCAAAACTGCAGCATCAGCGGGCACAGCAATCAGAATTTTTTAAAGGAAATACTTGAAAAGGAAAAGTCAGCTGTCTCTTCCAAAGTTTTATCCTTGCTGTCTGAAGGAAAGAAAACAAGCTGGAACATCCATTGCCAGCCTGGTTATTTTAGTTGTCTTCTAAAATGGAATCATGACTGTCTTGATTGACGTCAAAATACAGATGAAGATCTCTGATATGTGGTAGAAGAAGGATGAAGCTGAAAAATCTCAGATGAGAATTGGGAAGGATACACTTCAAATGTACATCTGTCCATTCCTCTGGGACCAGCGCTGAATAGCTTTCAGAGCACTTGAGAATGAAGGTGTTGTTATGGGAGCTCAAATATGTCTATTTTTTTTGTCTTCCTTCTGAATACAGGCCATTAGTTGAAGCAAAAACTTTACTACTGGTAAAGCCAGGTACTTCCTCTGTGTTATTGTTTAGTGAAGTGTAAGTTAGCCTCAATATGACATTGTGTAGCAGCTGGGATATGCCCCAGGTATTCCATATATATTGTAATTTTTCTAAAAGCATCTTTTTTGTATCAGTGTGCCAATTAAAATATTCATTTGGTGTGATAATAAAACAAAGATTTTACCTTTATGTTGCTGATATAGACTGTCACAGTAATTTTTTTGTTTCTGTAAGGAATTTATATGAAATATATACTATACTTATATATTGCAAAAATAGACAAGCATAATTTATCTTATGGTATGTGTTGATACTGCCTTTAATGCTAAAGCAGGTTCCAGAGCTTCTGAAGGCAGATTTTATGGTCTTGAATATTTTATCCCAACACTAACAGTGAGTAAGGTTTAGTTCACACACGTCAATGGTTTTAATGCAGCAACCTATTCAACTGGATCTAAGACATAAAAATTCTTTAGCTTGCTTGGGAGGCTTATTCAACACTGTGAACTTGAGCTTAGCTGAATCACAATGTGGCAATGCAAAGGAGCCTACAGAAAACTAAATTAAAGATATAAATTAAAAATTCAGAGCAGAAGCTATTGTGGAAAGTTTGCTCTATGTAGAAACAAAATGTTGGAATGCTTGAATAAGTTATTGTTCCATGTAGAATATCAAATTTCTTCTTCCAATTTATTCTGAAATGTAATGAAAGCTGAAAAATATTGAGCCTACTGGTTTTCTAGGATAAGAGTAAAAGAATGCAATTGTGAGTTATCATTGATTTGCCAGGTGGTCAATCAGTCTCCTGAGTTTGTTGTTTTGTGACCAGGGCACGAGGATTTCCATATAGGTGCAGTAATTCATTATTCTGTGTGTGTTGCTTTTTCTATCTCACCTATAATTTAATGATGATTACAAAACCTTCCAAGCATTGAATATTTCCTTAAAATCATGCATGCTATAACCTAATATTTACAATATTTAAGTCTTCATTTCCAGGCATAAAGTACCTTTTTCAATAGAGTAAGCTACAGTACATGGATTAACTTGGCTGGAGGGCTGGAGAAAAATTATGACTCACCAAAAAGCTGGGAGAGGATTTGCTTGTTCTAAAGTGTACATAGTTATTACTGGAGTTCTGAAACCTTCTCTGTAGCCCCTTTTTGATTCTTGCTTCCCTTGTTGCAGAAGGAGGGTTTAGTGTACAGCCCTGTTTTTCATAGGGATGCAAGTACCAGGCTGGTGGGGTCTGCTGCATGGCTGACAGGCAAAGGGAGAAATGGTGACAGGGAAAGAGCCCCACCACTGCAGAGCAGCAATGTGTCTGCTCCCAGGGATGCCACCTGAACGACAGAGACATCAAATGATGTTTGCTGAAGGACTCGGTCATCTAGCAAAGAAATCAACAGGATCTGAGACTTCTTGGTGAGGACTGTAAGTTGCCTTTAGCATGTGCAAAAGTAGTGGACAAAGAACCTGTGTACTTAAGCAGAAAACTGAAAGGGGATATGAGGTTAAGATCCGTGTGACTTTTCAATTAAAAACTGCATGTTTTTACTAAATGCATGCCATTCTGATGTTAATTCTGGTATAAAATTTGCTCACCTGTATCAAACTGGAATGGTTAAATTATTGTTAATAGTAGTGGCAAAATGTCTGAACTCTGAGTAATAAGATTAGTCAAGGGGGGGATGGGATATCCAAGATCTCTCAGTATATAATAATGCCTCCCTAAAAATTGCATGAACTGATAGCTATTGTAAAATGACCCTGTGAAATGCAATTCCTTGGTCTGGAAGTGAGTTTCTCCCATGTAGCTGGTATGGAACAGTGTTAATGGCAATAGCCATATCAGTTGATTAAAAACTTGCCTGTAATAGACACAGCACAAATAACAGTGTGTATGAAAATGCCCATGTCCTTGTTGTAAAGAAACATCTTTCCAAAGGGAGTAAAATAATTTCTCCTGATCCTCAAATATTCTCTGATGGCCTTCATTTGCTGAAACACAGCAAGAATAATATAAGGTCCAGTCATCCTGAACTATCCTGTTGTGGTTGTTTATTACTTTTACATCTTTCTTTCTTTCTTCTAAAAGCTAATAATGAGCCCTGTTCATTGTTTGTCATTTATATTTTTACAAAGTGTAATTTTTCTAATGTAAGTGGTTATGAGCTGAAACGTAAACTCCTTTCTAGTCTGCAGAGGAAATTTGCTGTGGGCAAGTGCTTTGTTTATATCAAATACCACCTAGCTGCTTGATTTTTATTTGCCAGTGATAACTGGGACAACAGTGTTTCTGGGGTGACTGAATATAGCTGTCAAATATTCTTTTGGAAGAAGCGATCACATTTCTCAGCCATGGAAAACTCTAATATAAGGTCAAGGAGGTTTCAAAAGGTCATGGATGCTGTTTCACTAAGCTACAAAGGAGCTGATAAAGCAGAGTGTTGGTCTAGCAGAAATGATTCCCAGAGGGAAGTGTTAATCAGACTGTCTTTGGCAGGTAGAAGGGCAGTGCAGAGAATGCTTGGAGGAGAATGTCTCCTTGGAATGGTAACAACATAAACCCTCTTGTTCTTAAAGTTTTAAGTATGAAAGCAACTAGCCTTTTTGTAGAAAGTATTTTGTAATACATATATATATATACACACACAGACTTTAACAAATTTTTATTAACAAATAATGTAGAATTCAGTCTTGTGTTCATGCCATAGGATTCTGTCCTTATCATCTGTCAAGCAGTAATGGATTTTGAGCTCTTGCAGGTAATTTTTGGTTGGAAGAATTTGGAGATTTTTTTTTTAGGCTGCCTAGCTGTATTTGTGTTCCTACTTCTGAAAAGGAGGAATACAAAATACACAAACAACTCTACTTTTTAATTCGCAGCCAGAGCACTGGAATCTGCTTCACAGAAAGCAGTGGTACCTCCAAAACTGGCTGTTTTGGAGAGAGATGAGACATAGGCTGCAAGAGGCAGCCAGCAGTTTTTGGTATTTCAAAACAATGTTGTCTTAACTAGTGCACACTTCATTTAGAACAGGGTACTGCACTGTTTTCTAAAACAGCCGGACCAACCAAAAAAAAAAAAAAAAAACAAAAACAACTGTGTGGCTGAATTTGAAAATAAAAGTGGAAGAGAATCTTTGGAAGAAAATGTTAGAGCACCTATTGAAAAGCTTTCCTTAGCATCAGCTTATTAACAAATATATAGTTAGAAGAAAAAAAGTGGGGCTGTTTATTGGTTGGGGTTTTTTAATTTTTTTTTTTAGTTTTCAAATGCACCTGTATTTTTTAGGAAACCTAATTTATCTGAAGATTAGGCCACCTGCTCTGCAGTTTGTATCCTCCAGGAGCAGTCTTATATGTTTTTTCACCTTAAGTTCTAAGTTTGTCCTGGTTTTCAACACTGCAGATTTTCAGTTACAGTTTTTACCATCAGTGTAACACTACCTAATTGCATATGAAGGCAGTAATTCAACAAATGCTGTTCAGCAGTCTGAACAGGATAGTGTTCATCTTATTTGGATAATAAATGAGCCACTGAGTGTAAGACATGTTTATCTATGTAGTTCTATAGTGATTTGTGTGTGTGTGTGTGTATATATATATGTATATATCACTAGTTCTATGGTGAAGAAGTGATTAACCATCTGCAAGGAAATAAATAGGCTGTGTTGTCACACAACAAGTAATACTCCTCCTATCCATAGCATCAGGCAGGAAAAAAATCCTCATAATGATTACCCCGAAAGATGAGTAATTTTGATATTATTTGCTCCCTCACAAATAATAAGGGAACACACTTTAGTTAACTGTACCTTAGCACTTTGTGAGAAAAGCACAAAATTTAAATATAGATCCTTTTTCTTCTCCTTCTATTTCAGTTAATCCTGCCTACAAATCTTAAAACACAGGTTGTGTCTGGAAGAATTTGCAGTCTTTTGTGTTGATTCACTGGCACAATAAGGACTTAAGAAGAAGCAATGTGAGTGCAACCATATAGGTAATTCCTTACAGAAATAATGTCTGTGCTTACTTTTAGATAATGAAATTTTACTGCATTATTAATGTTATGATAATATTATATTATTAATTAAAATTAGTATAAAATTGTGTTACATGTAATCACTGCTTAAACTTGCAGGCTTTCACAGTATTTTGCCAAGATGCCATTTTGTTTTTATTAATTGGCAAATTTTTCTTTCACCTTGAATTTGTCATTCTTCTTTCACATTGTCTGCATGTTATTTTTAGCCTTAACTAGTAAAAGTCTGCCTAAAACCTATATAAAACTGGTATTTGAAAACATCATGCATTGCATGCTGTTCGGAATATTAAAAGACTTTAGTAAAAGATAAAAACCAACCAAACAATATTTGGCTTAATCCTGTTAAGCCAGACTGGCTTGAGAGTGATTCCTTCCATGCAGAAAGCACATTAGACAGCAGGTCAGGGGAGTGCAGCTTTTGGAACTGCATTGCTGTGGCAAAGCATCAGCCGCTGGGTGCCACTCTTGGTCCACGAGGCTTTATGCAAAATACTTCCTTTGGCTGAACAAATGCTTCTCCCCCATGAACAGCAGGTGCTCTCTTAACTGTTTGAACATCCCTACAGAGAAGAAGAGGGCCTGATTAAGGAAAAGACTTTCTTCTTTCTCTTTTTTTTCCCCCTCATTTCTCTGACAAAGATTCTCTCTATCCACCACCTCTGTTATTAGTTAGCCTCACTGAAGACGTGTACAAGAGTAAAACTGGAACTAAGTTGAAACTGGGGTTACTTGATGCTTTGTTTAAGGGTTGCATGGATTGTGATCTGCTGAATTTCAAATCTAGTAGAGTCAAAGCTAAAAAGGAAATAGACTTCTATGCGAACAGTGTTTGCTAAGTTTTACCAGGATATTATTTTTTTTTCTGCTGCTGTTTGGAGTGTGATGTACAGAAGCATTGCAGGAAAATGAGAAGAACCTTGCCCATATATAAAATAATATTGCTTTTGTAAAGTCTGTGTAAAAATAGAGAAACATACTCTTCCTTCTCTGGGTTTTTTAACAGAATGAGTAGTTAGTTATAGCTATTCCCCTGTAAGACTGAAAACAGAAGAAGTAGCAAAATGAATGCTGTTACTTCAGTGGCTGATGTCAAAATGCTTTCTATTTTGACTGTGGTCAATGAGTTTGATGTTTTTTACATAATCAGATTTCTTGGAAATTTTTATTTTTGGGTATTATTAAGTAAAGGTTTTCTGTTTGTGTCCTCTGAATAACTCAAATCATTAATGATTTTTATATTCCTGTGAACTGGAAGGTTGTTTTTCTGTGCTCTGTTATAGAATTCAAATGTCATAAATTCATAAAAGGACACGCAGCAAACAACTGAATATTCAGTGGCATTCACTCTATTTAGGGCTTTCCATTTCAAATCCTTAACAAGGCAAAATGCAATCTTTTCCAGATAAGCCAGAATTCATGGTGAGTAGAAGAAAGACAAATGTTTAGAAAGTCAATAAACCAATGCTATAACTGTACAACAAATTTGACTTTTAGGAACAATTCAAGCAAATTATACCTTACCTTTCTTGCACCAAGTTATCTTTTGCTCAAACAGATAAAAAGGACACTAGAAGCATATGGAAAGAGGAGACAAATTTTTATGAAATAACAATTAAATACTTTAAAATGGTAAAGGAAATATCTCAGAAGCCTGTATACATCAATTCTTTGAAGAAGTAATTTCTTTATAAATTTTCTGTTCCTTTCAGGACTATAAAGTGCACTAAATTGGAGAAGGCATTTATGAACCCTTATATTTCTTTTACAGCATTCTTAATGTTAAGAAGAAGCAATAATACAACACATGTTTTCCCAGGCTAACAGAACTCTTTTTCTTTTCCCTTTTCCTAGTCTAGATCTGCGTGCCAGATTATTGCTTTACATTGTGCCATTTTTAAAAGACGATAATTCAATTCAGAATGTGACTTTTACACCAAAGCAGTTATTTCTTTTGGTCCTTCTCTTCCTCTCTTTCATTATCCTTCTATCTCTTTCTTTTCCTACAATAATATTTGGAACACTGCATAATCAAATACAAATCCACTTCAAATGAATAATAATAGATAGACCTTTACAAGAGACTGTGAGCTCTTATATAGCTAAGGCAGACCACTTCTATGTGATCCTCCCTTTTGTGAGCTAATTTTCAGAGAAATAGTGCAGGAGAGTGACACAGCCAAGCAAACACCACCTTTCCCCAGTGCTTTCACTGAAGATTTGTCTGTTCAGTGGTGTTAGTGCACAGAGTATCATCAAGAGGGATTTCTAGGGTACAACAAAGGTGTAGCCAAAATGGTCTTTCAATTCAAACCTTCACTTCAGTGCTTTCTTTTCTTTTCATTGATCTTTTTATTTGTGCATTTTGAATATCTTGAAAATATAGAGGTATTTGTGAAGTGTCAAAAAGACATGCACTTATTTTTGTGTACACAGCATAGCTTCTTCTGTTTGGATGAACAGTATATCCTCTCTGAAAATGCAGTGTATCATATCAGGGTCAACAGTAAACAACAAAAGTGGTAAATGAAAAAAAAATTCAAGCAGCAAATTTGTTTAACAGTGTTTCAAAAGAAGACTGATTTATTGGTGAGGAAGTTCAAAGAGGTATGAACATTAAAAAATCCTAAAACTACTGGGAAGGTGTGAATGAATTTTTGTCACAGAAAAAGCCTGAAATAATACAGTGATTTGAAATCAGTAGCAACGTTCCAAAAGAAAGATGAATATGAACAGATAACTCTTACTAAAGCTGTTCTTTTAATATGTTGTCTGTGACTAAGCAAATTTTTGGGAAATATAAAAAAAATAACATTGAAGCTACGTAATTTTATAGCACTCAAAAAAGGGCATCATATTTCCAGGAAATGGGTTATGATTTCAGAGTTAATTGTGATTTAACAGAAGTGTAGTACTACTGGTGAGACCTGAGTCAATATGAGATGGATATTTCTGAAATTACTGATCTTAGAAAACCATATGGTACCTCAGTTTTGCTCATTACTACCTCAGTTTCTAAATATGTTGTGTAGTTTTCTTTTGAAATAGAGGAGACCAAACAGACTTATGAAGGAATATCTAGAAAGGGAAAAGTTTATTATAGAGTAATTTTATTATTTCGGGAATTCCAAGTTCTGTACCAAAACACTGTGAGAGAACTGGAGCAGGTCTCATTTTTGGTATGCTTCACTGTCTCTGGCTGCAAAATTAACAAGGTACCTCGATGATGAGGGCAATATACACAGGTGTGTCTTTTCAGATAAGAAGAAACTTTGTGGAGTAATGAATAACACAGAGCAATTAAGATATGGTTTTATCTTTTAGTTATATGTTTTACAATAACAGAAAGTAGAATATATTGCACAATAAATTATTTTCCTGCAGGATATAATAATTCATTATTTGTACTAAGTCATGTAGTATTGTTTGGCTGAAGACAAAGAGTATATTTAAACCAATACAGGTTGAGAAAATTACCAGAAACAGGTGAACTTGCTTCTTTAAAGTCATTAAAAAATATCTGAAATTCAATAAATTATTTTAGTGAACAAATTACCAAATAACCAAGTATTAATGGCTTGCTCTTAGCCTGTAGTAATTCATATACATTTATAAGCGGGACAGGTAACAGAAACATTGTCACTGGCTAGTAAAAATATAGAAGATAAACAAGATTTACCAGGAAGTGTAAAACAATATTCTTTTATCTTGAAATAAGTGATCAGAGAAAAACCTCCTTGAATGAGATGATTGTATATTAGATTATTTGTCATAGTTTTATATTCTTTTCTAAATAACTGGTCTTGACATCTGCCAGAACAAGATAATGAGGGCTACAATGGCAATTCCTACATAGACACAGGACAGGAGAGAAACCAAAGGAGTGGCTTGATTCACCCAGGTCATGAACTCCAAACGACAACCTGTCATTGCTTTCATGACAGATGAAGTTACTAAACCACTATCCATCACATTTAAAAAGTCATGACAGGCTGGTGAACTTCTCAGTGACTGGAAAAGAAAACATAACCCCCAATTTTAAAAAGGGAAAAAAGGAACATCCAGGGAAATACAGGCCAGTAAGTCTCACCTCAGTTCCTTGCAAGATCATGGAGAAGATCCTCTGGAAACCATGCTAAGGCACAGGGAAAAGTGACAGGTGATTGTTGACAAGAACATGGCTTCACTAAGGGCAAACGATGCCTGGCAATCTTGGTGGACTTTTACAGCAGGGTTACAGCATTGGTGGATAACAGACTTGTACACAGCACTTGAAACTGTGCCAGCATTCCACACTGTCCTGTATGACATCCTTGTCTCTAAACTGGAGAGATGTGGATTTGATGGATGAACCACCTGGTGGGTAAGGAATTGGCTGAGTGGTCACACTCAGAGGGTTGTGGTCAGTGTCTCAATGTCCAGGCAGAGATAAGCATCTCCCTCACGGGTCAGCATTGGGACCAGTGCTATTTAACACCTTTGTCAGGGATGTAGGCAGGGGGATGGAGTGCACTTCCAGCTGGTTTGTAGAGATGGGATGCCATCCACAGGGTCATTGACAGTTGAGCCCATAAAAACCTCATGAAGTTCAACTCAGGCAAGGTCCTGCACCTGGGTCAGGGCAAGCTCAAACATGGACAGAGGCTGGTCAGTGAGTGGATTGAAAGCAACACTGCAGAAAGGACTTAGGGATGTAGGTAGATAAAAACCTAAAAATGAACTGGAAATGTGCACAATATGCACTTGCAGCACAGGAAGCCAGTCCTGTTCTGGGCTGCATCAGAAATGTGGTGGGCAGTTTGAGAGAGGGGATTCTTCCCCTCTCCCCAACTCTTGTGTGATCCTCATGGAATGCTTCCTCCAGTTCTGTAGATTCCCCCTGAGAAAGATGTGGATCTCCTTCAAGCAAGTCCAGAGGAGGATGATGGGAGGGATGGAGCACCTCTCCCTTGAGGACAGGCTGAGAGCTGGGCTGGAGAAGAGAAGGCTCTGGAGACACTTTCTAGCAGCCTTCCAGTACTGAATGGGGGCCTGCTGGAAGGGTCCAAGGGGCTTCTTTTCAGGTTAAACTGAAAAAGGGTAGGTTTAGGTTAGATATTAGGAAGAAATTCTTTACATTTATTGTGGTCAAGCACTGAGAGAGGTCGCCCAGAGTAGTGGATGGCTCACCCCTTGATGTGTTTGAGTTCAGGTTGGATGGAGATTTGAGCAACCTGGTATGGTGGAAGGGGTCCCTGCCCATAGCAAGTGAGTTGAAACTAGATGATCTTTAAAGCTCCCTTCCAAACCAAACTGTTCTGTGATACTCTATTTTCCTCATCTTAGGAAATTAAACTAATTAAATTAATTTCTTAAGAAATTAAACAACCTGTAAAATGGGCAAAAAAGTTGTTTTATTCTTCTTGGAGAATTCATATATCAAAAAGATAACAGATAACTACAAATATAATTCTTATTTCATGTGAATCTATGGACTGTGTTTGGACTGTGGATTGGAATTTGGCAATGAGATTGTGAGATTCTAATTAGTTTGTGGTTTCTTAGTTTATGCTTCATGCACATTAACAAGATCTTAGGGGAGATATTAAATTGATTAGGGTTTTGGAAATAAGAAAAATCAAACCTTAATACTAAACAATTACCAAAATTACAAACAGACTATCCTATTCAAATATATTATTGGGTTATCTTATTTTCAAATGATAAATTATACTCTTCTATTTGTCTAATAGACAAAAAAACTCTTCTATTTGTCTCTCTGTACTTGCATCACAGGGTAAGGTCTAGAATATAGAAAAAATCTATGAAGCAAACAAAAATTAAGAAAAAGATAGAAACTTTAGAGCCCTTGAAATTGATAATTGGAAATATGATCTGTCTGAATACCTACAGATTACTCGGAAGATGAAAGAAATTAGATTTAAAATGATGTGAGATTTTAGCATTTTACCACTGCAACTAGATTGATACTGGGGAGAGACGAAAGCTCTGGGATAAGTAAAAGCTGCAGTTTCAATCTGAGCACTCCTAGAAGTTATCTGTTAATGAAAAATAAGGTCTGTACCTCACCTGATGTGACAGAAAAGGTGTTTCATAGAATCTGAAAAAATAATACATAGAAACACACACTGGAAACATATTTTTCCCACCATTATTAGAAGAAAAAAAATACTGTTTCTGCAAGTTAAAACTGTAACAATTGTCAAGTTATTAATGGTTAGAAAAATTCCACTAGTCTCTCATTTTGGAAAAAAACTTTGAAAACTGCTATTCTCTGTGTTTTTACTCTTTATTATGCACAGGTGTGGATTTTTCTGATTGGAAAGAAGAGAGGCACATGGAACAAATAAGTGGACAATTGAATAATAATCTGTGCACTGTTGGTCTCTTGATATTCTCTTTAAAATACATTCCAAATAAAAGTAAACATTCTGTTCTGGTCTGCTCTGCTATTAGTGATGAGCCAACTCAATAATTTTTCTGCAAGCCTTCTTAAACCAGTATTAGTAATAGATTTGATATATAGCAACTGAAATTTTGTAGGAAGATTTTACTTCCCCTTGCAAATTGTATAAAATTGCTATTTAACTGTGTTGTCACCTTAAAAATCTGCAAATTTCACATTTTTAAATACAATGAATAGCTTAAAAATATATTGATCTAACTTTATAGAGTAAGGTGGTTAAAAGCCTATGGCCCTAAACATCTGTGGTATGGAGATAAGTGGTGGTTGAAGATAAGAACCTATAGGTTTCTAATGAAAAGTCTCAATGATTTTTTTTTGTTATCTCCAATGATATCTCCAATTTTAGCAAAATCTTGGCTAAAATACTGACACATCAAGATAAGTTTTAAAAGTATTCAACACGTGAGGATGAGGGATAAGCAAAAAGGAAGTTCCCAGAGAGTTCTCTCTCTCTCTCATTTATGCACAAATAAGTTTATAATTTTCTAAATCAAGGAAAACTACATGAGACTTTGCAGGAGATCCATCCATCCACTTTAGATATTTTAGGCTCATTTTATGGTTTTGGTTGTGCACTTTGTTGACTGTTTCTTTCAGTACTGTTGGTACAAAGTCTGTTTTCTCATTATGTTTTGTCCTAAATAAATAATTTAACCAATATTCATTGTTCCATGTTATGACTCTAAGTCAAGAATGCTTCAGTGACAACCAGTGTGTTGCATTTCAGTGTAGAAGAACTGCACAATGTCATTTCAAACTAGATTTTCTAGTTAGAGTTGTTAATGCCTGAAGGTTGTGTGAGGGATGAGAGGTCATTCTGAATACTGAAACAGGAAGAAATCTCAAGTACTATGTAAAATTAGAACTGCTCTATAATTTTTTTTTCAGATCAGGAGAAAAATGACATTTTTTTTTAATGTGAGTTTCACATTAAAAGGAACAATCAGTGTTCCACAGGGTCTCAGTTTATTAGAGAGCCAACACTGGTGCAAATTCCATATTCCTTGTCATTCTTAGAAAATCATTTTGCTTTAACTATAGGTGAAACAAATGAAGGCCCAAAGCATGAGGGTTCTTACACCACTGCTGGAAGTGAAAACTGGAATTATTATTCCACAATAGAGGTTGTGCTAAAATGTTCCCTCCTTCAAAATTTTAAAATTAATAGTTTCCTTTTGTCTAAAATCTAATTCTAATTTCAAGAAAAGTGTCAGAAAACCTTCACTTACCTTAAACAAACGTTTAGAATAGCTATTGTGAGTATTAGAGTGAAATAGCATTGAACTGAAGTATCTAAAACTCAGCAATTGACATATTGTAGTCTCTCTTTCTTAATAAACCCAAGCAAATGCATAAAATATCAAATTACCTCAGCTCAATATTAAAGTTGATTTGGAGAAATGGAAATGAACCATTTTTTTACTGATTTCTGAAACAAAGCAATGCTCTCAATCTTAGAGAATGGGCCTCAGTCTCCCTACCCTGTAGTACTCACCAGGGATTTCTGCAGTTACTGTGGGAACACCTTACTTTAGCCATAACTCCTATTTTTCACATAGGAACACACCAACACACAGGAACCCTTGTCCTGGTCAAAACTCTTCCTTTTGTAACTATATCAACAGTGCTTCTGTCACATAAGGATTTGATATAATTTAATCACTGTGAATTTTTTTGGTATATCTCTTGAGACTACTTTTCTGCAATCTCAGTGCTTAATTCTCCTATGGCTTCTCTTCAGCCTATCAGCCTAAACTGTCAGAGAGACCAAACACCTCAGCTCTGCCTGCAGAGTCTATTAGCTTCAGTCAAAAAAGTGTTAGGCCAATGCTTATTGGCTTTGAAAATCTCTTTTGAAGGGAATCTCATTCCATCTGATACATCCAGCTTTATGACAAAGGAGCAGCTTCAAACACTGTATTTAGCCTTTCTCAGTTGTACATATGACCACTGAAACAACAAGAAGCATGAAACATTTATTAGACTTTGATGTAGAGGAAGCATTTGACTCAGCTGAATGGTCCTGCAATTTTTTTTCCTTACTTTAAAAAGTTCTGTTTTGGAGTGAATAAGATGAAATGGATAAAGCTGCTGTGTATATGAAAGCATGGTTTGGATCAGCTCTACTTTTTATAACAAAACTAGTTACCCTGCTTTGCTTCAGCTGCTATAGAATCTGTCAGAACAGAGGAGCCAAATGGCCTCAGTTTGCTGCTATCCAGAACTTCTGTCCTTTTACAAATGTACCCAATTGGTCAGGAAAATATGTTAAATGATGGAAGATGAAAAATCTGCAAAATCCTCTTAATGCCTTCTTTTCTCCTTAATTAAACAGGTTTTGTAGGTAGGAGATATCAATAGCAATATTGTAGAGTATACCACCCGGGGTTTCTTTGCAAAAACTGTCATTAGAGAGCAAATTCTGCCACTACCATTTTTTGAAAACAAAATTCTCCCCTAAGTCTTTGTTTACCTAAAAAGAGAGGCAGAGAAGAGAATTTTGTCTTATTTGGAGGGAGTGGTATAGAATATGGAGGATGAAAAGAAGTGATAAACATGAGGAGAAAAGGGAAAGCACAGAAAGGTCAGCCAAAAGAAAAAAAAATCATAAAATTTCATACAGCCTGAATATCACTGTCATATAAAATTGAAATGATACAGAAAGTAAGGTGTTTATGCTAGCAGAGCTAAAGCAATAATTAGCAAAAATCAAGTGTTTTGGAGGAAAAAAAAAACCTTCTAGCCTCTTGGTAAAATCATGGTGTCTGAAATGTCTTTGGGTGTTATTGAGAAGCAGTTTTTATTTTTCAAATTTGTGGGCAAAAAATTTGGTGACTGCTACTGTAATTTGCTGCTCTAATACCATGTAATGGCCAGGGTAGAGGGCCATTAATCTTGTTCACTGGAAAAAAAATATTTTTCCTGGTGGCTATATGAGTCATTATTTTTTCTTTTTTTACAGCATTAATGGTAATATTTTTTCTGATGGAGTTGGCAGCAACTTTTGCCATATAAGAATAAAACAAAGTTATATTAAAAAAAAACCTTCTTGAAAGAAACAATCTCCTCATGAGTTAAAACTGCAATTTATTTAAAATTTAATGAAATGTTTTTTTAATGTATTTGTTGTATTTTGTCACAGCAGCAAGGGTATACATAATTTATATCTTGTTTATAAGCCTAACAAATGTGTTTTCCAGAGATAAGGGGTCTGTTTCTAATACCAGTTATTCTTTGCATAGTAGAACTTTCCTAAAAGGTTTATGAACATTACTTATGATTATGTGTTGATGCTGCTGCTTTTTTAAATTGTAACCCCTGCTTTGCATGCCAGAAATCCTGACACTTATTCCCTTCTCTTGATGATCAGCAAAGATCAGCTTCCCTTCAGATCAGCAGGGAATTGAGCATCCTGACCCTGGCCTGTAGATGTACAACTCTGTTAAGTAAGAAACTCTAATGCTTTATTACTGTTTACAGAAATTAGATATTAAGACCCTGGGTACAAGATAGCTGTCACTGAATTTACCCTGACATTTTTAGCTCCTGAACCCTGCAGTTTGCAATCTAATCTAACATATTGCAAATCTAAATGCCAGAAGGCTTTTATCAATTTGAACTTTGTAGTCCATTTTAGCTATATTTTCTACAGGGCTTATTTCTCCTTAAGAATTGCAGCAAAGTGCCATATTTTGAGAAAAAACCAGCACTGCAAACTGAGCTCTTGAAAATACACATACTAGTGCTCATTGTCACAATTAAACAATCATGGATGAAATCTTAGCCCCGCTGAATTCAGCAGCAAGAACACTCATGATTGCAAGAGAAGTTGGGATTTCACTCAGTAGAATGGAAGTGTTATTAAAAACTCTGCTTGAAGTTCACTCTCAGCCTCTTATGGGAAGAAACAAGTTGCAGATTATTATAGTGTTATCATCCTCTTTTCTGTGATTCTCCAGTCAGCAGAGAAATAACACTCACTGGTGGCAAAATAGGTTTTAGAATTATCACTCAGGGAGATGAATGCAGGGCTTGTGTACTTCACTGCTAGATCTACCTCTGCTGCCAGCTGAACTGTCAGCTCTCACAGGCACAACAGTCTGCATTTCCCTTTGCAGCGTTTTCTTCACCTTGATAGATTATTAAGCATAGATTTTTCTTCCAAATGAGAGGTTGCATTGTGGTACACAGACAGGATCTGATTTACCACACTGCTGGGAGCTCAGCTGAAGCGACCCCAGCTCGCAAGATGTCCTCTTGTCAGTCTGCAAAATGAAGTCTCTACAGAACCAAGTGGCCTTGAGAACAGATATGATGTCTGTGCCTCTCTTATCTTTCAGGTTGCTGTGTACAGAGTTGGGTTAGTGATCTGCCTCCTAGCCCCTGATGATTATAAACAAGGCTCTGTGTATGCCTCCAGGTGATTTTTCCTTGAACAGATCTGATACCATTTTAACAAGTTATGCTTTGTGGCTGAGAGTGGGGTACTGGATTTAGGGCATAAAGGGAGAGAAAATTTGGTTTTTTCCTTTTCAGTCACTGAGGTCCTTTGTGAACTTGAGCAAATTAATTCACCTCAATAATTTCTCCAACATGTAGAAGGGGAATAATATTTCTTTATATAAATAACTGCTAGTTCTTAGGTTACCTCAGGTAGACCTGTGACAGAACATGTTGTGCCTGAAACACTGAGGTGTATAGGAGAAGTGACAGATCTTGGAGACAGCAATAACAGGAGATGTAGAGGTAGCAGCTCTTGTCCTTGTCACTGACTCTGCAAACAACCTTGAAAAAGTAGCACATTCTCTTTGTGTGGAAGTTTCCAGGGGCATTCCTCTCTCAAACAGTGGTTTTCTGAGGTCAAATTAATTAACTTTTGTTAGGCATTCATCTACTTGAAAGTAGTTTTCTCTTTCACAAAGCAGAGGTACTTCATGGGAGAATCTGGCCTGTGAAGTAAGGTGCAGTACAAGCGAGAAGCAGGGCAAGGGTTCTCCTGTCATCAGCACTCTTACAGATTTATCCAAAGTATTCTAAAGTTCATTCAGAAGTTATAGGTTGAAATTAACTGCCCCAGTAAATATGAAGCTAACCTTTCTTTCTGAGAAGCACAGCTTTGTTTTTAAAGCAATCATGAGTTGGTTAAACTCTGATTTACACTAGAGATCTGCAGAAATTTAGATAGTTTAAAATGGAAATGATAGAAAATATTTATGGAAAATAAAGGCATATTTCCAATGGAAAGCAAATTAGAAAGTTGGAGAGGGTCTTTTTGCAAGGACAAGAGGCAATGGCTTCAAACTGAAAGAGTGTAGGTTTAGATTAGATGCTAGGAAAAAATTATTTACTGTGAATATAGTGAGGCCCTGGAACAGGTTTCCCAGAGAAGCTGTGGATGTGCCATCCCTGGCAGTGCTCAAGGCCAGGGTGGATGGGGGTCTGAGCAATGTGGTCTAGTGAAAGGTGTCCATGCCCATGGCAGGGAGGTTGAAACTAGAGGATATTTCAGCTCCCTTCCAACCCAACCAAATTATGAACAAATAGAGATACAATGAAAATTCAAGTAAATATTGGGAACATATAAATAATAGATCTCATAGAGTAACTACAGACATAATGTTATCAAGATGTGATTATGATTTTCAGTCATTACCAAAATTTGTAGTGTGTTATTATTTTATGTAAGATAACAAAATAATGTTGCGAACCTGTACATGGACAATGAAAATGTACACGTCTTTGATTTTTTGTAGACAGCAAGGATCAAAAAACAGCAGCAGAAATTCATTTTGTTTAAAATTTCAAATGGCTTTAATCTGAATAGATTAAAGCCATTTGAAATTTTAAACAAATTTTTTTTTTTTTAATTTATTCCACTGTTTCACAAGCTTGGTTTATCTGTCTCTGACACTCACTGACTCAACTGTTTTGTCTTCTGCTGTTTTTCTCAGTATTGTAAAACTGAATTTCAGTTAATTACCCACCTAGGGTCTTATTATTAACATATATTATTATAGTGCTAGGAAACCCACCGTTCAATCCTGCACAGGATCTGGTTGTCTGCACTGTGGTATGCTAGTGGATGATGCAATATGAAAAAGTCTGGATCCCATGAGCTGTTTTTTCCATGTGTAATTCTTGTAGGTTGCTCTAATTCAAAGCACAGGGCAGTTCCCAGATAAAGCCTGCCTCCAGGCCAAGGGTGGATGGTATATTGGCACAGGTATTTGTTTAAAGTATTCAGCCTCCATGAGCCAGTGATCCTACTCCAGCACGCTCCAGCCCACAAATGACACATATCTGAATACATGGTGGTGTATTAGCATTGCTTATGATGGGTAAATTTGGACTTGAAAATGGATCTGGACAGCTGTTTAAATGGAGATTTAAACTAACCTTGTCCTGTCACAAATCCCATTGCTGGATGCTTGTGCTGCATCAAGGAAGTTGTTTGTGCAGGGAGGCTGTTTGCCAGCAGAAGGGGACTGGTGCCAGGTTACCTTGCTCCCTGGAGCTGGGCAGGGCTGCAGCCAGCCCTCCCTGCCCAGGCAGCCTGAGCACACGTGGCTGCTGGGCAGGGCTGTGTGCTGGTGCCAGCTGTCTCAGGCAGCCCTGCTGACCCTGCTGCATCCTCCTTTTTGCCAGTAATCACAGCAAGAAGAAGCAAGTAGGTATCTACCTACTCCCTTATTTCACCGAGCAGGATGCTCATATTCAAAAGCTTCTGTAAATACCATAGCAACACTGAACAGAAATACTTCAAGGCTGCAATAGTATGATGTAAAAATTTATTTACCCATTTATTTTTCCTGAAAGTTTTTTGACCAAAGTTGTGCGGCTGCAGGAGTTTCTCAAATGACTCTTGATTTGGGAAGAGTAAATTACTGATTGTTTAGCTCAAATGATTAAAATCAATGGAGGACTTTAGATATTCTGGGTTTTTTTCTTATTATTACAGTCACCAACATAAATCTTCTGTTCAGATTGCCTGTGCTTTCCCCTGGCTGCAGAAAGTTGCTTAGCAACCTGCTTGGTTTAGTCATGTGATAAAAATACCAAGATGCCAAAAAATTCCACATTAAAATTATTTTTAAAAGGGTGATATGCTTTTAAAAAGTATTAACTAAGGTAAAAGGAAAAAGATTTGTATAAAATGAGAATTTGTTTTTACCCTGTTGCTTGAGGTGTAATCATTCACTGAATCCTAAATTCCAAACAATTAGTTTTGAATTTTTACAGGCCAATCCACTCCAGATTTCAAGTGCTCAGCAAAACACACCACTGGTTGCACAACAGTGTGGTCCCTCTTGATAACAGAAAATATATTGCATGTCTCTTCAAAGAGAATTAATGGCATTATGACATTTAGTGAACGCATAAAATACTTAAACACATCAGAAAATATGTGACTTTGTAAAGGAGTTCCATTTTTAAATGTCAAACTCTCTTTAAAGCAGAGAGATTTTAGAAAGCCTATTTGGATTCCTAGTACAATCACTATCTTTTTTTTTAAACAGTATATTTTCTTCAGAGACTTGGTGCAGCCTCCAGCACAGAAATTTCAGCCAGTGTTATTGCCTGTCAGTTGTAATCCCTCAGAATTTCAGCCAGCAAGGGTATAATAAGGTAAGATTTGTCTTTTCAAACTCATATCAGATAAAGAATTCTTGAAGCTTATTCTTTTACTCACTATGTTAAATATTTGGGGTTTTTTTCCACAGAAAGTTAAATTCACATGTTCATTAAGCATTCAATTAAAAATTCTCATGTTGGTATAGATACCAATATTTTAGTGTAGAGAAAAAGAAAGGAAAACACATTAATATCAAATGGCTCTGACTCAAACTTTCTTTGCTGAAAAAACCTAGATTTGAATGCAGGTTTTGAGAAAGAAAATTATATTTGGATTTGAAGAGGATTAAACACATAGTTTCATACACCAGATTAGTATTAAAGAATTAAAGAGCTATTGTTTTTCTTTTTGTACTATATTTTGGCTAGGTCCAGCCACATTGTGGCTTCCTGTTTTCAGGAAGATTCCTTTCCCATTTAAATTTATCAATATACTAAAAAAAATATCTTATGGCTGTATTTATGGGCTATTACAGCTAAATGTACTTTGACAATGGAAATTCATGTTTCTAGACAGGTGGCTCCACTACCCTGTGCAATTTCATTATTAATTTAGAGATGGTCTCATATTCTCTTCCGTTTCCTAGCCCCACTCACTGAGCTGCTGATCGCTGGTTTTGACTTGTGCTGATATTGGCTCTGTTGGAGCAGGGTGCAACCACTTCCTCCTTTTGTGATGGGAATATAATTCCTTTCCTTACCTTCATTGCTCTCTGTTAGTCAGCTGGTTCCCTTTGTTCTTGTTTCTACCACCTCTCTGTTGGAACATGAATGCATTTTCCTGGCTGCAAGGAGTTGCACTTGCTTGCTGAGCCTACTCTGCATTTCCAGATAGGTGTATATTATTGTGACACATATGGTCTCATATTTAATGGGATATTGCAGAATCACAGCTTCCCTTTGCATATACCTACAAATGTATATCTATTTTTTCTAAAATATAGCATCAAGTGTTCATTTTAAAAAAAATCTAGTCTCTGAAATTTGTGAGAGGCGACTCTGGTGAACAGGAAGATGAAGTGAAACCTGACTACCTAGTTTTAAAAACATATGCATTTATTCATTATTTGAGGCAAGGATAAACCAGAATATTCCACCAGCTTTATGAGGTGCTGTTCTCTTTCTGCTTTTCATGGTTAAGAACAACAGTCCACTTAGATGAGTAAGAGTCAAAAAAATCATCAGTAAAAAGTACTGTTGAAAGACACCTAAATTGGTCTGCAGGGTCAAATATGATGATACCTCCAGAGAAAAAGTCCTCTGGCTTCTCATTCCTTTGTCATACTTTAATTTGCAAGGTATGGAATGGTTTGTAAGAGGATTATCTATGACTTAGGAACACTGAGGAATATATATATCTCCTATAGGTTTTATGCCACTTGAGAGTCACCTTTATCTTTCACATAAACATTCAGGAGAACTGAATGAGACTTTAAAAGGGCAGGACTTGTTTGTTGTCTCACAAGTCAATGAAGGCACACCTGTGAGGAAATCATGTTAGAGCAGACCCAGCTTTTCAATTTATGAAGTTAAATAAAGCTTTGTAAGAGCAGTGTGGAATTTCATAACACTCCATTGAGTGTATTGTAAGGGGCTGAAGGGGAGGAGGGGAAGGCTGAAGGGGAGGAAGAGAATATACATCACTGACATACTTCATCACTTCACATACAGACATCACATTCAATTAAGTATAGAGCTCTCTGTCAACAAACTTGACACATACATCTAGGGAATGTCACCAACCACCCAAAATCAATATTCAAGTTATGACAGACTGACAGCTTACCAGCTGAATGAGTCTCCTGATTTTACCTATTACTGCTTCAGAACCCTGCAAAGTCCTTGTAACATGAACAAACAAAATTAACTAAGGGATATGACTGAGAAGAAACCAACAGTCAACAATACATAAAGAGTTTAAAAAAATGAATAATGAAATTTAGGTCGTCAAGGAAGTAAAATACAATGCTTTTAAGGGATCTGAAAATACAACTTCTCAATATTCTAGGAATTTAAAATCGAATTTTTATATAATTTATCCAGATGAATACAACATTCTCTCTAGAAATAAATCACTATGAACCTAGGGAAGAGTTTACCAGTGCTGCAATATTATTACCATTTTTCTTTTTTTGATATATAAGACCATAAAAGCAGACCAAGCAAAAAAGACCAATGAGGTAGCTAGTTTGAAAATTACTTGATAGTGGCCATTATATAAATGAGATGAATGCTAAACATGTTACCTCTGAAACATTACTTTTGTAAATGTAGCTCAATAGGTGTATAGCATACCAGAATATCTATAAGAGGAGAATATTAGTTCTGTCACAGTTTTATGTTTTAGGGGATGACAGCCTTACTATGCTCTGGACTCACAACATGTGAATAGCAAAATAGAAGGATACATGGATATACATTGTGGTCTTATTTAGGCAAAGTAAAGCAAATTGGCCTCTTAAAATTGATTTTTTTTTTTTTTTTTTTTTTTTTTTTTTTTTTTGTGAAGAAAAGCTCCAGAATAAATTTGTCCTTATGGATCCTTATTCTGGCAACTTGCTCTTCAAAAGAAACCTCAGTAAATAGGTAAACAGCAATTATTTTGATCCATTTAACAAGAATTTTGGTATTGAAGTACAATTTATGGGAGGTACACAAAATAGCACAAAGGCACCCTTAAGCAGTAGCACATAAAGGTCTGATGCATGCAGTTGGGGTCTTTACACTATAAATCATAGAATCATAGAAAGGCTTGGGTTGGAAGGCATTTTAAATATCATCTTGTTGCAACCCACCCTAGCCATGGACAGGGACACTACCTACTAGATGAAGTTCCTCAGAGCCCCATCCAACTTGGTCTTGAACACTTCCAGGGATGGGGCAATCTGTTCCAGTTCCTCACCACCCTCTGTGTATATGACTTTCACCTAACATCTAATCTAATTTTTTAAAATTTTGGTTTAAAACCAAACTCTCCTTTGTCTATCACTATGCCTATGTATCAAGTCCCTCCCTCATTTTTATAAGTCCCCTTTAAGTACTGGAATGCCAAAATGTGATCTCCCTGCAACCTTTTCTTCTCCAGGTTGAACCACCTGTTTTCTCAGCCTGTCTTTGTTGGAGAGGTGCTGCATCCCTCTGACCAGGAGGTCATTTTTGTGACCCTCCTCTGGACTTGTTCCAACAGATCTCTTGTGCTGAGGACCGCAAACCTAGGTGCAATATTCCAGGTAAGAAGCAATCACTGTTTTTATCTTGAATCATGAACTCGCTTGTTCCTCTCCTTTCTGTTTTCTTTCTCTGTGCTGCTGGGGATGAGGTTGTGGATGTGGACAATAAAGGGGGAGGGGTGCATTTGGCAAAGGCTAATCCACTACAGTCATCTGATTCTTCCTTTTTTTAAACCACCTGCAAACTTGTTGAGGGTATGTACAGTCCTGTTGTCCAGGTCATTATTGAAGAATCTGAGCATTATTGGCCCCAGTATCACCCCTGGGGTACACCACTACTAGTTTTATTCCAACTGGATTTTGTGCCACTGGTTAAAATCCAATGGGCTTAGCCATTCAGCACAAATGTCAGTCACTCCACTGTGCACTCACATAACCTATGCTTCATCACCTTGTCCAAGAGAATGTTAGGTGAGACAGTGTTAAAAGCCCTAGTAAAGTCAAAGTAAATGACACCCACTACTCTCATTCACAAAGTTAGTCACCTCATTGTAGAAGGCTGATAATGTCTTGGTCAAGCATGATTTGCCTTCATAATTCTATGAAGACTACTCCTGATCACTTTGTCCTTCATGTGTTTGTAAATGCTGCAGAAGGATTATGTCCATCATTTTCTCAGTTAGAGAGGTGAGGCTGATCAGCCTGCAGTTCTCCAGTTCTTCCTCCTTCCCATTCTTGAAGATAGGAATGGCATTTTCTCTCTTCAAGATCCTCCCCACTCATAAATTTTCAAAAACAATCAAGAGTGACTTCACAATGTAATCAGCCAGCTCCCTCAGCACTCAGATCCTAGGAACATATTTATGTTTTTAAACTTAGTTTTGTCGTAATGTACTTTCTAGGGAAATAAAAAACTTCATAAAAATGACAGCACTTCAGGAGAGACTTTAAGAGTAAGCTAATAATGTCTTTATGAAAGTGATTTTAACTATTGGATGAGTGAAAGAGGACTCCTTCAAACTATGTTCACAGTCTTCTGCAAATAACACATTACTTAAAGGTCTAACTTTTAAAGATCTCTTCCATATGTTCTATGCATGAAGTAAATATCAGGTTCTAGAGTTAATGAACTAAGCCCATCCAGACAGAATTTTGAATGGAGGGAGGAAGGTAATCAGAGAGTATAATATTTGCTTTCTGATAAGATATTTACTTTAAACCCATTAGAAACCACAAAAACCTAGAGAATATACAAAAGTGCAAAGGGTGCAGGAACAATAAAGGGAAATGAAGTGACAATTTCATTATATACTGGCATTTGGTTACCAAGAGGTGATTATTTCAAATATTGTTTTTCAATAATATGGCATGTAGAATAGTTTATTATTTTCCAGCATATTACAAAATTTTATTATTTGTATTCAATCATTGTAATTTCTTGTATCTGCCATAAATTGCCTAATCTTTACTTTTAATCTTTTTTCATGTACTATGAAGAATTTTGCTGCTGCTTGGTTCTGCATGGTTGAACTGAGATTTCAGCTTCTTTCATTAATGCATAGCCTTTGTTGTTTACCTTGACTCATGATGAAGATCCAAATGTCTATATGTATATGCAAGACGATAAATAGGAAGTACCTGTATTTGTTTCCTAATGCAGAATTTAATGAGATAACAGCACAAAGAAACATCTATTTCCCATACATATTATTCTATGTGTTAATAAACTGACATTTGTTAAATTTTCCACCTACAGAGGAATAAAATGTATATTCGATTAACTCCAGGTAAGTCTTTGAAAGAAAATATTTTTCTGTACTCTTCTAGGATTCTGCTAATTTAGCAGCCAGAAGGAGTTTTATGGTCTGAAAAGATGCAAGTGTATTTACTAAAGAGACTCCAGGAACACAAATTTGCAAACATTTTGTAATCACTTAAGCTTAGAAAGAACAAAATGTAGTCTAAAAAATACAGCTTTTACAATGTTCACTGAGTACTCCTTCAAATTTTCAGACAGACTGCTGCTTCTATATAATATTTAAACAAATACAATAGGTCAGATTTTCTGAGTGCTGTTTTAAATTGAAAGTAAAGAGGAAATGTTGTTCCTATCAAGAAGTTAAAGACAGGTACAAAAAATAACTTTTCAAGGTCAAACAGCAAGTGAATTGCTAATGGGGCATAGAGTCAAGATTTTTTGCTGTGCAGCCTTGTATATCATCTAATAAATCACAGTAAACATTTTCACACAGCTGAGCTCATTAGTTGGGAATTATTATTGCTGTACCTTTTCTCTAGCCAAGCATACTTCTCTTTTGGGTCAAGATATGAATGTTGGCATTGTGCTGAAAGTTTGTTTCAGGCCACTTGATCAAGATGAAAAATCAGATGAAGTCTTTAAACAACTCAGAAATCATTTGCTCTTGAGGAATGGGAGGTGGAAGAATGGGGGACACAGGGGACATCTGCTCATTCTGATGTCTTATGGAAGGGCAACAGAGCAAGACATAAGGAACCCAGAAGATTTCTGGTGAATGTCAGGTTCTCAACACAGGTACTACATAGTCTAAGGGGCAATGCACAGATTGATCTGCTATTCACAGACAGGGAAGAAAGGATAAGAGAGAGAATAAATAATTGAAACCTTTGCTATAGTAATCATGAAACATTGGCTGTAGTAATCATGAAATTTGGAGTTAAAAATCCTGAGGTGAATGACAAAACAAATAGCAGTCATCAAGTAATCCTGAAATTTAGGATACCGACTTTTAGATTACTCGTGGAATCTGAAGCTGCATGTGATCCCTTCCAGAGACTTTTTAGCATCTGCTTCTTCTAGTACTATATTTAGCTTAATCCCATTTGATGTTTTTGCCTGATGAAATGGAGTTTCTCTGTGTTTATTTATCCTGGAGACTTCTGCAGGCACTTCAAGGCACAGTTCATTTGACTAATACAGGCTAGAGATTTTATGCCCTAAGTATGCCTACATTCATCATTGCCTAAAGGATGGCTAATACAATAATCTTAGAATACAGATACCTAACAATAGATGAGATAAATCCCATCATCAATAGATGAGATAAATCCCATCATTTTGACATAAAAGTAGGCTTGGCTTGGGAGAATTTTTTTAAAGTCTCTTAATGCTACTGTTTTTACACTTATAGATTAGATCCTCCAACATTTTGGTAATAAATATTGTATTTAGATGATAGTTTCTAGAAATCCAAACTCTCAGTAGGTCCTGAGGCTGCTCCATTTTAATGGTGCACGGTGTGCCTAGTATTTCTTCACTGCAATCCCATGTCAATCATGCTTCATAAGGAATATGTTCCTTCTCATACCAAAGCATCCTTGTAGGAAGGGGTAACACATCATTTCCTGCCATACAGATGGAAAAAAGAAATAAGGTAAGAAAATAAGAGCTCTGTCATGGAGTGAGTTATCAAGTCCAAATTAATCTTGCTTAAACCTCAAAGTAGAAGGAAAAGCCGATATAATTATATCACATGTGTCTTGTATTCTGCTCTGTCTCCAATTATGACTTGCAGAAGAAAGCTGCAGACTGTTGAGAACTGTGTAGAATACATCTGGAATAGACAATTGTTGGTTTTAACTTTTTTGTTTTTAATAGAGGCTTCTGTTAGACTTTTAAAATCCTTATGTTAAAGCAAATCAACCTTTTTCTTCCTTGTGTACCCACATGAAGATGTGCATAATCAAAACCAGGAGTGGCTTTTCTCTATTCTGTAGTTGTCAATTTGCATAACAGAAGTGGTTGTATGGTTGTCTTGACACACACAAACAAATCCATTTATTAACATTCAGAGCACATCTGCACACTGCTTGAGTTTTGGCTTTTTTTCTCTTTAATGCTGCACCTGTGCATACACTATTTTCTTTTTCACTGGTGGCTTTTTGGCATTAGCAAAGTAATGGAAATGTTGCCTTTGTCATAGAAAATGAGTGAACACTGTATATTTTGTCAAAGCCAGAAAATACTGGCCCTGTGGTAGAAGGCAAGAAAAAAAGAAGTACAAAATGGTGAAACAGTAGGTTCCAACTCATTGGAACTCACTGTTATGTACTTCAAAGGCTTTCAGTGTAGTAAGAGAAATAAACAGAACTATGTTCAGGAAACTCAGAATAAGAAGGACTAATGTCCTTATCGCCTCTCATTATATCCCCAGAGGCAGTATTATTTCATTTTTTTTGTTAATAATTTGTTTATTTCAAAGTTTTGTATATTTATCTTTTTTCTCCCAAATATAAATATTTGTAAACAAATATCACTGGTGGTCAATGAATGGGTCCCAAAGCAATGAGTTTTCAATGCTTGCCCTTTCATAATATTTTGTTTAGCTAGAGAAGCTTAAACTCATTTTCCTGCTGTGAACAAATATTTCTTCTCTTATTGCTCGAATTTTGGCAGTGATCTTGTGAAACACCAGACAGAGGTCAAATGCAGAAATGATGAAAGAAGCTCTTAGGCTGTCTTTAATGGTCTGGCTTAAAAGCAGTAACCTCATATATTGCTTGCCAATTCCTAAACATGGAATTTAGAACAAATGGCACTCCCTTGAATTTGACTTCAATTTCTGAAAATGCCTCATTTACATGAAGATCTAGCTGTATTTACTGTATTTTTCACCTCTTCATTACTGTGACTTTACCATTTAAATTTGATGCCAAAATATTTGCCCTTCCATCTAAGTGAAAACAGTAACTTCAGTAAAAAGGGAGAGTTTATATATAGAGAGAGACAGAATGTATGATCTTGTTACTTTAAAAAAACAGAGAGTAGAGTTGATGCACTTGAGTCATATGGTAATAAACTATGCATGGGGTATGCAAAACTTAACACAATATGTGAGTAATATATAGAGAAGTGGGGAATACATGGGTAGAGGAAAGATTTAAAGAGACTGACTCATTTGGAAGCAATCAGAAACCTCTTCACAGCAGCAACACCAGAAGTACAAAATAATGTAATTTATTTACTACAACATTGAACTAAAATCCCAGGTAGAGAAAGAGGTGGCAGTTTCAATGCACTAAGCATATTTTTCCCCCAAGAAAGAACAGTGAAGTTCCACTTGAGTCACAAATAAATTCATTTATATTTATTTTACCAGTCTTGGACAGTACCTTGACAGAATTGAGCACAGCCACTGACCTAGGTGGTTGGCTACATGCAGTTTTATTAGCTTATATTTGTCAGTGAAGCTCATTGTTCAGTTGCAGAGATCTTCACTGTCTGCCAGGAAAGGCCACAATCGGGATGCTGGGTGCCTTCTTGGTGGTGGGATGTAGTTATGGTGGTAGAGTGCAATGAGGCTGCTGGTATGGGCTTGGTGATGAAACCTCAGTGGTGAAAGTAGTCCCAGAGTGAGCATTCCACTACATAATCAGATGAAATTATGTAATCCAACAGGGATTTTTTTTGAGATTTGAGGAATCTGTGACTAAGATTCCTGGCAGTTCCAACTCTATTAGAAAATATTCGCTAGGAACTACTGCTGCTATTATTGGTGAAAGTAATACAAGAAAGACTGCTTAGCTGGAATAAAGCTGGGATAAAGAGGATTAAAGAATAAAAAATTGTACAAAGACAATTTGGCTGTTTATGTCCCATATGAACAGTCAAGATGAAGTATGGCTTCACCAGGTTGAAAGAATTTAATGGTAAACTAACAAAGTTGATTTCATAGCTTGAAAAGAAAGGCATGGCATTTGTCTGTTTTCCTTTTGGCTGATTTTCTTTTAAAAATTTGTTAGCTTGCTATAGGAAATGTGTACATTCAAAATTATTTCCTTCCTCATTCCAAGCAATTTTTGACATGACCAAAAGAAGGTGCTTGATTTATATCACACCTTTGCAATGCACTTTTTCTAGCAGTGAGCTTGGGAGTAATTCAGCTTGCACACAAGCAGGTGCCCAAGTATCTAGGGATTCTGTGAGTATGTGGGGACCTGGTCTTACAAGGCTGTTTTTAACACAATAGCAGTCAAGGGTATTCTGTCTGTGGCAAGGTCAGGCAATGGCAGTGAATTTCTTTTCTGTGATAAGGGAAGACATTTACTGAGCTCTAGAAGTGCATGAAGGGTAGGGGGGTAGTTTGACAGACACTTTCAGGCTACCTGCAAACACCTGCAATAGCTGGATGATACATCTAGAGAGTGTCTACTGAGAAACTAATCAACTTGCAGTCAACTGTGGCCATGTCCCCGGTGTCAAAACATTGGGCAAGAATTCTTTGATCTTTGCATGAATTTTAAGTTTAGATGTTAATAGAAACAACATAACACCAGAAATAAGCTTAACTTAGACAGAGTACAGGTTTATTAAACATTGTTTATTTTTAAAATCTCTGTTATACTGGGTTTATAAAAATGTACTAAGAATATTGCTCTTGCTCTGCAGAGATATCAGCATTCTCTTTGACGCTACAGAAGAATTCTGATAAGTACCTTTTATCTCTACAGGATATATTAAAAGAGTAGAAAGGGAAGGGGGATGTCATGACTTTTGTCATGCCTCTTTTGATATGATCAGGTTGTAAAGCTGCTGATTATGAGATTATTAAGTGGCCTTTCATTATTATTTTCTCCTTAAGGCAGAGAAGGAATTTGGTCACCATTTGATTGTGTTCCTGCTCTGTCAACTGCGACATATTTAAGGCATTAATACAAAAAATGGAACTGTTTTTCTCAGATATTTTTACTGTTTGGTTGTTGTCTAACAACACAGCTGAGGAATTGTTCCTGACTATAACTAGGGATAGCCTGAACTGGGTCAGTTCAAATGCTGCAGGGCTACATAGGCTATTGAGCAGTGTAAAACACTGCTAAATCTGCTTGGGAAGGACAGAATAAATGGGTTATGTGTTTTTTCACATATAGGCTGCAAGTGCATACACAAACCTAAATATAATCAATGAAATCATAATAAAGTCTCTTTACACCAGCTTTCTAGGTAGCCTAGTGGTATCTCATTGTATATCTGAATTACCTTTATGTCTCTGTTTTGAAATTTGTTTAAAACAAGAATAGGAAGACAAAAGCAAAACTGGCAGAATATTTGTATTCATAAAATGACCAAATTGCAATGATGCTAGCTTATATGAAATCTCAAAAATAAAATTATTTGAGTCTCCTACAGAATGTGTGAATAGAGAGGTAAGATTGGGATGCCTAAGATTGGGATCAAGCCAGAAAGTCTTCATAAGGCAGAAGAAAAAGCTAAGTAGGCTGTCTAATGGTGGCCAATAGAAAATACTGAGATAAAAGCTGGGTCTGCCTTCTCCAATGTTCAGGCATTTTGTTGAGTCAGGATTGACTCCATGGCTTTTCCTCACCAAGAAAAAAAAATGCCAAAACCCAGTCAGGAAATCACTCTTTTGAGTTTAGTGTTAATACTTGGCTAACTTTGTAAGAAACAGGACTGGATTTCTAGGATCTGTTTGTGCATTTTAAAACAAGTCCTTTATAGTTTTGTTGGCTTTATCTTCCAAGAAACTGCTCTAGACATTCAGTTGTGTTCCTGCTCAATCTCATCTCTGTCAATTAATTCAGAATTATTTTATGTGTAGTAGAAGAGATTGAAACTATGTTTTCCTTCCTTTCCAGAAGCAGAATGTTTCTTTCTTGCTAAGGGATTTGATCTTCCTTTTGAAAGCAGATAAATCTGTGTCTCCCACAACACACATGACTCCACAAAACATAGCACTATGAAAGAAGGCCCATAAACCATACTGTCATGCTGCTTTCAGAGAGAATAACAGCTTCTTATCACTTTCTAGGAATTTGTTTTCGAGTTCCCAGGAACTGGCAGGCATACTTTGAGAACCTTTGCTGGATTACTTTCCTCAGCATTCAGCTGGAAGATTTTTAATTTCAGGACTACCAATAATGAAATGTCTCTACATATTTGTGTACCAACACAGTTTCAGGTTGTTAGATCAGATTCAAGAAAAATGTTTAGCAGTACATGCTATTAAACTGCTGCTCAGTTAGATATCAGTAAATGAGAAACGGGTCATGATTCTGAAATCTTTTGTCAGGGTCATGATCACTATTTTTCTGACTATCAAAGAAAAATATTACCCACTCCCCTTTCATTCACAATTTTATTTCTTTCAGGATATCTCCATTTTGGGGAGTTTGTCCCTTTTGACAACCTTAATGTTAGTTCAGGTAAACACAGCTAAGATAATTTTTAGAAGTTATTTTTCTTTCACACTTATCTAATACTGATGAGATGCTGAATCCAGAAAAGTGTTGGCTTTCATGGCATTGATACAAAGGGTCAAGCCTTCCTTTGTTGCTTTTGAGCCTGCTGTGAATATTTCCCAAGGCTGTAGTCAGTCCTCTGAATCTGGCATTTAGAGCTGTGGGCTCCACTTAACAGATATTGCACAGCATTAAGAAAGTATTTCAGATTATTTTTTAATTGCAGTAAATATCATATCAATATGAAATTAATATAGCTTGACTAATTAAGAGTCTTCAGAAGCTATTGCTAAAGCAAAGGGGACCTAAGTGCCACACACACTCCGTAATAATAAAAAAGTGATGAAGTGTATTATCACAATCAAGCTGTTTCTTGGAGGTACTTTAGGAAATACAAGTTAGGTTAGAGTTCCTTTTGGTTGTAAGGCAGTATTTTAACACTGTTTCTCAGACAAAGCAAAGGTTAAGTAGGAGGGAGGGTACCTCATTCTTAGAAATCACCAGGGGCCAGGTCTGATCTTGGGATCACGAAGGTGTTGGCTTAAAGTGCTAAAAAATGTGGCATTTTTTTCTGAAGCTAAAATATCTCCCTTTTCTGTCTGTTTTGAGTCTTGAAGATCCTTCATTAACCTAAATTTTAAAAGTCATTTATTCTTCTAGGTAACAACTACCACCATTTCACTTATCTCTCCTTCTGTAATAGAAACAGTCTGAGAAATGTGCCAAATCCCTTTAAAAAAAAAAAAAAAGGAAATGGTTGGAGGGTTGGGGGTGTGGAGTGGAGATGAACAAACAAACCTACCAGATTTTCCATTTGGAGATATTTTCAGGAAGTTATACATTGCTTCTGTTTCCGATATTAAGCCACTTTATATTTTTCTACATGTTGATCTGGATCTCTCATAACAGAACATTAGAAATCCGTAGGGGAGTGTGAGCTCCCTCTTTTATAATTGCATCTCTAGTAAAGTGTGTTTATCTCCAATGCAGGCTTCTAATCACTACCATACCTTAATTAATCTTTGATACTTGAAATATTGGCAGGTCCAAGACCGCAATGGATTTTCTATGTAAATATGCTGTCTTCTACACAGAAGCCTGTGAATTAAAACACGATAGATCACATTCCAAGCAGGAAGCTACCAAGAGTAATCTGCCATCAAGATTGATTAAAATTGTCATTTACTCTGAAATTCCTTATTCCATGTTAATATGGTCTGAAGTCTTAAAAAAATGTGAATTTTAACTGAGTGCAATTGTTTACCTTCAGGTGAATTAAGCTAATCTAGAAAATGGAATATTGGTAATGTTTGTAGTATTCTTATTAGATGGCAGCGGAAAAAAAATGCTAGAAGATATTTTATAGTTTAAAAAACCCCTTTACAATTTTGTCAGATATTGAAATAACACGGTTACGTTTTTAATTTATTTTGGATCCCACTATTAGGGCTTTCAATAAGGAATCAGTAATTAAAGTCCCATATAATTCTGTCTTAAACATACAACAATTTAACCATAAAACCTTGAGAATCTTCCATGACTTCCTCTCATGGAAGGCATTACACTATTATTAGTAATTTTAGGTCAATAATATTCTGTCTATCAGAGTAAGTTCAGTGCAGTTAGCAACTGTGGTACTGAAAAACAATATTTACAATTCCCTGGCAATTTTTCTCCATTCTGGTGCTCACATGACAGTGTCAACATGCACCATCTGAAACTAATAAGTTGCTGACTTTTCTAGTAGCTGGGCTCCTCCACATTTATTCATTGACAGTCCTCAAAAGCACAGGTAGGATACAGCAGAGAGTACCTGTGAATTGCTTGTAGGGATTGTTTCATTGCTTAAGTTTTTCAAACAGAGTCACAGAAAAATCTGAGATTTCTGTTAAATATTTATGCTCCTTCTGCAACATTATTACAGGAATTTAAAATCAAAATTGCATGCAATTTATGTCTTTAAATGAAAGGATAAAATCAGAAGTCGTGTAAAATATTTCAGACAAATACTGTGTAAGTTATTCTAGGTTTGTATGTTTCTCTCTGTTCTTTTGTTTTTTTCTTTTTGTTTGTCTCTTTGTTTTACTTTGGAACTTTAATGATAAATTAAGTCTCTAAGAGGTCTATAGGGCAGAGAATTTATTTACTATATAATGTGCTGCATAGCCACTCTGAATTACAATCCACACTAAATCTGACTAATGCTATTTATTATTTGACTCATGCTCTGCTTAAGAGCTTTTTTTTTTAAAGTTTAAAATATTTGGTTTAAAGTGAAGTATGTAATTCTCACAACTGAACTATCTTTGAAACCCTTCAAAGGACATGATTTTTCCATTTAAAAAAATAAGCCAATGTGTGATAATGATTTGCAAAACTCTGCAGAAATATGTAGCCTGCTGGATTTTAGTTGCACTATGAGCAACAAATGGTAATGATGCATGCTGACAATATAGTCTCACAATTACCTTGAATTTATATCAAAACTTATTTCCAAATTGTTTACTTGTACAAGTGGCAAAAGGGAGGAATTAGGCTTTATAGGTTCATACTAGGAATCTTTTACTGTCCCTTTCCATCTCTCTTCTGCAGGAAAATAACCTCCTTTATTCCAACATGCTCCCTTCCTTACTTTGAAAAGATGTTTCAGATCAACATCTGCACTCACCACAGAAGTTAAAACATTCTGCACACTAGCAACTGACTGGACCTAGGAAATAGTAATCTTTTCTAGGAGAGCATTTAAATTTCCCTAAAGAATAGGGAAACTTCTCATCCATGAGAAGAGGCTCCCTGAGGTTCTGGTTGAGGTATGAGTTCAAATGCTTTAACAAGGCTTTTATGCCTCTATCTATTCAAAGGAGGTTACCTTTTCCGCTCTTTCTTGTTACAAAGGCTGATGGATTTTAGGCTATATATAATCTTTTTTATGATTCAGAGAAGTATCAGGGCAAAGATCTAATTCACCTATATACATACAAATTATTTCAATGATCTTCCAAAGCTAAACAACAAACAAAAGACAACAAAAAAGCCAAATCCACAAACCCAAACCTAACTCCTTTTGGAAATGCATTTTCCTTCCTGTCTTCACTTGCTTTTTGTCTCAAACTCTCTCTTTTAACCATGACTGCTTTTTCCATTTGCTCTGTCCTTCAACCTCAGGTGGCTGGAAAAGTCCTTTTAATGTTCTCCTTGATGATTTCTTTTTTTCTACTGATCCCAGGCTGCTTCTTGACTCACCCAAGAACTCTTCTCACCATACATCTCTGTAACTACAGTTCTTCTTTATCGATTCCAGGATGTTGCTTTCATTATACTCTTTCTAATACAACTGTTGGAGTAAGATCTATCCTGTGATTCCAGCATCAGGCTTTTTGGCACAGCCTTGCTAAGTCTTGACACAAACTGGCTCCAGAGTCTCTCCATTTAGAGGAAGTTTCGAAGGATGACTCGAGGAAGAACAGTTATTAAATGAAAATAAAAAGCTACTTCTCATTGCCATATAATCCTGAAAAATTGGCTAAGGCATTGATTTACTGGGACAGTGGTAGACTTGAGAAAATCAGAACTATTGGCAACATGAAAGAATGAGTGTCTGGAAGGAATTACTGGGGACAGAAAGTGGAACAGATGAGAATGTAATACTGCAATAGGAGTTTGTTAAAACATGTAATGGTCTTTCTGAAAGGATTTCTTGCTTGTGCCCAGAACAATAAACTCTTAACACAAGAACATCAAAGGAAAAATGGGGTTAGATTTACTGCTATTAATTCCACCCAGCAGGTATTCTCTCCCTTTAATTATGTGGATTTACATGGAAAATAAGGTTTTCTGCTTCTTTAGGCCTCGATTCAGCAAAACACTTGAGCATATCCTTAACTCAAAAAAAAAAAAATCCAGTTGTACACCATGGGTCTTAGATTTGTTTAAGGATATAAATTATAAGCTGAGGATATAGTGAGGTGTTTCAGAATAGACATGCCATTGGGTGTGGCAGGAGCACACCACCCTGTCCCCTCTCTCCTGTGTGTGGTCATCTTCAGAGCAGTGGGTCTGTGACAGGAGGGCTCTGCTTGGTCTGGGATGGCACCCCGAGACTTCCCGGGACTGTGTGCCCCTCTCCCTCCCGGGCTGAGCACCTGTTTTCTGCTGGGCATCTGTTACTGATCTATTGGCCATTTGTGTGCACTGAAACTCTTGTTTGTACCCTTGAATGAGAGCCCCCCCAAGTGTGTGTGTGTGTGTGGGTGCTTTGGGTCACTGTCCTTGGCCATGCAGTCACCTGATGGGGGTTAACTGCCCCTGGAGCGTCGCTGTACTTACCCCCACTCTTTGTTATTTTTAGCCACTGCTCTTCATAGCAAAATGCATTTTGTTTGTATTTGTTTTCTGAAAATGAGTTTGTTTTTGTATACTCCCATGACATTGTGTCTCAACAGTTCTTTTCAGTTCACTGCATTCAAGGCAATTTATTCTTGTTTCTTTTTATGTTACCAGCTCCATTTTAATACTGAGCTTGTTTGTGTGCTATGTCATTTCAGACCTCTTAACAGTGCCAAACCAGCTAGGGTCCACCCACAAACCATCCACAAACCAAAAATTAAAAAAAACCCCAAAAAACAAAAAAAAACCCAAACCCCCAATTTTCTCAGGAAATGGAACTTTCTGTGAATCTTCTAAGCCTATGTGTCTGCAGAGGGCAGCATCAACTTTTTCTGTTTTCTGATTCATTCCTCTAATTTGAGAAACCCACATTTTACATATGCTTTATAGGCACTTATGATTTTGAATAAGAGTAACACATCTGGTCAAAGCAGACAATAGCATTCTCAGGAATAACAAGAAACTTTTAGACTTCCACCCCATCTAGTTAGAAACTGATCCTTCTGGAGACATAAGTTGTATTTGACCACACCAAAACTTCTATTTTCTTGAAAGAAATCTCATTTCATTTTCCTATGAAGTAATATTGGTTCTAGATTCATTGCAAAAATCTGTCATTCTTTCTTTTACATTAATAGAGATTTTCCCTGGTTTTTTTGGTTGTTTCTTTTTTTTTTTTTTCTTGATATTGAATCTTCTGGAGTTCTTATTTCTTTATAATGCTAAATTAAATTCATAACATAAATTAGAAATAAACATTGTGCAATTATGCAATTGGCATTCTGATATTGCTTGTGGGAGAAAAATATGTTTTACTTCCTTTGAGAATTTTTGTTTGCTTTGCCCTGAAACACTGCATTTGGATTGTCCCCTGAATGTTACAGAAATGACAGTTTTGGCAGGATATGTTTCAAGGATTTAAAAAGAACAGATATCTGTGATCTGACCCAATCTCCTTCAGAGGCATTATTAAATACTGTGCCTTAAGCTTTCTAAAAGTTGCTGGGAGTTGTCCTATAATTATACTTTGCCATTATCAAGGAATAGGCCATGATAAAGACAAGAGTAATGTAAAATTCTTCCATTCTTATGGTCCTAATTCCAATATCTCCCAATTTCTTTGAGTTAGAATGGTTAGTTTATTTCTTCTATTAAAAGCTGGGGGAACTAAAGTTGATTCGTATTTGGCAGACTCCCACACTCATCATTCATAAAAACTTAAATTTTGGTAGGAATAATTTTCCCTACAGACAACAGGAAACCTATTGCATTTTGATGTATATAAATTTTTTTAATTGGCTACCATTTACTGAAACTCTTATATGCTTTGAATAAAACTTACTATATTCTAGTTTAGTAAATTATTAAAAAATTCTCCCATATGGATAATTCAATTTTAGTACAGTATGTGAAAATTAAACTAATGCTAATACTCATTTATAAAGTAGTATATTATTTTAGGGAGATAGGGTTCAAAAAGGGTATACCAATTTTCCAGGAAAACTTTTAAAATTAATACTTGAATGGTGCACATAGTAAGATTGTTAGAGCTGCCTTTAAGAATTTAATAAACATGTTCATATTGTCTAAAAATTATCTATAAATAAATATTTGGCATATTATAAAAATGCCAAATATTAAAAGTTTTGCATTAGACAGTACTACTAAATAACTTGGACAATCTAGTATCTGAAGACTTATCAAAATAATAGTAGGCTTTATTATGTGTCTCCTAGACCAACAGGCTTGCCCCCTGTAAAACTCTAGTCTTTAATCCAGGGTATATTTGGATTCATCTGCTAGGTCAGATAATGGCACAGAATCAATATCTGAAATTACATACAAGCATCCTATACGCAGAAGTATTTGAAGTGTTTGAAGATATAAGGTGATATCCTTCAAGGATAAGATGTAGCAGTGTGTTTCCTAACCACATTTCTTTTCAAACATAATTATAATTTCTACTTTTGATAAAATACTCATTGGAAGGTAAAGATTAAATCCAGCTATATAGCTACCTAAAAGAAATAGATATATTAAAGATTTTTTAAAATTTGCTTTTGTTTTTCTGGCTCAAGCAAAGCATCATCAGACAGGTTTTTCTAAGAAATCATAAAAAAAAAAATTCTCACTGGCATTCTGGCGCAACATAAAACCAGTGTATGTTTCAGCAACAGCAAGTGATTAATGTCTTAGAAGCAACACCTTAGTTTGTTGGATTAAAAATTCTTCCATCGTATCTCAGATGAGCAAATAATTATTAATCACTAATTAGCAGAGAAAGCCTCTCATATTAAAAGGCTTTTATTAAGGAATACTTTGAAAATTCAGGCTATAGCACAACTTTGGTTCTTGTCAAGGGGACACAGTTACAAATTCATTACAGTATCTGTTCTTGTTTTAAAACTAACATTACAACTTTTGATGAGAAGAGGTAATAAAAGGTGGCAAAGTGTTGGCAAGCATTGTGAATAGATAGGTGTCTGCCAAGTGACCAAAGAAGTTGTCCTTAGCTGGAACAACCAAGATTTGGGAGAGATTGTATGGAGTGTGCAATTATGGAGACACTCTTTGTGAATGGAAAGAGACATAATCAGCATTTCACAAAAACATCAACAGTGAGACTTTTCAATATTTTCAGGTACTTGAGACAACAGGTGTGGGTACAGACTTACTCACTTGGTGGACAGCAAACATAATATTCGGGAAGAAACAGGACTAAAGGCAGAACCATTCAGGGACACTATCAGGAGCAGGTTTACCTTAAAATAATCCTGAGAGACCTGAAAGCAGTGTAATGAAGACTCATTTTACAGGTGGTGAAGAGTTTACAGACCAAATTGTGAACAATGAATGACAAATTCACTGAAAAATATTAGCTGACCATAAAGAACAGTTCAATGATCCTCCCTCACAAATTAGAATGATATAATTATTTTGCTCATCTCAGAAAACAGATATTTAAAAATTAACAGATACTGTTTCACAAATCAAATTTGATTTATGAATTAGATTTTTTAGAAGCACTTGGTAAAAAGAAGAATATTACAGCTGGAAATGGGGTTGGACCTTACGGTACAGGGGGTATTGGAAGTGTGCCTTAGTGGGTCTTCAAATTGGTTTGCCCCAAACCATCTGCTGCATACTTTCACCTGCCCATCCCAGATCCACTTTAAAAATGTGTAAATATAAACTTACTGTAGCACGTTAGTGGGTCTTCAAATAGCAACCTTTTATATTCATTTTTGGGGGGGTTTTTTGTCTTTTTTTTTGTTTGTTTTGTTTGGTTTGGTTTTTTAAAATAATTACAATAGTTAGGATTTGATTACTTTTATTGCATTCGCAGTCACTATCTGTACTAAATGCTCATTTATACTTTTAGGAGATAGACTAGAAAATGCATTTGTTATACCTGATAATTTCAGCCTAAATATTATACTACTTCCAAAATATGATTTCTTCATTGCTTCTTTTTCTGTTGTTCCTTTAATCAGAGTAACTTTTTTTATAATACCTTGACCACAACTAAATAAGAGTTGATGCCTAGTTTCTTGCCAGGAATAATTTCCCTTTTCAATATTATACTTTGTTTTATGCTCCATGATGTTAGACTAATTAGAGCTATCTGAAACACCTATATGTTTTAACGGATTTTGCCCCAAACCATCTGCTGCATGTGTACTCTCACCTGCCCACCCCAGATCCACTTAAAATGTGTAAATATAAACTAACTGGAGCTCAATGATCTGTAATTGACTTTGATGGGCCCAGGACTGCTAAGAGGATGTTGGCAATGAAACTAAAGGTACTTAGGTACAATACTAGCCATTAACTGTAACAATTTACTCAGGGAATCTACCCTCAGCTTCTTCATCTATACTTTAGTGTATGACTACAGTTTCCAACTGTTTGTATATTCTCCAACTTGGCTATTTATTTTGGCAGGAATGCTACTTGGTCCTGTCATTCAAGCATCACTATATTGATGAGAATTCCAGAATAGTCTCAATGACAGAAACACTGCATTATTTGAAATTATATTTTCATAACTACAATCATCAAAAATTATCAAAACTGAATTATGAATAGTTTTGTTAACATTATGTTACCTAAAAACCTCTTCTATGCCCAAAGAGTGTTGAATGTACTATTTTCTCTCAATGGAAAGTAAGATTGAGAGCAAAGATTTTTTTTATTGATAATTTTCAGATCATTGTTGTACATTGATGAATATTTTCATACTATGTAGCAGTCACTGTGTTAAAGATTGCCCACGTAGACCCAAATTCTGATTCACACATCTGTGTGTGCGTGTATGTTCCTCTCCATATCCATATTTATTTGTTACATATAGTTTCATGGTATCAAGATGCAAAAGTCATTCACTAAAATGTGCACATGTATCACATATATATATATTGTAAAACATAGTAAAAATTTTATATATATATATATAGTTTTAAGATTTTTTTTGTTAAAGGTTTTCTAGTGAAGTTTTATGATAATGACTTAACTTTGAGAGAATCTTCTGCTGACAGTCAAGCATCAAATCTTCTGATCCAAAACTGCATCAAAGCAACTTTTGAATGTTGTACTGAACATTCTGAAACTCTTAAGTACAGCCAAGCATTGACGAAGCACAAAACAGAAACCATCACTCAAGACTCCTAATCATATGGAATAAATAAACTTTTAGAGCATTTCTAAAGCTGCCAAAAAAGACAACCCATTCCACAATTATATCTTACTGTAGCAACTTCTTGTTGAGTTCCTTCTGCACCTAGATATTACAAGACTTTAGTCTTCTACAAATAGAGAATGACTATGCTTTCACAGAATATAGAATCCAGGTAAATTACAAATTAATATTACAAAGAAACAGACAAAGAAGCATAGACCTTTCAGTGGAATCCCTCCATATTTTACAGAGGTTTCTGGGTTTTTATTTTAGCTTGCATGGACTTTGAAAGAATTTTCACAGAACTATTTTACTGAACTATTTGCATTAGCTGCTGCCATATGTAAGAACAAAGTTATCTTCTATAAAAGGCATAATATTTGAAACTCTGAGTCAGTCTTACCTCTCTGCATGGTAAAACCATGGAACAAATCCTCTGAAAGACATGATGAGACATACGAAAAACAGTGAGGTGATTATGGACAGCAGATCTTACAGCAGTCTTTCAATAAATAAAGGGAACTTAAAGGAAAGAGGAAGATTTTTCCACAGCTTGTAGTGAGAGAACAAGAGATAATGGTTTTAAACTAAAAGGGGTAGATTTCTGTTGTCTATAGGAACATATTGAGCAGGGTGAGACACTGGAACAAGCTGGCCAGAGAATTTGCAGATGCCAACATTCCTGGAAGTGTTCAATGTCAAGATGAACAGAGCTTTGAGCAACCTTGTCTTGTGAAAGATGTCTGTGTTCTTGGCCCAGGAATTGGACATTTACAAATCTCTTCCAACCCACACTAGTCTATGATTCTAATACCCTATCTGGATCTGTAATTTTCCATTGCAAACATTTACATAATTTCAGGTGTTTGTGGTAATATCCACATACCCTAATCAGTGAAGCAGGGATTTACATCTCTGTCCATCCTTTCTAAAAGGATAGTATTGTTTAATTTGCAGCAAACACATTTTCAGAAGGTAGCAACTCATTTTTTATCTGAGCTGTTTCACAATGTTGTAATCTTAAATATGCATCAGAGTTATGCTTTGCTCCTTTTCAAATCTGCCCTTCTCTTTGATGTTTTTATCCACACACTGGTTAAGGAGATTGGTGTTATGTCACTATCTATGTTGTGTTTAAAACACAACTCTTACAAGTAATGTGCAGGAAATTACATTCTACTGTCAAATGTTATCTTGATGGTTATGCCATATCTGGTGAAAATGGATTCGACAGCACAGATTACCCACAAATCTTACTATTTTATAGAAAGGCTGGTTTAAGGAAGTGAAAATTCTAGTCTAGGCTTTATCAATTTTTTTTTTTCCCAGCGAAGAGGAACAATTTTTTTTTTCTCTGAGGTCTATTCTCTAAAGTACAATGTTCCCTCTTCTGTGTATGTTTTTTGTGCTTCATTTGGTCTGTATTTCTGACATGTGATAAACTGTGTTGCAGCATCAAAGTGATACTGTCCACTTTTGGTAAGCATTTAAAATATCTGGGTTGTTCTTTTTATTTTTATTCCATAAATTAAATACTACTTTAAAAACATATTTCTGTAAATCTTTATCACTCCCTAATTGACTTAAACAAAACTTGGTTTGATGACATTTCTATTAAGTCAGAAATACTGCACAGGAATAGTTCTACTAGTTCACTAACAGCCTTTTCTAGTTTTACTTTCACTCTTTCTTATATTATTACAATAGTAAATCTAATTTGCCTTTACCTGAAAATACTTCTGCAAATAATAGTCTGTATTTCCTGTCTAGTTAGAATTTTAGAAATAGTAATTTTTATATATATATAGATATATATGGACTTCACCTTATGCTGGAGGTTCTGTCTGACCATCAGCAAGAAAGTTTTAGCTCTGAGGGTGACCAAGCACTAACACAATTGCCAAGGAATGTTTGGTCTCCATCCTTAGAGCTATTCAAAATCTGTCTGGACAGGATCTGTGCTCCTGGGCACCTGAATCTCCGAGACCCTGCATGAGCAGGGTGGGGTTGGACCTGATGACCTCCAGAGATGCCTTCCACCTGCAGTTGTTCTGTGAAGTTCTGTTGTAGTCTCAGTGTTTCTCAGTACAGCAAAATCACTTCTCTACAGATCTTAGAACTGCCTTTGTCAGTTGTTTGCAAACTTTGTCAGTTGTTTTGAGGGGAACAATTACAGGGAGTAAAATTTACCACACCTTCAATTCCATAAGTCTAATGGCCAAAGAAATGTGAGGACTTGCTTTATACCCTTCAAGAAGTTTGACTTTTTTTCTCCACAGTTTCAAAACAAATTTTTTTTTTTCCATTTTTATTGGAATTACTGAGTACAGCTCCATTTTTCTGAGAACTTTGATATTTACAAAGATATTAAACACAGATTTTTTTTTCTGTCTTTCAATCACCTAAAGATGTTCTGTTTTAAGACTTAGGAAAGGTTGGTTTTGATGATGTAATTTGGATATTTTTCATGTAAGTTGAAAATCAGACTTTTCTATTTTAGACCAACTACTGTAGGCATCCTGTTTTTTCCTCAACTTGATATAAATTTATTTAGCTTACACTTTCACCACAGAAGAGGTTCTTACCATATTGTTAAGAATTACTCCATCACATAGAAAGCATTTTTTGCTTCCTTCCTCAATTATTTTGATTATTTTCTCCCGAAGAGACCACTCAGGAATAGAAGACTGCGCCTAACACAATGTAGTATAAATTGCTTTTTTCCCCCCAAGTTGCATCAAAATTTTTTAACAAATACAGTCCTTGACTGATTATGGATCTCCTTATTTTAGGCAGACAATCATGATGATGAAATTACGAGCTGTTTTGCCCAATGCTGTTTCTATTTTCATTGCAAAGAAATTGAAATTTCCATTGCAAAGAAATGGAAATTTCCTTTCTGAAAGTTAAATCTCAGGAGTTTCTAAGTGCCATCTAAAGACATTTACATCTCCCCAGCAGCCACAGAGAATACTTGGACAGCTGTATATCTAACTTAAGTGCCTCAGTAGAGTGTCTATCACTAGCTTAGGTGTACCCAGATATGCTCTGTCTTTGAATTCAGATTCACTGACTGTAGTCAGATCTGTGTTTTAATTGTTTACCTTCCAATCTCTGGCCTTGTTCTATTTTGTACTATTCAGTAGAATTATTGCTACAACAGCACTACTCCAGTGAAAATTAGGCTGTGTGCCATTTGCATTTAGGCTAACAGGTCTTTCATCATCTTTTGTAATATTTTCCCATTAAAAATTCCTCTTTGCTGTGATGTAATTGCCACTGACTTTACCCAAGCGCTACATTGCATTTGCAAAATGTAAATTGTAGAAAGCCATTCATTGTTCTCCTCCAAGCCTGAAATACTATTGGCTTCTCTGTGACTTTGGGCTTTGGCTTTCAGAACTCCTTCCTTCTGTAAAATTTAAACTATCATGATAGTGGGATCAGAGCAGTGTCCATCTTCAATCTTTTTCTGCCTAAACTGTGTTTACAGAATCTGAAATTGGCTGGGAAAGGTGGTGGATCCTGTTTTCAAGCTGGGGAAGCTACACCTGGGGTGAGGATCTAACTTAAGGTTTCTGTGGATTGGTGAATGAGGAAGCCCAGGATCCCCTCCTCCCCATTCCCATTCTCACAACTGCTTGTCTGCTTCCCTCAGTTTCTACCATCCTGACTAGGATCCAAAGGCCAACTCATTGCCTATTCAGTAATCTCACTTGGCCTTCAATGCCACAAACCATAACTGCAACTGCTTCCTGATCTTACCTGGAAGACAGCTCAAGGGTCACTTGTGAAAGAAAGGATACTCTCACGAGCGGTTCACAAGAAGCATGAAATTTACATTTTTAGTAAAAGAAATAAAAAATTAGGAAAAATATATAGCTGATCTAGTGGGAACAACTAAAAACTTTTCCCATTCTTCAACTGATTTAAAATGCCTTTATTAGATACTTAGCTAAGCAGAGAAGATGATATTTTTATTGCTATCCATGACTGAAAATCCCAATCCCTGATTTTGCAAAATTAAGACTATGAAAATGAAATATATTTGAATTTGTTAGGGAGACGGTCATTCGTCTTTGTGCACCATTGATTAAGTAGTTATTCTCTCAATTTCTGGTATATAAAAAATTACAATTTTGAAAGTATGTTCTAATAACAATTTAATGATCACTTTGAGCAAAGTAAAGACACAGCATGGCTTCAAATTCTGAAAAAAATGCATTTCAGGATGATGTAAGACATAAGGTAAAATGCTGATTTAGCAGAACACCAACAGTAGAGAAGTTTAAATAGTTGTGTGATGATTGTCCAAAGCTTATCAGCTGAAGACCTAAATTTCTTCTACTCTTTCTTTGAGAAGAAGAAAACACCTTAAACTATGCAGCAGGAGAGTGAAGCTACAAAAGAACTCTAAAGACATAAGCTCTTACAAGAAAAAGCAAATGGTTCTTCATGAAATGTGAAACTCAAATCAATGACAAGGCAGTAGAAAAATGAGAGAGTTCAAAATAAGTTGGGGGACAAATTGCTTTGAGGTATAGAAATCTCACAGGGAAACAGAAGGACCAGTAAATTGTTCCAGTAAATTGACATAGCAAGCCCTACTCCAGAAAAATCATAACCATGTTAAAAGTTGATCAAGGACACAGCTGAGTTCAGAGAAGACTAGAGGCTAAGGATTCTATCACCTCTTTGGAAAATTATAAAAGATTGCAATGAATGCATTTTTTCTAATGCATATTATGCCCTCTGTGAAGATGAATGTCTGCTAATTTTCCAAGAAGTTTTGGTTGGATTTTTTTTTTGTTTTGTTGTTGTTTTTTTTTTTTTTTTCTTTTTTGGAGTTTTTTTTTTTTATTTTGGGGGTGGGTTTTTTTGGTTTTTTGGGGGTTGTTTTTGGTTTTGGGTTTTTTTTTTTGGTTTTGTTTTGTTTTTAAATTCTGATAGGACTAGTTCAGGAATTCTAACTAAGAATCACAAAGACTGCTCAGTCAGAACCTATTAGGCAGACTGTGACTTATCACACTTCATTTCATGTAACTAACACTTCAAAACTATCTGACCATAGCAATGTTGTATAACAGTGACGTAGATATGTTCTGTTTTGTTGTACTTCTGGATATACATCCTCTGTTTAGTTATGCTCATAGATAGTCTGAGGCAGTAAAGCAACCAGGCTGGATTAACAGATCTACACCTCAAGGAATGTATTAAACTGGAATTGTATTCAGACTCATAATCAAGGACTGAGACCTCCTGCACTCTCACTTGAGTTAATTGTTTTGCCATGGCTTTCAAGAACAGAAGAATCAAGCCAATGAAAGATATTGCTTAAGCTTCCTGTAACAATGCTTAGTTTATGTAAATTATGGTGCATGGTTGACAAAGCAATTACAATTAAGGAGACTTAAGATGGTTGTCAAATATGCATTAAAGATTAAGATCATGTGGTTGGTTATGTGTCGTGCAAAAAGTAGCTACTGCCATTTTAACTGATTTGGAATTATTGTAGTTTGAATAATGTTAAATTGTGGATGGATATATATGAGTTTACCATGCCCTCAGTAGTTAAGCTATCCATTATCAGAACCATGACAAAACCTGACAAAAGCTTTATTAAAAAAATTCTCTAATTATTGTCCCCTCTCTTAATATATTTTAAAATATATTTTATATTTAAATATTTGTTATTTATATAATTATAAATAAGTTATAAATTTATAAAATTTCTATAATGTTATATTTATATTTATTATATTTTAAAAGTACCTGGTTTGATGAAACAGGAACTGGGTGAAAACCGTTTACAGGATAAGTTTAAACTTGGAAAAATTTGAGTTTATGAATGAATGAATACAGTCTCCTTGGAATATAACACAAGGACAGTCTCATCATAATATTATTTTTTCTGCTTTGTATAAGAAGAGGTGCTCTAAAATCTGATGGATTATGCTCATTACCATTATAAACCTGCAGAACAATTATTATCTCTGTTGTTTGATATATACTTTTAAAAAACTTGGGGTTTGCTTTGTTTGTGTGTATTTGCAGAGCAGATGGCTTCTTTGGTATTTAAAATGACAATAGGAGTACTGCTGCCCGTAGAAACTGGAAAAGAGTAAGAAATTGAGGTTTTGTACTGAATTGAAATGTCACTCTTGGATTTTGCTTCTTAGGTTTTTTGCCTGTTTTTAAAGAAGACAAAAAACAAAGCAACATCTCCCAAAAGGTTCTATAAGCAACAAATAAACAAATGTTTATTCACTGCAAATACTTAACTTTATCATCTAAGTATCCTTGGTTTGGTCAGAAAAGGGAATAAGGCACCTCAACTCAGACTGCAGGAGGCTGAGCTGAAACAGCTTATGGGGTGCACCCTCATCAAGTTTGCAGGTGACACCAAAGTGGAAGGACCTGTTCTGAAGGGTGTAGGAGGCTGGGCAAATGGGCCAACAGGAACCTCCTGAAATTCAGCAAGGATAAATACCAAATAGTTCACTTGTGAAGGAAGGGACTCCTACAATGGTATAGCTGGGGCTTTTCAGCAGCACTGCTGAGAAGAACTTGGGGAGATGCTGGCAGATGCTGGCAGACAGAAAACTGGGCATCAGCCTGCAGTGTGCCCTGGCAAAAAAGACCAAGAACATCCAGGTCAGCACTCGGAGATCCAGGAAAGTAGTCATCCTCCTCTGCACTGTACCTGTCAGATCACTTCTGGAGGCCTGCAACAAGTTTTGGGTGCAAGGAAAATGTTGGTCAGCTGGTTTCCAGACATAGCTATTTAATAAAAATACTTCTATCAATTTCAGTAACATTTGTTGTACCTGTAGCTAAGGAAATAGGGAATTTTGGTATAAATATGAAACTTCTATGTTTGGTTTTGATGCCGTCATGCGCCAGTGCCACCAGTATTTTGTTAAACCAATAACTAAACTGAGAATGAATGGTATCTTATTTTTTTTTATTTCCTAGGTACCTAGGTGCTTTAGTTGGCACTCTGAACTATGGGTACTGTTCCTTTCTTCTTTCTCTAATTTGGAAACCATCTTGGTCAACAAGACCTGATTTCTATCTAAATTCATTAAATTCATTAAAGGCCAGTTTTCCTAAAAAACACCTTGAATTGTCTTTCAACATTTCTGTTGTGATAGCCCACAGTATATAGCTTTTTCCTATACTGAATTTTAGTTTCCTGCTCCCCCAGAATGAATTCAAACCTGTAGCCCTGGCCTTGTGAGTGAATTGGGAAGACAGAAAAATGTTCTCAGAGTTAATATGTGATTTCGTGAGGACTGGTTTGGGGGATCATATTCAGTGTCATCTATTGAAGCTTTTCCCCTTATGCAGTATAATTCCAGAAACATTGGCAAGGAAAAAGAGCTAATGTGATTAGTTCAAAAATTTATCAAGGGAAAATTGCTATTTTAGCCACAAAGGTAGCAGTTTTGGTAGGATTGTTTCCAAATAAGGGGACAAACCACAGGAAAAACAAGACTACACATTCAGAAACCCAGAGTGTCTCTGTTTAAGTGATGTTCTGTGCCCTTGGTCTTTCTTATTTCAAAACTGAACACCTATTATTTTAGGATTTATTGCACTAAACTAATTTTTAGTACTAAAGCAGCATTGACAAATTGCACTTTTTATTTCGTTTAATTACAATGTTTAAAAACTGGCTTATCCAGTAGTCTGTAGTAGATTTGTAATATTTATTTATCTGATGACTGAGATGTTGTACCATGTGAATAAGTTGCAAGTTTCATAGGAAGCTATCAGAAAAAATGTTCTAAACTGATGGATAACCATTCAGAAAACAGTTGTGATTTAAGAGTAAGTAAGGATAGGAGAAGGTTCTTGAACATAGGATACACTCAGAATAATAGTATCAGAAGTGAAAGGAGAGTATTGCTGAAGAGAAATAGAGAGAAATACCACTGTTTCAACATCAGTATCAGCAGAGATTATGTCTTGAGGCACGATAGAGATGTATGGAATGCAAATTGGATCTGTGGATCCTTCAAAATCCACCTCACTGTATCCATTCCAATGACTGGCATATGTTATGGAGAAATGTTTTTCACAGAGTTTCAGTCAACATGGTTTATCTATTTCATGCAAAAAACCTGTGACTCAAGAGTCTGTGCTTACTATTGCTGTAAAGAGTGTAGAATCCTAAATGCAGTTTGGAGTAGCTAATTTTTGTCCCTACATCTTCATAGTTTTTAAATGACTGAGCATACCTAGTTCTATATGTAGGACATAGTTTAAAACAGGAATCTTGTATATTGTCTTTAAAAATCCTTTACAAGGATGAGGCTTGTAAGTGAGATAAAATCATAACTAAATAGAAAGCAGCACTTGGAAACTGAGAATTAGGAAGAAGTGTTTTGCTTAGCAATTTCACTTTGAGGAGATCAGATCTAAAATAAAATTTTAGACCAAAAAGCTTTGCAGAAGCTCTGTGTTTCTGGTGCCTCCACAACTTCTTTATCCTTCTACACATGCAATAATAAACATTTGGTTCAAAAGGCCAGTTCTAAAGTGAGTAAGATAAGAAGAATAAGCAAAATCACAGGTCTTTGTATGGATGCTGTTGCATGCAACTTTTGATGACTCTAGAGTAGTCCAGCCTTGGATCTGAAGGGTCCAAACAGTGAAGTGGTCATTTTTTGGCATCATAATTCAACATAATTGAAAATATGTATAGACCTCCTCTGTGGACAGTTTGAGAGGATCAGGTAATAAATTCTTAATTTAAGTGATTCATGGGTCTCACAGTGTTCCTGTAGAGGAAAAATATTACTTAAAACCATATCCTGACAGCTGTGGTGTTTTGAGGTATAAATTGTGATTCTATGTCAGCATTGTAGTAAGAGGTATTTGAAATCACCTGGGGAATTTCAACTCTTATTCAGATAAGAAAAATGTGCCACAGAGTCACTGAACCCAAGAGAAAGCAAATAAATGTGATATTATAATTCAAAGATAAGGTTGTATGCAATTTTTTTATTGCAATCCCAGTTATTGTGTGAAGGTGCTGTCTTATATTCCTCTTCTTTTTCCAAGTTCTCTTTATCTCTGAGTCTGTATTTGTTGTACATCTTCACTGCTGGAAAACGGCTGATTATTCCTTTAAAGAATTTCCGAAGATGTTTTTTCTGCCTTGGTGAACCTGCAATGCTTTTTTTGTGTTGCTCTAAGCATAACACAGGTCTCCTTCACAGCTGTCTGGTAGCATTCCTAATCTGTACTCCAACCAGTATAAAAGCTAACCTCTAAAATTATCATAGCTACTATTACTTTTTGTTTTTTTTCAATTTTCTTATTTATTTTTCAATCTTTTGAATGGTTGTTTTTCTTGATAATCAAATCCAAGCTCTTTTTTCTTCCCTTTTCCCTGTGTTCTCCTTCATATTTCCAGATCTCATGACTGACTTCCCTTAGGTAGCTGTCATTCTCCTGTCTCAGCCTTTCCATACCATTTGGAACAGAATTCCATCTATATTATGAAATCTAATCTTCATTTTTTCATTTGCATCCCATTCTCTTTTCTCATTTAGCTGCTAGTCTTTGGGCATTTGCTTCATTGTAGTTCTCCCACCATCACTCACTAGTGGTATCTGAGTTCAAATATTTTGGGTTTCTCTTACCAGGATTCCTTAGTTGCTAGTATAGAGTACAGCCCAGACATCACAGGATGAAAACAAATTTATTTTTGCAATAATCACATAAAGTTTTGCCACCCCATCAATTCCTATATAGTGCTATGTCCAAAATATTCACACTCTCCTCCCATGCCTGTGCTGTTAAGGGCCTTATGGGCCCTCTGACTATTGAGTATCAGGAAGGCTCTGATCAGCCTTCTAACATCATTGAAAAGAGTTCAAGTTGCCATCTTGTCCAGTCCTTTGTCCTGATTTAAAATTATCAGCTGACATACTATTGTAGTTCTGTTCTGTAATAATTTGTTTCTCTGTTACACATCACTGTTGCATGTTGCTTGCAACTCATTCATAACATCACCAAGACTTGTGAGTTTTATTTAGTGTGTATACAACAGCACATGTGCCTTCTCCATGGTGTATCTAGTCCACATAGAGGTTTTATGTTCATAGAATCATGGAGTCACTTAGGCTGGAATAGACCTTCAAGATCATCAAGTCCACCTTTAAGTCTGGCACTGCCAAGTCCCCCACTAAACCATTTCCCTAAGCAGCACATCTGCACCTCTTTTAAACTTTTTAAGCTGCCCACTTTCCCTAGGCAGCCTATTCCAACAACTGTCTGTTCTTTCAGTGTAGAAATTTTTCCTAATATCTGATCTCAGCATCTCCTGCTGCAACTTGAGGCTGTTCCCTCATATTGTGTTTCTTGTTACTTAGGAGAAGAGATTGATTCCCACCCAGCTACAATCTCCTTTCAGGTAGTTGCAGAGAAGGATAAGGTTCTCAGCTCAGTCTCCTTTTCTCCAGATTGAACAACTTTAGGTTCCTCAGACTCTCCTAAATAAGACTTGTGCTCCAGACCCTTCACCAACTTTGTTACAAGAAAACTTTTTGTCATTTAACAGACATTAAAAATTTTCTAAGAAGTAGTTCTCTCACATGACTCTTTTTTCCATGTGTATTTTTCCTTAGAGTTTTTATTCAGACTACTCAATAATTTGTGCAACAAGCATGTCACAGAAAAAATAACACATCAGCTCTCCATCCATCACAGGCTCACTTAATGTTTCAGCTCACTTTTCATCTACTTTGCACTTAAAATAAGAAAAAGTTATTAGTTAGGATGACATGTCCCTAAATGTTTGGATAGGAATTTTATTTTCACAGCTTTTAAAAAATTTGGTTTTTATCAAAAGACAGAAGACATATACAAAGACATAATTCTCAACACTCGTGTCTGTAAAAATATCTTTCTTTTACAACACCTCAATAGACAAATGACAATTATTTATTTCTAACTTATTTTCCTGTAACAATGGTCTGTGTAGATCTTCTTTCTCTTTTTATTTCCTTTGAAGCAGTTTGATTTTGTAACCCTAAGAAGACAATAATAACATTTCATATAATTTCTGTTGGTAGAAAAATTTTAGGCATGGGTGTTGTTTTTCCATTAGGTTTTTAGAGTCGTAATTATGGGGATCTTTGAAAGCATGAAGCAACATTTTAGGTTTCAAACCTGTTCCTCTAGTTCCCATGTTCTTTAACTTTCATCATTTAAGCTTTAAACATGGAAAGAAATGATGTGGAATAAGACAGTGGCAAGTGCATAGGGAAAAAAAAAAGTGAAGTATACAGTCAGATAGAGAAGTTTTCCTGGGAAATTTTGGAAAAAACTATTGCATTGAATTTAACTCCTAATAAAGTAGTGCTATAGAATACAATCAGAAGGATATACAAGTCTATTTTCTGTATTTTTATCAGAATAATCACAAAAAGTGAAAACAACCTCAAAATCACTTTTTCATTGAGTCATTACTATAAACTTGATTTTAAAGTATTTTTAAAGTATTTTGATAAAATGTATAAGTACTAAGTTAATTTTGAATTTGACTCTAAAAACAGATCTAACAATTCAATGAGTAATGGTGTGATTTGCAAATTAAACATTGGACAACATGAACTTGCAATAGTTTTGTTACCTTTTCACTTGGTAATGAATGGCCTTTCATTTCATTATATATATATAAAATAATGTAAGTGGTGCTATGTAAATTATTGTCGCTACTAATAAAGCAGGTAGGATTGAATTTTATGTTTTAGAATAAATTATATTCACGAGTCTACTAAGGAATATAGTTTACATAAAAGAAACAACCCAAAAGCAAGGATGATTTCGGAATTATTTCTTTCTTCCTTAGGAACTCTGCAATTCAGGTCACAAGTCAATATCTTAAGCAATTCTTACCTGTTCATGGAATTTATTGGGCTGATGCAAAAATGCTGACATTAGTGGAAAATTTTCTTTAATGCACTTTTAGGTCAACTTTGAATTTCCAACACATTTGTGTTGTGAAATATTGTGTATTTCCACTTGAAATGTATTTGCAAGTGTTCCATTTTGTGTTTTTCCAAGTAGTTCTCTGTGTTAGAGAATTTCTACTTAATAGTTTAAACTAGATGTTTGCATTATGTTTTATATTCTGAAGTTAAAAATGTTGCACAACTATTTTCGTAGTGTTAGTGTTCAAACTTGCCAATATTTTAAATTATTTGACTGAGGAGAGAGGGCTTTTAAAATGTTTCATTCACCTTTCTCATGTGCTATATTTCCCTTAGAAGTCCTTTTGTCCCCATATGAAAACACAGATGGATAAATATCTGTACTTGGTATTACCTACGAAAAGGGAATTGAGAAAAAAAAAATCTTATATAGGTTTCTTTCCTTTTTCTTACTAATTATTTACGTTTATACAATAAGAAAATTTATCTGAATTTCAAAGAGACTGTGCTAAGTAGAATTCGCTACAGCTCTCCTCAAAACTGATGACATTGATTGACTGAGAAAAGAAATCAAGTATAAATTTATGTTACATGATTTAAGAAAAAATTACAGCAAAAGTGAAACTAAGAACTCTTTGTTTCATTTAACAAGAAAGTCTCCGAAAGGAAGAGTGCATGCGAGGCACACCTCAAGGCTTTTTGATCCTACAGTCAGGAAAATAAAATGTTTTAGTACATGAAGGTTAGTTTGGTAGTATGACAGATCATAGGATTCAAGGTTTTGGGAGGTTTTTTTAGCATTCTGAATAAGCACAGATCAAATCTTCTACAAAATGCCTAGAAGTAATAAAAAGAGAATATTCATGTATCAATATCATTTCAGTTTTCATCAATATGAAGGACTCAAAGGGCAATGCTGGTACATGAAGGAATGGGTATAAAGTGGTTATGAATACTAAAATTAAATATTAAAATAATTTTTCTTATAATTCATATAAAGTATTTTATCCCTAATCAGAGAAGTTAGATACTGACACAGTGATACTGTAGGAAAAAAGGTTCTTAATTGTTTCAGTATGAAAAAAATTACATTATGTTACTATTTTTGTTAGCAAGATGTTGTGTTGCTCTGCTCCATGTTCTTTCAGTGTTAAATGTGGGAGGTGTAAAAAGTTCATACAGATTTCTGTGACTGTCTAGCAAGGCCAGGGTTTGGGATGGCTCTTTTCAACATCATCACCACTGATTTAGAAGGAAATTTTCAGGTGTCCAAGTGGACTGTTTTCTTCATCTTATGAAGATCTAGGAATAATTGCATCCCCTGTAAGGTACTCTGAAATACCTTATTGTTTCGGGACTAGAATGATTTTTGGAAATTCCTAGAAGGAGCTAATAATGGATTCCTTTTTTGGGGCACTGACATTGTACTAGAATTTTTAATGACACTGAATTTCTTTGGATAATAGTGTTGGAGACAAGAATAAGACAGATTCTGTGTTGAAATGTTGAAAGGCATTGTACTGGACAACAGATGGTGTGACAGATCTCTGTCAGGCTCTCTTTTGCCAGTTGGACATTATAAGTATTCCAACTCCACTTAATTTTTACCAATTTCTCAAACTGTTTGAAATTGTTATCTTCCTTGATTTCCCTTCTGATAAGGTTTAACATGAACCTTGACTTAATTTATAATGTAGGAAAGCAGTGATATATTGCTAGGACTTTCGCTTTCCTAAGTATGCACCATGATGTCTTGATCCTCTGGAACTTTCACTATTCAATAATTTTAACTGATACTATTTTCCTAGTTCAGGAAATCTAGCAGTTGGAAGATCTGGAAGTTTGTCCATTGTAAATGGAAATCAATTAAGACAATTTCTCTCTTGTTCTCTGGTTTTTGAGATGGAATAATTTTATGACTTCATAGACCTTATTTTAATATTGCAGCTAATGAGGAGTCATATGGTTATATTCAAGCTACTTTTAAATAGAGAATAATTTGCCTTTAGTAAATATTTAGGATTGTGTTGGTTTTATTTTTTTAGTACCTTTTTTTTACTATTCCTGATACTCTCTGTGAAGGATTTTCTGTCTGTAGCTACCAAGAAGAACCACAGAATCACAGAATCATTTAGTTTTTGAAAGATCTCTGACATCAAGTCCAACTTTTGACTGATCACCACCTTGGCAACTCAGTCCCACATCCAGTTGTTTCTTGAGAACCTCTATGGATGGCGACTGCATCCTCCCTGGGCAGTCCATTCCAGTGTTTACCAAAACTTTCCATGAGGAAATTTCTCCTATGTTTAACCTGAACCTCCCTGGGTGCAGCTTGAGGCTATGTCTTCTCACCCTCCCAGTGGTCTGGGAGAAGAGGATGACTCCCACCTGGCTACAGCCTCCTTTCCTGTAGTTGTAGGGATGATCAGGTGTTCCCTGAGCCTCCTTCTCCCCACTAAACAACCCCAGATCCCTCAGTTGCTCCTCATATGCTAATAATTTTTCTTGTCTTTGATCTCCTTTTTCTCTTAGATATTTTTAATCGGAAATTTCTATGGTCTTTCAAGACAGAATAAGTTCTAACTGATTATTTAAGTTACATTACTCTGAAAGTTATAAAAACCTAAGAAGGCTTTCAAAGTATCACATAACTTTTAGACATGTAATCTCTTAAGGAAATTTTTAAAAGTACAAAATGATGAAAGTAAATATTGACTCAGCTGCTCTCTAATTTTTTAATTTTCATACTATGATGGTGACGTCAAAATACAGCAGCAGTAGTAACAGACAGTATGTATTTTCCTTTTCTCTAAAATGGTCTACACTGTATAAAAGTATTGTGTTAAAAAAGGAAGTACCAGAATCACCTTCTGTATTGAACTGTGCTGCCTGCCTATTTACACAGTGAAAAATAGACAGTTGACACTAAGTACATCCATTCCATAACTATTTTTTTTTTTACTTTCAGAGGCATATACATTTGACCTGTACCCTTTTCAACTGATCATACAGAAAGGACATTTCTGTGAACCATTCTGGCAAATGAAGCTGACCTTAATCTTATCCTGGGTTTCCTTACCTTTAATATCTTATCCTTGAGACAGCCTTCTTCTGCTTCAGATACCTTTTCAATTACAAAATGCAAAAAATTCAGCCAAATAACTTACATGCACAAAATGCATTGTGGTCATTGGTACTGAGCAATGCTATGGGGAAAAATATTGTCATTTTTTAATGACTTGTACATCAAAATATTACGGATATGCTTAATGATTATAGTTTTAATTCAATTTTTTCCAAATAAAATTACTGAGTTTCTGTATTGGTGTAAAACTATCTTGTTCTGATAGCAATTCTAGGTTTAATGAATCAACATGTTTCTATGTAAAAAATATGGGGTAAACAACCTTCATTCCTTTCTGCCTCTGGTTTATTTTATTATGTCTGTTGTCATATCTTATTTTACTTTCTCCTAACCTGCCTGTTCAGGACTCTTAATGTTTTTTTCATGAGTCAGAAATTTGGAAGGCAGCTTTTTAGTATCTTTGTGCAGTATCTGCAATAATGGGCCTTACAATATTTAGATTATTTAAGTATTTCAGCAATAAAAAAAGGGTAGGTAAATATCAAGGTATGTGACATAAAATAATCTAAAAGAGATTTCAGAGCCTAAAACAATTCAACAAACCAAAAACAGTCATCATATTTTTTAGGTATAATCTTGAAAAAAGGCAATAAAATTTATCTTTCTTAACAGGACAGGATGACTGCCAGCCTGAAAAATGGGCTTAACAGTAAGATAGCTATCATCCATTTTAACTTGTTTTTCTCATAAGGATAGATCAGCTGAAATCATCTGCTCCCCACTGCAGTCACCTTCTGCAGACACTTCTGTACATAGTGCTAGATGTATAAAAAGATTCAGGTAGAATCTCTGTTTACACATTGAACTTTTAAGAAACTGTTCTGTAAAAGTTGGATCAGATCTGAAGAACCTGTCTAGGTTTTGTAGATATTTGGACACGATATGTTAATTTAGGATTAGGACATGGGAATGCACAATTTATGAACAGTTCATGCTATTAAATCCTCCACTGTAGGTTTATATAGCAAAGAGAAAAACAGAAAGCTACTGATGATGAGCTACTACATTTTATAAATTTATTAATAAATATTTCAGAATACGACAAAAGTATATTATTCCAGTTTAAATAATACCTTACAAATCAGTCATTGCCAGCTGTGAGAAGTGGTTTTTGAAAATAATGGCTTGCAAAATAAAGAAAATTAACATACCTAAATCATTGGGTAAAGAAAGAGATTAGATGTTAGTTTTGTTAGTAATGTGCTTGCAGCAAATTGATTGCTAGTGATTTAGATAATGGGAATTTTTGAAAAGAGAAAAGGAATTACCAGTGTTGCTGTTCCAGAGATACTATGAATGGCACCTATTTGGTCATGAGACGGACTCCTCTTGCTGCATCTCTGAAAATTCTTATGAGTATGGCAAAATTCTTACTAGCCATCTGTTTTTCTGAATTTTGGCCATTATTGTCTGCTTCTACAGCAGTTCAATTTTAAATAGATACTATGTCAATAGCAGTGACATCAAGGTTGTTATTTTACTTATGTTTGGATTGTTCTGGGCTGAATATTGTAATGAGAAACATATGAAACACATTATCCTCAGTCATAAGGAAAATTACTTTTTGGTAATCAAAACAACAACAAAAAAGTTCCTTTTGTGTGGTGAGAAAGGCAACAGATCACACCTAAATGGTTTTACCACATGAACATTTCCTTTAAATTGAATGTTATATGTGTTATGCCATGATACATAATGGGTAGTAACAATCTCATAACACATACTTTATGCTCTGGCTCAACTTTAAACTCCTGCCCCATGCTTTATGTTAAATAATTACCTTAAAAAACGAACTTTTCATTCATAGCGTACGTGTTCTTTTCTTCTCACAGATGCCTTAATTTCCTTTGTTGTTTCCTTGGATATTTTTTTCCCTCAGTTGTCCTTTACTTTATTCTTCTTTGCCTCATTGCTGAGGTTAATGCTCTCAACTATTTCGTGTCTCACCATGTCAAAAAGAAAGGATAACACACTGGTGTCTTGGTACAGTGCTTGTGCATTTGTTCACATGAGTATGAATATAGTTTTATTCTACCCTAAGAAGCCTCTTGATGACATTCAATGGCACAGACAAAATAATCCAAAAGCAAAAAAAAATTCCTAATAGCATCAGCCACACGACTTTGAACTGGTTTTGGAAGCCTCAGACGTCTTTCCCCCCCACCCCCCTTTTTTTATAAAAATCTAGAGAAGACCACATATTAGCATGATTAACTGAAAAATCAGGGATAAATTGACAGCTCAGAGTAAAATTCAATATTTTTATAAGCTAGAGAATAATCCAAACTGTTAATTTAGAAAGTGAACAATGCTTAGAAATTCTAGGTGGCATTTATAGCATTAATAGTAATTGTATCAATTCCATCTGCCTCTTCTCGTGGCTAATGGGCTTTTATCACTGCAGACGTGTCCCATTGATACATGCTGACAGCCAAATGAAGGTGAAACAGGACATAATGAAAGAATGCACATTTTACAGCTAAAAGAGAGGCTACTGAAGTCATGAGCCAAATGTTTTTTCTCTAAAAATCTATATATTATATCTCAAATTATATATCTATATATATCTATAATTATATCTCAAAGCTGAGGACTACATCATTATGTCTCAGATCTACGGGAAACAAGTTAAGTTTTATTTACACATTTTTTATTATTTTCTTAATTTTGTAGACATGTATTTTAAACTACTGGCTAGAATTTCTGTTGCATTAGATTTTTACTGTTTCAGTCAAAAAATTGGTTAATGACAAGCAAAGCATGGCTAATTCCTTATTTGGAAGTCAATTGGTAAAGAGAGAACACTGAAAATCTATTTAAGTTGTCACTTAAATTATCGTTATAAAATATTTTTTGTATTTGTTACTTGTGTGACTTTTGTATTTGTTATTTGTTGTGTTTGTGATTGTTTGTGTTACTTTTTCTGTAACACATACTATAAGGCACAGATATGATTTCAAAACACTGCAAAGTTAAAATAAGTTATGATGTGAGCATATCTGGAAGGTTGACATGGTTTTACTGATGAGATAATGGTAGGGCATAATTTCATTCAAGTGACTGTAAATGATGATGTAAAACAGCTCTCTCCCCCAGTGAACACCTCTGCTGTGTCTAACTCAACAACTGCCCACCATACACACATTTCCTGCATTTCTAGTGGGGGCCCAGCTTGAGAGCTTCCATGATGAAAACTACCCATTTCTTTGGGATCTGCTTATGATAAAATAATGTAAAAACTGAGAAATGGGCTATGCATCATTAAGAATTCCAAAACTGAAGGTGTCTTAAATGTCCAATTTCACTGATTTAAAAAAGGTATCTATATCTCTAAACATTTGAAAGCACCTAGCATATTTTCCAGCTTCATCTTGTAGAACTGTGGACTAGAAAAAAATTTTGGTAAAACAGAAGTAACTGTGTTTTCTGGGGTGTTTCTGTGTTTAAGAAATCATGTATAAATTAAATACAGTAATTTATTTTCATTTTGCATGAGCATAAACACATGAGTGTTTTTAAAGAGGCTAAAATAAAATGCTCTGTTCTTGAAAGAGTTATATTTTACTATAATAAAGTTAAATATATTAATCCAGGTTTTAGTTCAATACTAATGGTAGCAATTGAGTGATAGCATGTAAAAAAGTAATGAGTCTTAATCAAAGTAAATGATAGAGTAATTCTTAAATCCTTTTTAAAAGGATTTTAAGTGATTCCTAAAACACTGCAGTGCCTTTCAGAAATTAAATTGTTCAACATAATGACTCAAGCTTTTACAATCCATTGCACTCTGACATTTTCTTCTCCACAGAGTCAGAGTTTCACTGAACTTCAGTTTGATTCCTCTCTTCTACTGAATTGTCAACATTTTTCCAAAAGTTATAATGCTGCCTCGTGTACACTGAGTATCTCAGGAAAGAGAGAGAAAGATAGCAGGTTACTGAAGAGGAGCAATCATTCATATAGAATCATAGGAGATGACTTGCTTTGGTGGATTTGGACTGTCTAGAGGGATATATGCTTATCCACAGTCGTGCAACACGTGCCATGAGAAGCAGGGACAAGTGGGCAAAGTCTCTGTGTTGTGGGGAGCAGTGGTTGAAATATAAATTTGGGGAGGCCTGGCAGATTGATTGCATCACTGCTGCAAACCTGCCAAGGCAAGTGCTATTTGCTTATAAGGGTGGCAACAACCACTGGATGATTGGAGCTGTACCCTGTGCCTCACATACACCTCTATGTCTATATCTATGAAAGGTGAAAGGTATAGGGTCTGGGGATGATATAAATAGAAAAATATAAGGGGTGGCTAATGTCTTTGTTGTGGGAAGAGGCAGAGCTTAGTTCACCAGGAGTTTAATTAATAGTTGGTGCTAAACCACCAAAAATATTTAAAAAGTTAAATTTAATCTAATAGTAATTTTAGTATCTTGCTATTTTATACAAATTGTCAAAATCATCTTGGCTGTTGTATGTAATTCTGCTTTTTCACCTTTAATCACATGTATAAGTAAGAAATAAGGGAAAATAAAATTAATTTTTTGGAACAAATATTTTTAATAGCTTTTTCTAAGTACTGGTGGTTCAGTTTTTCCTCAAAGTAATTTTCCATTTTATACCTTGGACATTTTCTGTAAAAACCTGATGCCCCTCCTTCACAGCAAGTTCCATTGTGTCTCAAAACTTTTAGCATCTTGTTCAGCACAAGGTAAAAGCTGAAGCAGAATCTAGTGTAGCTGCTGTATGCGAGAGATAAAGAGATTATCTGAAAAAATGTAAGACCCAGCTTAGCTGATTGCTCAGTGTCATCCCATAAGTGTTTTGCTTCCCATTCTCCATGCCAAACAACAACATATAAAGCTAATGGAAACATAAAAGTAGCTGAAAGATAAAGGAGAAGTGTGTTGAAAGTTTTAAGTGAATCTAATGCAAATGATGAAGCATGATTTTGTCAAACAAAATGCTGAAGCAAATGCATGTATCTCTAGTGAGAATCTCTAAGTCTGTGAGGATGAAGGCTTTTTGCTCATATTAAAGAAAGCTTATTCTTTTGAACTTAATATATTCTTCTTATTGAAATGACTGACTTTTGCAAACAGATTAATAAAATATTCTCCTAGTATATAGGAATATAGATAAAGAACTTGTATAAAAATGCATTTTTTCACTGAAAATATTGAATATGGGCTGTAAAAAAAATTCAATCTTATTAATCCAAAATAAAAATTAAATTGATTTTCTCAGTCAATATTTATAGGTAGTAACATGTCATTGAGCTCTTTCATGGTATGAGGGGTTGTGGTTTTTTTCTCTTAAACATGGAATATTGTAAATATACTTGCTTATTTTCTGCAAATTCACCTACTGCTGAATTAGGCATCTTTTCAGTAAAATGGACTTCACTTTTTTCTTCAGATATTTTAGACTCTAATGGTGTTAGAAGTCTCAGGACTTAATTATTTGTTAAGTGATGAATACAGCATTTAACAGCATGTCTCAATCCTACAGCAGTTCAGATTCTTATGGCAGAAATTGTATTCCTTGTAGTGTGTGAATAGAGTGAGTATTTAGCTCTTCAAACTATGAAGAACTAAACACCAAGAACCCTAAAAAAGAAATCTGCCTGGAATTTCAAGCCCCTTTAAGTTTAGATAAACAATTCTCATCTAGATGAAATTATCTGGCCAGCCTGAGATAAATGTCCTGAAATGGTCTTCTCAGAGTAGTTGGGTCTCTCTCTTATTTCAAACAGAGGAGAAACTTATCTCGCCCTTTGTAATATGTTCAGTAATAGTGGTGGCAGAGAGAGCATACTATCTTTGATTCCTACATTAATTATTTTAGTACGTGGAAACGTGAGCAAAATTGTTTCATCTTCAGCTTGGTAGGTATAAATGTAGAGCAAATCTCTCATACTTCCAGATATGGACATGGAAGATTTGGGAATAGGCTGAGAGAGCTGGACTTGTTTATACTGGAAAAGAGAAGGCTGAGGGGAATTTTTCAATGTATTTAAATACCTGATGGGTGGTAGTAGAGATATTCCAGTAAATTGCATAAAATTCCAATTAAAGAAAAAAATTACTGCTAGGACAGCAAAGCACAGAAACATATTTTTTAGGAAGATTATGGAGTCTCCATCTTTGAAGGTGTTCAAAAGCCATCTGGATTTGGTGTTGAGTGACCAGTTCTACATGGTCCTGCTTGTGCAGGCCAGTTGGGCAAGGTGACCTATATAGGTGCCTACCTTAGCAATTCTGTGATTCTGTTACTCTATAATTAAATAAAACAGAACACTGAGCTCAGTAAACACTCTCACTTTGGGCTTCCTCTGGAGTATTGGTGCCAACTTTGTTATAAAGAAATAACAGCGTGCTCTTTTAGCATGCTAAACTTGCAAAGCTACATTGATATAAACCAAAAATTGACTCCAAAACAGACCAGTCTCCATTCCCAGGACAGTGAGTAAAAAAAATAAATGCTTATGATTTCTTAAGAAAATGACTAATGTTTCATCTAAATGCTGGTTTGATGTCTGATCCAAAACACAAAGATCAGAGCCTTGTAAATTTGCAAAATGCCATGTTATGAGCATATTGAGTATTCTCGGAATTTGGGAAACAGAAAAAAATGTATTACTGGAAAAATCCATCAGAGTGAGTACCATCCTTTTGTTGTGTGTGGACAGAACTAAAGTTTGATCTTTCCTCTGAAATGGTGAACTTTATTAGATCTATGAATCTTTAGTTATCATTTCAATCAGACTTACCTGGAAAATTGCAAATGTTTGGATATTTTTCATCCTAATTTGGCAGCTTTTTATTAAATACAAGTTATAATAGTCTTACACCTTCATAAGATGCATATAAATTTTTGTCTGAAAAATAATTCTGTATATTTTAGTAATTTCTCTCACTTTTATTCGGTTTGTATAGGTAAGTCTTGTGTAATCTCTTTTCACTAAGGAAGAAAAAGATAGCTTAGCATTATCATCATAGTTCATCCCACATGCTGTTGGCTTTCTTTCCAGATGTATTATCTGGTGTCAGATGCCTTAATTTGTTATTTCTGTTCTATAGGAGCCACAACATTATTTAAATTGTGGTACATTTCCCACCAGTAAAATCATTAGAAAGAAAAAAAAACTAATCAAGGGTTTGTTAACATTTTCATTCTAGATACTTAGATATTGTGTGTGTGTTAATGAAATTTCTTAAGAACTGATTTGCTTTTACTAATAGATTGTAGTCCTAGAATCTCAGAATGGTTGAGAGGCGGGGCGCATGATCTTCTGGAAAAAGATACAGATTCTGAGATAATTTTGCTATGTTTTTGTAAGAGTTGCCACAAGATGTGAGCATTTGTCTGAATTCTTGAGAACTGGATGGTATTTGAAAATGTATGTTGTTTCTTCAAATCCTATCAATACTTTTTTCCATTTTTATCCTTAATCCACCTCAGTGAAAATATCCCAAAAGTCCTTCAATGAGAAAGTTTTTATCCATCTAGAACTTGACTTCTAAATACCAAATATAGATCTCTATTTCCAACACAAGAGAGAAAAATTACCTGAAACAGCCTTTGGTGTACTTCCATATGGCACAACCCCCTAGTATTTCTTCTGGCTTTTTTCAGTATATAGAGCATGTCTGAGCTTCATGCTCCAGGAAAAACAGGCTGCGTAATAGTTTAATCTAGGCTAGCATAATTTAGAGCACTGTCAAGACCAAAATGAACACGGATTTTATTGGATTGAAAGGGCTGAAATCTTTGTGTTCATTAGTGATGCACCTTCCTTGAACAAGGCTTAGACAGGCTTTTGTCTTATAACTTCAGTGTTTTCTTCAAAAACTTTCTTCTAAAGTATTTAGAAAATGACATATATATGTATATAATAAGGATTGTTATATATATAGATTTCAAATTATTTCTACCAGCTCGCATGGAATCACACAGAGTCACTAGGTTGGAAAAGACCTTCAAGATCATCAAGTCCAACCCATGCCCTCCATCATTTACCAACAGTCCTGACTCACTGGTGAGGTTCCAGATGGCTGGAAGCTGGCCAATGTAACACCCAATCACAAAAGGGTAGAAAGAGGATCCTGGTGGTTATACACTTAGCCTGACCTCAGTACCAGGTAAGGTCATGGAACAGTTTATACTGAGTGTCATCACACAGCACTTACAGGATGGTCAGGGTGTCAGACCCAGCCAGCACAGGCATAGGGGGGTAGGTCATGTTTGACCAACCTGATCTCCTTTTATGACCAGGTGACCCTGCTGGTGGATGCAGGAAAGGCTGTGGGTGTTGTGTACCTGGACTCCAGCAGGGCCTTTGGCACTGTCTCTCACAGCACACTCCTGGAAAAGCTGGCAGCCCCCAGCTTGGACAGCAGCACTCTGTGCTGGGTTAGGAACTGGCTGGATGGCCGGGCCCAGAGAGTGGTGGTGAGCAGTGCTGCATCCAGCTGGGGCCAGTCACCAGTGGTGTCCCTCAGGGGTCTGTGCTGGGGCCAGTTCTGTTCAATATTTTTATTGATGACATGGAAGTGGGTGTTGAGTATTTAATCAGTAAATCTGCTCATGACACTACACTAGGAGCGTGTTTCCCAGTGTGGTTGCAGGCTGACTGAAGAATGAAAGCCTAGAAATGCATCATAAGGTTAATTTACTCCATGCTTGCTCCCAAAGCCTTAGGTCTGGATTTTTTGTCTGTGTTTGGAAAATTACAAATGCAAAATTACTTTTTTTTTTTTCTTTTTAAGCATTAGGGGGAAAAGGTCTCTTTCCCCTCGTTCTACTTCTCAAAAGTTGTTGAAAGAAATGTGGCCAGACAGCTACTTTGTTCTGTGACTGAACAAATTATGTCTGGAATGTAAATCAAAAATAAAATATTCCTCTTCTAACCAACAAAATATTTGATACAATTATGTAACTGTGATAAAACAAAGCTAGAAATAGAAACTATTCTGAAGCATTATATCATTATCCATAATGCAAAAGATGCATCTTTGAAAGAGAATATATGGAGAAATAAGAGTCTTAGAATAAAAGACGGCAAGTATTGTAGGGCCATAAGGCTTTTTTATTTAAATTATTTATCCAATGAGTATAAAAGGGAGACAGTATTATAACAGTAAAAGGAAAAAAGGAAAAAAAAAATCAAAAACTCAAAAAAGACCAGGAACATCACAGTATTTTAAAGGGCAGATAAGGTTTAATTTATATGTAATAGTAGAAAAATGAATTTTGTTTTCACTGCAGATATTGGGTCTATAGGAAAGCATATTCTTTTGCTCATGCCTGACTATTATTAAATACCTTTCAACTTACACGATTTTAGTTTCTTCATAGTAAAAGACTTTACCATTTAGTTAAAGTAAAATTGGTTTAAGAAATGAGCTGCCAGTTCAAAGTTGCTTATTCAAAGCAACTGAGCAAAAATGTCTTTTCCAAGAAAGGAAATGAAAGTGACTTTTTTCCCCCTAATACACATATGAGTCCACTATTTAACTGTTCCAGTAATACGAAGGGAAAATTGGACTTAGCTTCTCTCAGAGGAACAGCAGTCAGCAAAAGCCTCTTAGTCCTCTTAGCCTGAGGAATGTGTCTCTAACAGATTGCCAGAAAAGATTAACTGCTGCAGGTAGCACAGCTGCTGGTTCAAACAATTTTGATCTTTTTATATCTTGTGCTCATTCTGTTTCCACATGGAATTGGTCGGCTTGTTATGGAGAGCCGCAGGTAGCACAGCTGCTGGTTCAAAAGATTCCAGTCCTCTTATATCTTCTGTGCATTGTTTCTGCATAGAACTGGCCCAGTTGTTTTGGAGAGCCCCAAGGAAACCACTTTACGAATATGTTTGCTAACCTTTTCAAGGAGTGAAATATGGTCCTACTTTTTTTGTCTTTGTAGTGGAAAAGCTTGTTCATCAAAACCAGTATTTACAGTAGTTTCTTTGCATAGTTTTTCCTAGGAGAGTAAAAAGAGATACCATTCAAAAAGCCTAGATTAAGAAAAAAATAAAAGGAGTAGATACCACCACGCCTAACTATTTCCCAGTATGTACAGTCTGTGTGTTACATTTTAGGTTTTAAATAGGGTTTTTGAAATCTTATGATGGTGGGATGATGCATTTATCCCAACCAGCCATTTAGAAGGTAGATGACTAGAGTAAATTGTCATCTAGTGACAAGTCAAGAGAAACAGGCAGCTATGTAATCACCCATCTTGAAAAAGATTGATAAATGGAATTAATTTACATTGTGACATGACTATCTCCCTGCTGCTGATGCTTTGCATCTCTAAGTGAAAGGTCTTACTTTTAAATAGCTAGTTACATGATATAAATCCCCCATTAGAAATCAGAAAGTCAAAGCCATGTTCTCATAGCTGAACTCTGTACTGAAAAGCCTAGATGTTACTGAATTCTCTGTGGTTTTTATAAACATATATAAGCTGTGGGTGCAGGAACAACCATAATTTCTGTCTATGAAACACTAATATTGAATAAACTTGGCTATATGGTCAAGGTAATAAGATCATACACTGCTGGGTGACCTTGCCAGTTCAGTTTGATGGTTTTTTGGCCACTTCTGGACCTACTTTGGTTCTGCTGTGTCAAATTTCCTTTGACCAAAATACTTGCATCATTCCTCAAAGTGCAGTTTAAATTTCCTTTTAAAAAAATTAAAATAAGGCAAAATACTGAGGAGAAGCTGGTGGTGGAAATAGCTTTTAGTTTCTTAATAGTACACCAACATGATGGACTAGGGATTTTTTTTTACTACTTTACCTATGTCCCCTCTAAACATAAGGCAGATTACTAAATTATTTTATCAGGCATGCCTCTCTTCCTTCTTTGAAGAGAAACAGTTTTGAGAGGTTAAGAAAAATTAAAGATAATCACTATGATGACCACATGTTTTCTGACCAGCACAGCTACCTGGATGTGTAAAGAATATATTGCACTCTTCTGCACTATTATGAAATGTCTAAGATATTCTGAAGTCTAGATGTATAATTCTGAAATGAGGATTGCACTTTGAATTTGTACCATTTTATACTACCTATCTTCACCTGCAGACTGAAAGCACATTTTACATTAGTAGTACAAGAAAATCTTTGCATAATGACTAAGGTTACTTCATTTAGGAGGAAATTAAAAAGTTGTCAACCTGTATTCTCACTTAACTGTAAGATTTTGAATATCATCTTCATATCTTTGATGAAGGGATGTATGGACTGAGAAATGAAAAAAACTATTTAGTCCAATATATGTGCTCATCATCATTCCATTCTTTTGCAAATCCCTGCTGAGATTTGGGTTTAAGAGTGCCAGAAGACCTACACAAGAATATTGTATTCATACTCTTATTGATACCAAAAGGTCAATCTCTCCTTCCTCTTACAAAACTTAGGAGACTGCAGTAAGGGTGTATTAGTTTTGGGTAGTGGATGCCCATAAAAAGAGGAAGGAAGAGAAGGTACTCCTGTGCTTGGCTCCTTTTTTGTTACTGTAGGCTGAGGTATCTCCTAGGATGTGTGTTACACTAAGCATTAGGAGAATGAAGCATCTCATTACTTGGTTAAGTTGGGCAATAAAATTGTTATAAATACAATTAGATTTTTTTCAGGAACTAGATTAGGGAAAACTCATTTCCAAGGACTGAAAATGACCAGGAGGGAAAGTCTTGTCCTATTATTATAGTTATTCAAAATGCAGGTGAGTTTTGGTATATTCAAGAGTATTAGTGAGACCTTTTCATTTATTGAGCAGCAGGTGTACAGTTTCACAGATATCAACCCCATAGATCAATAGTCACTAAGGGCATGCTACTATTGTTTAGTAGTTGTTAAGTATAAACGCAGAAGAATCAGGTAAAAAATAAAGTTCAACGAATAGGCTATTTTTCCACAATAAAGAGAAAGTGGCTGGTGAGGAAAGTGTGCCAGTGATGCCTTCTGAGCTGAAGGAAATAGTACATTCTTTCTCTTCAGGGCAGTTTGTGTGTCTTTTCTAATCTTCACTAGCTGTGCAGATGTTAATGACCACTTTTTCCCAGATCTCTTTTCCTCATGTTTTTCATCCACAATTCTTCAAAAGTTTCAAAAGTGTGAAATGTCAGCAAAATATTTCACATACAGACAGAATAATAGCGAAGACAAAAGAGAAACTATAATAAGCATCTGCTGCAGACCCTGAGGACTGAAGAGAGCAACAGGAAAACAAACATAAACACTACTGGGCAAGTATTAAAACTCAGGACAACAAGATAATTTGCTCAAGGGTGACTACAATGAGCTGGACATCTGTTGGGTAACAAATACAGGAAACTGCAAAACATCAAAGATATTCTGCAATTAGCCAAATTGTAACTTCATGATCTCTAAAGTACAGGATGAAACCATGAAGGCAGCAAGTCTGTATTAACTTCTTCAAAGCTGGCGTGATTGGAAATTACTTATATCAGATAACCTGTTGATAAAGGGCCACTTTCATTTAAAAAAAAAAAGATCATGGAATAGAATAATAAATATAAATTTGTGGCTTTAAAAACAAGTGTTCAGATCCCTACATATTATATTAACTAACACAAGATTACTTTCTATATCTTAGTTGAAAATTCAGATGTTATCATAAATGTGTTTTTAGCGCATTCATAGTTCCTATCCCTTTTTCCAGCCATTCTTAAACAGGTCTTGTGCTGATCTGTGTCTGGACTAAGTGCTTTTCTTAGCTTGTGCTCTTTGTCCCAGCAGCTCGCAATTCATTTTTCTTGTCCAACATGTCCCCATTTGTTTCCCTAATCCTATCTTCTTACTTTAACAGATCTTGTTTCTCATTCTGACATTGTCTCTTAGCTGAGGAACTCAAAAATTTTGTCCTCATGTCTGTCTGACTCCTCTGTATCACTTTGAAATTTCTTTAACTGCATTAAGAAGAGAAGCTAATTAGGTGTCAGACTGAGACCTTTTGTCAGACTCAGACCTTATGCCAAGCCAGAGCAATTTATAGTTCTCTTTAACAAATTCAGATTCTTAGTACTTTCAGTTTAGGGTTGGAGCATGTCCAATGGCTTTTTGAAGAAAGTAGAGGCACAGTATAGGAAATGACATTTTAGTCAGTGCTGTGACCTGTGAGAAGCTTGGACATATTAAATGATCATCTAGGCACAACAGTAGAAAAATTCAATGAAATAACTCATGACTATGCAGTCTTTAGTAGTTTGGCTTCTTGTAATTTGGCCACAGTTTGGTCAAGTTCATGAAGACAAAAGAGGAAAGATAAATAATATAGAAACTACAGTTCCAAATGTAAGCTTCTGCTCCAAAGATTGGAGGCATTGAAATTTTACAGAAATGATTGCCAACATTGACCAAATGATGCCTTTTTCCTTAACTCACATGTCAAAGATAGTTGAACAATTTCCGCTGAAGTTTTCCCAAAACACACACCCTAGGCCAACACCAGTCATGAAAAATGTCCAGGACAAATGCTAAACATTGGCAATGTTTGAAGCAGCCTGAAAAGAATTCTAAATAAACTTGACTATTAGCTTGCTTCCAATTATCCTTTTCAGAAACTTTATTGTTTATATTTATGTTTATATTGTTATTAATTTTCAGATTTTTTTAATTTAAAAAATTCCATTCACTCTACCTATGGAGATAAGCAAGGTTTTACAAACCAACAGCTTTCATTTGAAAGAATATGTATGTGTATTTTAAAAGAACTTTAAAATGTTTGAAGTACATCTAATGGTGCAGCTATAGTGTAGAAAAATTCCCATTAGATTTAAAGTCTATTAGCTGAAGGAATAATCATTAGCTGAAATTGAAGGACCAGCAGCAGTCCAAGCATAGCACCAGACAGACCTTGAGAAGTTCTGACCATTTAGATATGCAGGTGTTCAGAGTTTTGCCAGGCTTATTTACAGCTAAGTAATAACTTGTTTTTTGAGTTGTTTCTAAAAGATAATTGGAATCACTGATCATGTAGGTAAATAAGCAGAAAAGTAAGGATGACAGAAGCTGACCTTGCCAGTTCATAGTATAAGACCAAAACCATAATTTAGTGAAAGCTATTATTTTAAGTAGTGCTACTTTAACCAAGACTGTGTTGTTGATGCTATTAACCTTTCTTAAGACCTTTGAGAAAAGAAGAAAATCTGAAGATGCACAGTACTTTGAGGAGTATGTTATGAACCTTATAAAAGAGATCAATTTCAACAACAAGCTGTCATCTACTGGCATAAAAGTAATGAAATTGGAATAGCCCACTGGAGAGGCTGCTGATGTTCCAGTTAGTCTTCGTGTAATTGAAAGAATTTGGCCATGATTGAAGCATAAATTGTATGGATATTTTTGTTAGGAAGCTTGGCAGACTCCTTTAGGGAATTAATTATCCTCTGATGGATACAATGACAAAGTTCTGTGCTATATTTCAGGAATTTTATTTCTGGGGTTCTTCTGTCTTACTGCAAAGAAGGAGCAATATACACCATATCTGCTGACTATCACTGCAATTTCTTTCTTAGGAATCTGCAGTACAAAAAATGATGACATAGATCAAATAATCTATTTCTTTCACAAAAATAAATTTGTCTTTTTAATTCTCAGGGTGTTTTAAAAATATTTTAAATTATAATATTTCAGATTTTAGGATCTGCCAGTCACCCCTTTGCCCTGAGGAGTCATAAAAACTTTTAGGGAATTAGTGATGTCTCTGTAGAGCCTTGTGAAAAGGTCATGCATGTTAAACATGAAAAAGAAAGACTTTGGTCCTCTAAAATCTGTAGTTTTGTCAAATGAAGTGACCTTACTGTAAGGTCAGAATTGAAAGTTTCAGGTTTGGCTAGATAATTCTGCATGGGTGGGCTTATTGACACATTCTACTTGTTTTTAAGAAAAAAGTGCTTCATCACATGGGAATTTAATAATTCCCCATTTGAATTCTGTCCTACAAAGCATGTATTCACATCCTTAATTTTCACTTGATTTTTAATCCCACACTGAATTCAGTTAGGTTAAAACTACACTAAAGCTGATAGAGACAACCTGTTTTAAACAGGTTGTCTCTATCAGCTTTTCAATTTCATTGAAAACCTTCAATATATAGAAGACAAAGACCTACTGTTATTTTAGATATGCTAGAAGTGAAAACCTACTTTTTATCCCTTTAAAAATTTAGTATAATTCAGTTCAACTTAATTGAAGTGACACTCCACTTATTCTAACATGAATAAAAGTAAGTCACCATCAGAGGATTTATTTAATAGGGTTAAACTGTACAAAAACGAAGAAAGAGCATTTTTTTTCCTTAGAGGCACCTTCCAAAGCTTTCCTTACTTTTAGAGAATGAGAATGCAAGAAGACCCTTTTGATGTTTTTTTGAAATATACATTTGAACTCAAATGGCGGTTATCACTTCGAGGGTGGAATTAGGATGAAAATTCTTATTTTTAATTGTATGCAGGTATAAGAATGGATAAAAAAGTACCTGCTTAAGACATTTTTAAATGCCTAAATATAACTTGACAAGTAAGAATTTTTCAGCTTAATGATGTTATAACACCAAATTTTTAAAAAATAAAACAACAAGTTAGTCATGATGCAGCTATTATGCAAAATAGTCCATACATTGCAATTATGTGAACTATTTTTCTGATTGTTAATATGTGCACACAGTATAACTATGGTGCTGTAAATATATATGTGCTGGGTATCTGGCAGTGCATAACGTGTAGATGGTGGTTCCTTGTCTGTCACATTAACAACAAAAGTTTATTACTTGGTCAGGTGCCTCTAGTGCAGTACTCACTGAATAAATGGACACAAACAGCTGGACATATGCACAATTAAACAAGGAAAGCAGTCAATTAATTATTAATCAGAGCATAAAATAATTTCCTATTTTTTAGAAACACAAAAAAGTGAAAGATATGAAAAATAAGAATCACACTTTTAGTGCTATTATAAAATTATATTATGACATATTTTAATTTCAGCCCTTAGCTATATTTACAGTTAATCTCTCTGATTTCAGTAGGTGTTTAAACATCAAGTGGATATTAAGGATGTGAATACATGCTTGGTAGGACGAAATTCTTTCAGTAGTTCCCAGATATGCTGAGTAAAGCTGTTATGTGCCAATATCTGCAAGAGGAATGAATATGCTTTCACATAAAACTAAATTCTTGGCCCCACTGGGAAATACTGAGCATTTTCATGCTACTGTAATGAAAACATGAGGGAGCTATGCACATTTTATAATTTAATATATTTTCTCTGTTTATAGATGACTCATGTATTGAAAACAGGCCAGATTTGGAAGGTCAGATAATCCACATGTATTAGCACTGAACCACTTTGGTAACCTTACGCAAAAAAACCCTGTGACTATGAAGTACTATGAGAAACATTGATAGCCTCAATTTCCATCAGGTATCAATAATAGAAATACTGGAGTGGCAACAGAGAGTAAGATCTATATATCCTAATCTATAACTATTATAAAGAAAGTGGTAAATCATGCCTTAGTCAACATTTTCTAGCACAGGATATGAATTTGGGAACACTTGTGGTGGGGAAATGCCACAATTCAGTTTGCTATATACTTATATATGAAGCAGTCCAAAGGCACTTTCCCAATCTTTACCAACATGAAGGTTTAAAAAAAAAGTCTTTAATAACCATGCAGCAATAATATATACCATGCCTTTTAGCATTTTTTAAACTGCTATTTTAAATACTCAGTTCTGAAACACTGAGTAAAGTACAGTGATGACAAATCATTTTGTTTTCCTTGTCTTATTTCTTCTCTATAATTTTCAGCTCTTGTTTTTGGTACATTTCTCATAGTTTGAGAACCTGAATTCTACTTGCAATACAATTTTGATTACTTTTTAATTTGCATATTTTAATTCTCTGACATGTAGCAGAATAAATTGTTACAGGAAGGCAGTTTGCTAGTGTCTCTTTTTAGAGGCACTTTTTCTCCTATAGTAAGATTAAAACCTATTAAAAATAGCTGCATTAGGTATCTGAGAACCCAAATATGAAGAAACAAAATTTAAAGCTAAAAGGATATTGTCCTTTGTCCTTTTCTGTCCCAAGGGTTTTTTAACAGGGAAAGATACCAAGTTTAGATAAATGCTGAATTTATATTATTAAATAGATGAACCTTTTCCCTCATTTGTGTGACTTGAATTTTTTTTTCTTCTTGTTTATAGACATTAGAAAACATATATTTTGAAAAAGAAGGAAGAAATAACTTTAATCTAGATTCAATCCATTAAGCCTAGATTCCATTTCTGTTTGAATGTGTAGGTGTAACTTCATGAAAGACTGACTGAGCCACTATCTTGTAGGAGTCTCTCGTGAGGAAAAACCCTGTTGGTTTTGAAGATATACATATTATTATTTTGTTTCACTGATTTAACTATAAGAAATATCGTGAGTACAAATTATCCCAGACCTTACACTTTATGGCTTCTATCTTCGATTTTGTGCTGACTTACACTGAAAGTTTTCCTATGAGTCTACATTAAAATCAAATCCATTTAAATATCAGTTTCTCAACATTTTGGTTTACAAACTTATGAAACCCTGTTAAACTTTTTGAGTTCAACTCAGCTGGACACATATTTCAGTACAATGCTGAAAATAGTTTTATTACTTAATAGTGATTAGAATCAAGAACATTAAATAAAAGTCTTCTTAAAAGGTAGTTAGTATTATGATTCCATAGTCTTCTGAAATAAATGTATTCTCACTGTTATGTGCTGTTTATAAAGCTGGGTGTCTCATAAAATCTTGCTTCAAGACATTGGAAAAATGCTTTAAAAAACCTTCTACTTATTTCAAGAACACTGAAAAGTAAAACTGCAATTCCATCCTCTCTGACTTGCTGCTCTTTTATTTTTAAATTTCCTTTTATGGCATTGCTTCTTGCCCTGCAATGACGTATTTCATACAATAAATGGACCACGCACTTTTCTACACAACTCATTATTAAAATTATTATAAGTTAAAAAAGGAATAAGGTATAAAATTCATATTGGGTAATCATGACCAAGCACTTCTGACTTTTTCAATAAAATATTATAGAATGGGTGAAAATAAATGTTTGGTTTAATACTTACAGAAAATTTAATGTTAGTAAATTTACTATTGAAAATTAGTTCCACTGAGATTTTGAAGAAAAGTGTTTATCAAGATCATTATTTCTCAAATTTTTCATATATGCCGTCAACAAATTCAATACTTTCTGACAGTAGAGTATAAAGTGGATTTTTTCCGCTAGATTTTACACAAATATTTGTTTTGAAAAGTGGTGCAGCAACATGATACCCTAAAACTATTTCCTGAGGAATACTCTTGAAAGAGAATGGCCTGCTGCAGCATATTAAGTTCCTATTTTGTGTCAAAATATGTATTTTTTATTTTTATACCATGTTATACTACTTTATTAATGAGGTCATGAATACTATTTAATCAAACTTAACATATTTTTAACCCCTGCAGATCACTTCAGGGCATGACCTTAAATTAGTTGAAAAGAAACTTCCTTACCTATATTTAACTTTCATCCCAGTAATTTTTTTAGGATCCAAAGCTTGCAGCTGTCTTCAGATATGGGATATATTATCTAATATATTTATTGCATTTCTTTTCAAAACAGGCCTATAGATCATTACTGAAAAGAAATGTGAAAACAGTTTTTATTTTCTTAATTTTTCTTAATTTTCTTAGATCTGTTTACCACTTTCATTCCACAGTCTCATCCCAACAATATAAATTATTTATTTATCATCTTGTTTTCTCAGTATGTGTGTTGAATTCCTCAGAAAAAAAAGTTTCCTGGTGTGACTAACTTAGTTCCCAGACCAAAATCTCAAATTTATTTGTCTTAAAGAACATGCATGATTTTATCAAAGTATTTCTGAATATCTCTGAAGGTGCATTGGCTGACAGAGTCTTAGCTTAGGTATTTAATTTTGGTTTAAATCTCTCAAGTCCCTTTTCTCTGGAATTACATTATTTAATATTTTTGTCCCTGCTATAATAGTTCAAGCATTAGCTCTTAACACAATGGCTAATTTATTTTAGTTTTTTTTCCTAGTAAGATAGTGAAAATTTGTATTTTCATTAACTTACATCTATTTTTCTGATTAGGCATGTATTCTTCACTGGTTTCATACAGTTTTAAGTCCCTTCTGGTGGAGTGTTTAATTTTTCCATCAAGACCCTTTGTTTTGCCCAGTTTTATGGTTGTTCATGATGTTTTGCTCACCTGCAATTGCACCCACTTCTGTTAAGTGCATTTCCCAAAGTGAAGTGCTACCTCACATTTCAGGTCACTGATGGTACATAAAACTGTGCTGTTACTTAGTGGAATTACATCTTCCTTTTTGCAATTTGCAAGGAATTTGCAATTTATGCTTCACTGAGGCCTCCTTCCTAATTCCCCCACATCCCTTCAGATTTTTTTATAAAATGATGAAACAGACAGGACTAGACAAGTTTAGGGATTCTTTGGTCAAAATCTCCAAGCATTGTGCTGTTGCAATGTTTTGGTAAGAACCTCTGTCACTTTGTTTTTCCCTTGGTAGAACTGCTACGTAACTTAAGTTTCATTTTTCTTTTGTCTTTTAAGTGCTGACTTTCTACAAAATTGGCATAATTGTTTTGGTTTTTTTTTTTTTAATTTATACTTATTAATTCAATTAGAAAAAGGCATTTATTTTCATAGGAAAGGTCAGTTTGCAGTGAAAGCCACATCAAAACAATGTGCAGTGAGATTTCTGTGGTGAAATTCCTGCTGGGGCTATGTTAACCATGGATGGACTGCACTCTGTTTTACAGCGAATGTTTTTGTCACCCAGCAGGTTTCCTTTCAAGTAAAGAGAAGCAAAGATCAGACAATCTGTATTTAGACCCTAAAACCTGGGCAAAAGAAAAATTTCACCTAAAAAAAAAATCACATAGCAAGATAACCTGCACAAGGGCAAGGCACATAGGGAATAGCTCTTGTAGGAAACTTGGGGCTAAGGGGGGCTGCCTGCTGCTGCTGCAGAGGGGAAGATATCACAGTCTTTTACTGCTCAAAAATTCTAGGCTTGAATGATAACTTTCAGCTCCTACTGAAAAAAAGAGTGCTTCAAACTTTTGCTTTCCGCTGACATCTGGTAGTGGCTGGGAGCTGGTGGTAGGGAGTAGGTTAGATGGGAGAGAACAGATGCCTGGAGAGGGTTGGAAACCCTGATAAAGTCAGGGTGTTCAACCATGAAAGTGATATGGCACAGGGCAGGGCTCCTGGCACTGACCACAGCAGATATAGACAAAAAATATTATCTACTGTTTGAAAGCCAGCATGTTCTCAGCTCCTATAAAATCCAAAACAATGCACCATGGCCATGTGTGTCTTTGTGCAACTGCTTTTATCTGCTTTGGTCTCCAAGTCCTGCCCTCCAGGTGGGGTTTGAGGTGTGCCAGGACTGACAGACATTCTGCGCTGCTCTAGAGGCTCCAGGGGTGGTGGGTAGAGCACATCCCACTTTCCACAGAACTTGCACTGCCTTCCCTCACAACCCCTCACCCTCACTTCTGTTGTTTTGAGTCAGCAATTATTTTCTCCAGTCTTTCACACCTGGGAAACAAACAGCAAGAATTAGAGGTCTGCATGTGGTCACAGCACTGAAACATGTCTAATAATGACACAGACTGGTCCCTGACTGGCAGGGGGGTATCTGTGCTGAGAAGAACTTAGGGTTGATGGTAGACAGCAAGCTGGGCATAAGACAGCACCTTGTTGTGGCAGCAAAGCAGGCCAGCAACCTCCTGATGTGCAAAAACAGGAGCACATGCAGGAGGTCCGGAGAAATGAATGTTCCTTGCCTTCAGTAAAACTTCATCTAGTGACAGGGATCTATTTTAGGTCCTTTGACAGATGGCAAATTCTTATGAACTGCAGCAAGTTCAGGCGAGACACTTCATAGTGGTGAATGTTGTCAGGGTGAAACACAACAGGCATAAACTGAAACAAGAAGTCAACAAGAGGAGAAATACTGATCTAAGGAAACAGGGCTTGCCCTGAATGAAGTGATGCTCAGCATGGGATATTTGGGAGAGTGAAACTTACATGAGATCTGAGCTGCTTTTCTTTCTGTCAGACAAAACACAATTGTACTGACACTGAATGTTATACTACTGAGAAATGTGGTGTATTTATGATTTTGGAACTTTTATCATATCTGTTGTTATAAAGAGAAATTCAGTACTTCAATTTTGGAGTAGTTTTTGAGCCATGTTTCCAACTGAGTTGAAAAGGCAAAAAAATATAACAAGGCATTTCAAAATAAAAATACAACCTTAAAGAATAAAATTGGGTCTGCTCAGCCTCAGGAAGGTATGACAGAGGGGAAACTTCATCGATGCCTGTCAGTATCTGAAGAGAAAGTGTCAAGAGGATGGAGCATGCTCCAGATTGGCCAGAGAGGCTGTGGACTCTCCCTCTCTGGAGATATTCAAGAACCTCTGGACACAATCCTGTGCCCTGTGCTCTGGGATGACCCTGGAATGGGAATATGTAAGATTTGATGAGAGTCTTTTAATTAGACCTCTCTAATTCTAAAGGGCTTGGTCAATTAAATTGTTTCTTTCGAAGGTAACTAAAAGTTTTAAACATCTGGAAACTTTTGTTAACTTACAGTAGTTTATCTTAATTATCTTTTTCTTTGTACATATTAATTTCATTTAGATAGGCTGAGGCAAGAAGTTGTCTAAGGTAACAACAAAAGCTGATTTTACCTCATTTCTTTTTGTGAAAGAGCTGCAATAATGCAAGTAAACCAGGCCACTCCTTAGAGACTAGCTGTACCCTAACTTGGTTTTTTTCTTAAATAGTAGTTGAATATTATTTAGAAGTATTTTTGTTTCTTTTGAGTTTATCAGTAACTTAAGAGAGCCTAGCTATTTCTATTGGCATTTTTTCTTTATTTTTATGTTTTAAGATTACTTAATTAGACATAATAATTCAGAATATTTAGACTAATGAGAAACATTTAACCACTCATCCAATTTTTATAATGATGCAAGATATTATTTTACCTTCAAAATGAATTTGAAAGTGTGACAAGTCCCAAAAGCAATGTAGCACAGATACTTTTTTAAAAGTTATTTAATCTTGTACTAATAAAGTGTCATTTAAAAAAACATGGCATATAGATGAACTTTAGTGAATTATGATTTTATATAACATTTTGTATGTTTTTTGATTAAAAAAATCTCAATTGAATTGCAAATGAGAAACAAAGAGTAGTAATAAGTAGGGTCCAACATTCACCATAAAATTTTTGCGTCTGTGGGGAATTAATGTTTCCATTATTGTGGCATTTGTATTAAAAGCAGGAATGTGACAATGGATCTGTTGATGATGTAAAAATGTCCTACAAATGTGCAAGAATATTATATAGAAATACAGGAAAGCAAATATTATTAGTATAGGAAATAAAGTATTACATTATAACAAAAATAATATAAGTGTCTGCTCTAAATCAGGTGGTGATTTGGAAAGAACAGAAGAAAATATTTCGATCAGCATGTGGCTGAGACACCATTATAACTCATCACTATTGGCATTCTAATTCATAATTTGGGAAAGACAATTTCAGTAAATATCTTTGCAGAAATTACTGTGAAGGACTACATATTTGAGGACTCAAAAGATAATTCATCTTAAGAGTTTCTAATTTTTACAAAGCATTTTGTAAATGTTGATATTCAACGGCAGTATTGTATGATTATGGATTATGTGAGACCCTGTGTCAGATAAACAGCTTTAGTAGATATTCCTTGGTTCTGAAATATTTTGTGAATAAAATGTAAGGTCAGTGTGAATTTTCTTCCTAAGGCTGCTGGAAATCACACAGCTTGCTTTGCAAATGTTTCTGTATTTTAGCAAGGGCTTTGTAGAGAATAGTGCTGAAAGCTGACCTTTGAAATGCACTAAATTCTTCCGTGCTGTCTTTTATGTGCAATTTATCACTACCCTTGTGGATCATGCTGCATAGCACTTTATTTTTTGAGCTAGTCATGTGGTCTTCCATAGCACTATTCAGTGTTTGAGACATTATCCAATGTAAATGCAGTATCTCATTTCATTCCTCAGTTTGCATTATCATCCTTTGTTTTAAGCTTCTTGTTTCTTAGAGAGTGAGTTTTTATATGTATCTTAGTCCTCTCAGCTATTATTTTATATAATTTCTCTTGCCTTTCTTTTCTCTACAGCTTTTCTCAAGACTGTCTCATTTTTTTTTCTCTTTTTCTTTCCTTTATGATACCAGACTAGATATTTTCATCTATGACCACAGTATTCTTTTGTATTCACATACAGGAATATAGGCCTAAATATCTTCGATACTTCTTGCATTTCATAATTTTCTTTATGTGTTCTATATACCCTGACTAATACTACATTCAATAACTGTGAAATATTAAATTGCAAATATGAATAAAAGCAGAATTAATTTTAATATTTCTTTTCTAAATCTGAATATATGTTACAGTTGCTCCCTCATTTTATATTGTACTTTTATAAAGACCCAGACTGCTATTCAGAAATTCTATATGTCTCAGAAATAGATATTTGATATATTAATAGATATTAAATATATATTTTATGAACTGGAATAACAGAAAAAGATCTTTATCCAGATTTATTAAAACAATTAACATGGAATTTAAAAAAAATGTAATGATGGGAAGCACAGGTGGTTTCAGAGTACTCATCTCACATTAATTTTTTCACTTATTTTTAAAAAGGTTTCAGAAGAAGAATGGTGGGGAGGGAGGGAAACAAAAAACCAAACCAACCAAAGAATAAAATTAAAAACCAAACCAAAAAAAACCCCTTTTTTATGTTCCCAGAGAAGGAGCTATAACTATTGAGAATACCCTAAAGTGCTTCTTATACTAAAAAAGTAACAGATGGTATCTTCATAACTTTCTTCTCCACCTTTCATCCATTTTTCCAGTGTCAACAACATCCTTTCTCTTTCACACGCTTTGTTACTGTCCTGCCCTTGTTGAATTCCTTGTCACTTTTGTATGAGATGCTTGACTTTATAAAATGTCTGTGAAAAGAAAAAACAGACAGATATGTCCCAATGGCTTACTCTTTCCTGAAGTATGGGATAGGCTCAATTCCTTCTGTACTCACTTCAAATATTTATTTATTTATTTATTTAACAGAATACTTAAGAAATTTCTTTCTGCATGGGTTTTTACTTACCTGATGGAACATGCTGGGGGAAACAACAGAGTTTTTATTCCTTGGCAGTTTGTGGAAACCATCTTTTATATATCACCCTAACATGATATTACCAAGTAGATATGCTCACATGAACTGCAAAGCTCTCTGGTGTCTGACAGCACCAGCTTAACCTGAAGACTCTGCAGAAGCATGGGCTGTGATCTCACTGAATTTGACAGTGATATCTAAATGCATATCATATATGTATATATAGTATAATAGTATATAATAGTATATTACTCTCTTCAAACAACTGACATGGAAGGACTGCATATTTAGTTTATATATCATGAATATTTCTTAATAGAATTTCTCATACATTCTTGTTTTCCCTTTGACAGCTGTTTTTTCAGCCAATGCTTAGATTCCCTACAAAGTTTGATATAAAAACCCAAAAGTTCCACCCACTCTATCCTAATTCTGAGCAAAGTAAGTCAAGAAAATGGTGGTTTTACTGTAAAAAGTTTCAGAAAGCTCAGAAAATCTTGTTTCCAGAGGAAGTAGTTTACCAGAGAAAGTAAAAATACTTTACCACACAAGGTGTTTGTCACTGTATTTATGAGTAATTCTTTCACAGTAATGCATGCAGATATTGTTTTTTATACCCAAACTTTTTTTAAAAGTAAAATGCCGACAGTTTCTCTATGGACTAGCTGCGGCTGGAGTGGAGTTAATCATCTTCACAGCAGCCCTGTACGGTAGTGTGCTTTGGGTTTGTGGCTAAGCAGGGTTGATAACACTAATGTGTGCCATTTTCCCACTCTGCACCCTACTTTCCACACTGTGAGTAGGCTGGGGACAGGCAAGAAGCTGGGAACACCCACAGCTGGGACAGCTGACTCTGCTGGATGAAGGAATATACCACACCCTGTGTATATACACCAGCAACAAGAATGGACAGAGGAATAAGGGAGAGGAGATTTGGCTTCCAAGGTTGCCCTTTTTCAGAGATTGGCAGGGTATCAGTCTGCATGAGGTGGTGAGTGCTTGCCTTTGCATCACTTGTTTTTTTTCCTCTTTCCTTCACTTATTAATCTGTTTTTGTCTCAACTAAACTTTTCTCATGATTACTCTTGTTTTGTCCTCCATCCCACTGGGGCTGTGGTGCTTGAGTGAGCAGCAGTGTGGGTCCTTAGCTAAGGGTTAACTCACAATGCTTTATCTACATTTTTGTAATATGGTGTTTCAGTTTTATGAAGTTGTAGAACTTGTTTCTCTCTGTGCAAGAATCCAGAAATGCACCCAAATCCAAGTCTGATTTTGAGGATGTTACTCCAACTACGTAATGGGAAATGAAAGTGATTGTTTAGATGTTTAAAGCCAGGAATGTATAAGCATATTCCTGAATTTTGCCCCTACCAAATGTATTTCCAGGACAATGCTGAAAGTGGGATGCTTGTTACAGAATCTTTTGTAAACTGCTCTAATGAGTTCTAAAATGCACATGCATGCATAAATATGCATGAGGAGAAATAATTTAATTCTTTACAAATGTGTTGCATATTTGCATGGTCATTAACAAATGAGCTCTAGGCCATGCATTGAAACAGCCACATAAACAACAGCAGCAATATGATCATTCTTTCCCCTCTTATCTGGTAAAGGTGCACACTTCAAGATCATTAAGCTTCCTATGTGAATAAGGGACATGGTGATCACACTGGTTTCCATTTAGTTTAGTAGAAGCATAAGATACCTTTCTCCCATGTATCTGTATATAAATACACACATAAACATTATTTTCTATTTATAATTAATGGCTTTACTGTGTAGATGTTGCTTAAAATATTATTATTTACAGAAAACAGAAGAAAACTTAGATGTCCTGATGAGAAAAATAAATTATCTCATAGCATAAAAATAAATGATTAATCTCCTCTGTTGCTCCCCAACACCTCACCAAAATTACTTCTTGAGCAAATTTCTTTAAATGATACATCTATCTGTATTCTCTGATGATTTCAGAGCTTGTGCACAAAAGACTCAGATAGGTGCATTAGCACAGAGGCAGTAGATATGTAAAAAATAAAACTACTTCTTTTTACAGCTTATATTTATATTGGAAAGAAAATAAGGTAAAAATGATGATGTTGATTTCACAAATAAAATAGTTTCTCATGCATTTTTAAATTAAAAATTATTGCCATGAAACATATGAGAAAGTATACAATATATTTTGAATCTGCCTGCAGATTAATAACACAAAGCAAAATAAAAGCAATAACTTACATTCTGCAGATCTTGACCTTGCCAACATGACTTGAAAAAGCTGGCTAAAAGGTTGTCCTCTTGTTGAATTGTTTGGCTCATGTTTTATGCACAAGCATGCTTTGCCTTCAGATTTGGCATGAATGTCTTCCTGTTTCCCTCAGGGACAAATGCATCCAGGGCAGCAAATAAAAAGGACAAAGTCCCACTTTCTGTTACAGTTTAAGATAACCTTCATGATACAAGCTGCTACCGCAGAGCAGAATCTTTCTTTCTACCTATCCATGTCTTTTTTCTTTCAGATGATCAAAAATCCTTTTGCAATAGTGTGGAACAGTCAGTTGATTTCAGGAGTGGTTAACTATGATCTGCATTGTGTTTGGGAACTAATTATAGATTATTTTTCCTGGCCTTTTTTTGCATAGCTGATGTTTGGCTCTGTGTTCTGGCACGTGGCTTTTGGATGCACAGTGACTCAGTGGAAATGGCTTTCTCAATGTGCTTCTTCCTGAGTAAACTTAATCTGCTTTTCATCTTTGTCCATTACTTTCTCTTGGGAAGCACTGATTTCATGTCACAAACCTCATACTTTTCTGATTTTCATGGGGGTTTTGAACAACTTGACTGCAGACATATTTCAATCCTCCTTTAAAATGTGCTGTGCTCCAAGCTTGCTCTTGACAGTCAAGCTCCCATGTAAAGGGAACATTAATCCTAAAGTATTCATTCAGTGGTGTAGATACAAAACAAAGTATGCATGCTTTTTTTATTTGTGTTTTATACGTGTTTTCAGGCTGATCATTGATAAAGTGATCATTAAAAAAAAAAAAAAAGACTATTTGAATGCTGGACAGTTCTGTCAGAGGTGAACTGCAGAAGAAGCAGTGGTTTGTTTCCAGATAGATCAATAATTTTTGCTCACTGAAGCAGAATGGAATAATTAGTACTGCTGTATACTGCCATTTTGCTACAGATAAAATGTTCCCCTTATTTAATACAACAAAGCCCATGGCCCTAAGCTCTAAACTCTTTCTAATCTTCTGCACATGTATTATAAATGTATAAACAGCTTTAAGGGTTTGGGTATGAATCAGTAAAAGCCATTTAAAATAAATTATACTTAATCCATGGTTTGAAAAATTAAAAAAATAACAAAAGATCTATTCTGCAACATAAGTTAGACATGCATCATAGCTCAATCTTTAATTTCTCCAGTGTGAGATAGAATTTTCATGTTGCTTAAATTCAATTCTTCCAAATCTTCTTTCATAGGCAATTTGTAAATCTTCAGTGGAATGCTTTAAGATGTATGTATACCTGAGATGTTGGAATTTTGTAATGTTGGAACTTTTTCAATGCTATTCAAATATCTTTGGGAAATATGTAGCAACACACTTTGTAAAATGAATATTAAATTACAAATCCCAAAGTCCTGTTGTCATACACATAAAAAAATCCTCAAACCAAAAAAACCCCAAAAACTTATTAAGTTGCAGCTTTCTCCTTGAAGGGACCAAGAATATTTTTCTCAAATTAGCTATAACTAATGTGTAAGCCTGTTTGAAATGCAGCTTTTTGCAGCTAGACACCCATGTAAACACATAAACTGGAGACAATAGGATAAACTTCTATCAACTGTAGTAGAAATTTTCCTGATGGGCTTTTACCAAGTAGAAATTGTGTGAATATAGGTTTTGAAATTAATTCAGTATTGTTCCTGAGTTCTCTTTTTTTTTTTTTGTCAACATAAATCTAAGTTTCATTAATTTATTAGGAATTTATTAGTGGCTATGATGCTGTATAAAAACAATATACTGATGATAAATAAATTATATCTTTTTAATACACAAAAGGTCTTATAGTATAAGCTACTTGGTTGTCAGAGTAGGTATCCAAAACTTAAAAAGAACCTCATGCCTCTACCCTGGTCCAGACCCAGCTTGCAGGTTTCAACACACCAGTGTGGGGCACAATGATAAAAGATGATAAAATAAAATAAAACATGCACATGCACATGCACAAGACAGGATTAACCAGCTACTAGCTTATAAATGGAGAGAAAGAGAATGCCTAAATAAAGAAGCTTAGTCCACTTTTAACAAGAGTTCCCATGTTTAGGAATTTTAAAAGAACAACTTCTGCATTTGGGCTTGTTTATATCCTTCAGCAATCAGAGAAGTTGAATTTTTCTCCTATACCTTTCTGTTTTAGATATTTCCCCTATACCTTTCTATTTTAGAGTAAGATTTAGATAATTTTTTCTCCAAAAATCCTTAGTGTTGTTTTTAGTCACCAGAAGAGTAGATTGAAAAGGCCACAATTAAAATACACAGGGTCTTCTCTAAAAACTATAAAATAAGAAATCTCATGACACTAGCCTAGTATTTCATTCTTCAGTCTAGAACTCTGCATGTATGCAGCATACCACTGATGTTAATGGATTTCTGCTATTTTCCACAATACAAAGGTCTATCTCAGAAAAGTGTACTGCAGATACTGCTTTAGAGTGCACATAAGGCATTATCTTGAAGAATTCCTCCACCAAAAACTCTATTGGGATGTCAGACAAATAAATTATGATGTTGATCTTGAGCTTTGCAAGCAAAAAATAAAATTTGTCTGGGGTGTCTTAGTGACTTGGTCTGCCTTAAAAATATGTTATTTAATTTGCTTTTCTTTTGAATGTGAAGCTTAATGATAATAACATTATCTGACTGCCCATTTGTTTTGTACACAGGAGGTCTAGTGACAAATAACACTACTAATATTTTGTTTTCTACTCATCCATTTGCATATCTATAATTACACACACACACATATATATACATACATACAATTGATATATTTTGTGTCTCTTGGGAAATATATACAAAAATTTTGTGATGTCCACTATCATCTCACTGTATACAGAAAACTTTCTTCAAGTCACATTATAAAGCAATTGTAAATACATTTTTTCACTCAGAACTGTATTTGGAAGATAGCATCTGTACATTGGTTGAGTTTGGGGGGAATCCTGGAATATCACTTAGTCCAACTTCCTTTTTTGAAGTCATGTCAGGTAGGACAGCTTGCTCAGTTGTTTATAAACAAGGAGAAGATCCTCCTGAACCTTCTCTTGTCTAGATAAAACTATTTCAGCTCTCTCAGCTTATTCTTGTCTCACCAATACTGACTAGAGGGAAGGAACCTTTCTGGCAGGAACTCCTGCTGGCATTACTTTTCCTAATGTAGTCTGGGAGGCTGTTGGTCTGCTTTACCACAAGGCCATATTGTTAAAAAAAGTCACTGTGGTTAACAAAATCTATAACTATGAATGAAGACTCTATTTTTTAACTTCGAAAAAAAAAATTGAAGACAAAGTTAATTTTTAACTAGTTTAATGAAATAATTTGTTTCTAAACATTACATCCATATCTTTCAGTTTGGATTTTCTGTGAATAATTGATCTAAAGAGAATGAGTGTACAAACTTCATTAATTTTTTAATATAATTGGGTGATGTGGATCATTCTTTCCAACCATCTACCCAGTCCTCACTTGGTCTTTAAGTCAAAAAGTCTGAATGATGTGTCCCTTGCCTTTTTTTCTTTCTCTTAGGTTCAGTTTTTGACACAAATATTTATAGTTTGCTGGGTTTGTCCTGGTAGATTCATGGACTTTTGTCCAGCTCAACACTTCCTATCAAATAGACATTGAGAATAGCTATTAAAAGCTTAAACTGTCAAACATCCTTCAGCATCTCTTCCTTCCTTGAAACATTCATATGGAAATACTCTGCCCCTTCAAATCATGTTCAATGTAAGTTCAGTGCTTATATGCAAGTACAGAACAGAACTGACATGGCTGCATATAGTTCAGTGTCAATACAATATTAAAACAGAGAAGAAGAAAACCAACCAATAATAAAATGGCTAAATGTCCAGTGTAATTTCTTGCACTGAAATCATTGTGCTTATGACCTTCTTTAAAGCTGGGGCTGTCATAACTGTCGCGTTTGATGCAACTGTACTGTAAAAGAAATGTTGACCCCAATGAGCTGTAAAATCCACCAGAAAAGGTGTATAAGGACTTTCATAAGTACAGAATTGCTATGCTAGCTGTTCCAATATTTGGTTAAGACACAGGTCTAGTGGTAGGTCATTTAACAAGAGCATTTTCATTTCGTAGTTTTCACAAGTAATAATAAAATTAGCAGAAAGATTTTCTGGTAAAAGACTGACCAATTAAAAAAAAAAAGTAGTTGGTAAGATAGCATATTGAAAATGTAGGATAGAAACTAAAGATAACATTGCTCTTCTTGCCCCATGCATCCTCCCCTCCAGCTTTTCCAATCTGATGATTGTAGAAGTGACACGTATTTTATGCTTGATGGATGAAAACAGACAGTAAAAGGCAAGATGAGCTAATAACGGTAAAGTCTGTATTGAATCAGAAATGTGTTGAGGTACTGAGAGGAATCAAGATATGTGCTTCAATCATTAGAGTTTGTCACAAGTGAGATTTGTTGGTTGATGTGCTGTCAAAGTACTGAAAGAGAAAGGTTTTATAACAAGCAGCTAGACATGCAGAAAAAGAAGTTTAGGACCCAAAGGACTCAGTATAAATAGAAGTTATAAAGTGAAAAAGAGTAATAAAGTTGGCATCAAGAGAAGGGCAATATTGATCCAGACTTTAAAAAAGACAAAACTTTTCCAGACACCTTGAAAAATGATATTTTTAGTTTTTATTTTCTTAAAAATCATTACTTTTAATAATTAAGCATGTCTTCACCTCTCAGAAGAGAAAAACTCAACAACGGTCAAGTTGCATATAACTGTGAACACTATTCTTATCCCATCTCTCTGCCTTTAAAGCATAACACATTATCTCAAATATATGGATGTAATCCAGTTCGGGACTGGTCTGAGCATACATTTCCTTAAAAATACATGTCATTGCATTGAAAAAATTACCTAATTTATAGCTCCTGGTAAGTCTTTTAGCACTTTTTAAAGTATTTCACTTCATTGTAAAATCAAGTGAGTGTTAACGATAGTACTTTAAAGAAATTATTGATGTTTCCTGAGAAAATATAACAAACTGACTTTCTGATTTGAGAGTTTATTCTTCCAGCAGAGTTTTGGAATGTGCAGTGTTCTTCACAAATTCCTGCATGTTCCTTTCATCCACATAATGTATACTGTTATCTTTTATTTTACAGCGTTTACAAAATTATTTTTACTTATGTTTGGTTTTGTTTTGTTTCTAAATGCTAGTGATTGACACACAATCTCTGCAACCAGAGCTTTATTTCCCATAACCCTGCTCAAGTAATAACCACTAGTGGAAGTTGTATGAGTGTGTTTGTCCTGATGGCTGCAGCCATTTCAGAAGGCTCAATCAATGCATTATGAGGGTGTGATGCAGAGATTAAAAAATCAGACTCAATAAATGAATACAGCAACAGCAAGTCTTAGAGCTCACAGAAAAAAAGACTATCTGGAATTTTTTACCTGAGAGATGCAAAGGACAAAAGCCAAGCAGAATCAGAGGGAGGGCTGGTCTCTAATAAAACCACAGTGCAATTATTTTTTAGAGTGCAATGGGAGAGAGATAAATCACAAAAACTGATACTTGATTTCAAGAAATCAAGAATGAGAAATTTTCAAAGACAGAATGAAGTTGTTCAAAATGTCTGCATATAACATGAAGGCTGCTATAAATACTCTGGTAGAAGACCAGTTAGACTGTGTGCCATAATTCAAAAAGAAACCAAAGTGGTCCAAAACTTCCTTGTACATCTTCCTGGGAAAGTTAAGGAGCCTGTTGCAGCTAATAGTTTGACCTCTAAAAGGTTGGAGAGCTTGGTCAAGTAGGCAAAAGAGAAATACATATAAAAACAACAGGTCAAATATAAAGAGGTAATTTAGAACCTCAACCAAAAAGGCCAGAACTAAAACTTTGCAAAGCATCATCAAATTGACAGCAAAACAGTACTTTAAAAACATCAAAAGCAGAAAACCACATAGGGAATTGGTGAGGATGCTTGGTGTAAAGTGTATTTGCCAGTTGATAAGGCCAAAACTAAAACTATCAATAAATTCTTTATTTCAGACTTAATCTTGGCTGAAGGTGTGGATCAGGACCAACAACTGACCTTTACTTTCTCTGGAGCAGAGAGGTCAGAGAAGCTGGATCAGATTGAAGTAAATATACAGGAACTATTATGTCATCTAGACATAAGTCAGATGTCAAGAAATCAACAAAAACAGATGGCATTCAGTCAAGAGCTCTGAAATATCTCAAATATGAAGCAGCTGGTCGGCTAGACAACGTGTATGACCTAGCATTGTAAACAGCCACCACCAGAGGACTTTGACACTGACATCATTAACTCTACAAAAGCTGCCAAGGATGGGATTCTGTAAAGTAGAGACCAGCAACTGAGTTTTGTCACTGGTTTGACAGAAGAATCTATAAGAAACTAAAGCTTGAGAATCAGTATGGCTTGTGTAGAGTTGTGGAGACAAAGTTTATGAATTAACTTTGGCATAGAAAGTTGGCATAAATTATTTTTAGAAGCATCTCAGAAGATCACACATCAAAAGTCACAAAAGGGACAAATATATCAGGGGATTGGAGAAAGATCCTTCAGTGGATTCAAGATGATTGAAGGCTGAGATGCAAATGGTTAGGACATAATTATCTCTCTCTGGGGTGGTTCCTTCAGGAGAGCTGTCAGTATGAACTTTGTTCAGTGACTTCACCAGTAACCTCTGGAGAACATTCATGGATGCTCCTTTAGGCTTTTTTAGGTTGTCAAAAGTATCAGGGTCAAAGAACTGCAGATAAACCTCACAAAACTGAGACAGAAGGTAGAAAGGTGGCAGATCACCTTCATAAAAGTGAGCGTAAGGAGTCATTAAGGAAAAACAACTCAACCAGAGTGAACTTGGAACTAGCAGATATGAAGCAGATCTTGAAACCCTAATTCCCAGCTCTCTGAAATCACTGATTTGATGTGTCTGTTTGGTAAGAAAAAGGCTGACAGGATGTGCCTGCATTTGCAAAACCATGCAGTCAGAGGATTACCTGAAGGCAGATCCTTCACTAAAGGTTACTAAATACTACCATATCAAAACCAGGGGCATGCAATGAAGTTTACAGGAGAATAGCTTAAAACAGCCTCAATAATATACTCAGCAGGTACTGATCTTCTGAAGAGTGCTGCCACAGGAGGTTGTGGAGATAGAAAATATTAGCAGGCTCAAAAACAGATTAGACACCTTCTGGGACAAAGGGTTCAGAGATGGGAACTAAAAGGATGACTTCTGAGCACTAATTTTATTTGCTGTAAAAGCAAGAATATGAAGAACTGGTGGCACAAAAGAACAAGAAGAGAAGTAGAACTAATAACACTAATGTTGTATATAAAAATATGAGCATTAGTAATTATTCTGCCAGATTTGGTCTGAAATTCTCTAATAGAGTGATGGATTAAAAGGATCCCCAGCAGGTCATCTAGTCTATTTTCTTTGACTAATACAAGGAAATATACCTTCACCTGTCCTGGCAATTGTTTCTTTGATGCTGCATGTACTACATTCACTTCCAATTTAGTCTCATGATTAATCATCTTAACAGCTGCAATTCTGTTTTCCTGTTATTTAGCCCTTCCCTATTGGTTCAATCTGTTTGGACATAGAAATAATTTATTTTCCATCATGTCTTCATTAAGTATTTAATTGATAAATATATTGAGAATATTCCAAACATCATTTGATGAAAATGGAAATGTATTAAATGATAATGGTTATTTGCATGTGACTGATCAATTAGTCTTATATTATCTTGCAATACCATGATCATGTTTTTGTGCATCAGATGGTAAACTCATAAGAAGCTCATTTTATTGTCTCAGTCAAGATTTACTTTTTGGCTGCTTCTTCCAATCCTAACTCTGCTGTTATAGATGAGATTAGTTTGACACTTCAATGCTTACAAGGTGCTGAAAACTGCCCAGTTTTTTATCATGTACTTATAAGTTTGTTTATTTTTCTATTTTTGAGCTAAAGTATAATGAAGGTGGTTGAGGCTGTAATTCCAGGGATCTTGGCCTTAACACAAGGCTTCGGGGGCTTGCAAGCTCTTTTAATTATATTATTTTCTAATTGCCTTTCAGCAGAATATCGCACAGTTAAATGACGTTTTTCATTAGTTTGATATGTTTATTATGTTGTCTGTCTTACATCTTTTATTAGAATGATCTAAAACAAATTCATGTACTTTCAAAATATAAAACATTTTTATATGGTATTACTTCTCAGTTTCTTAGAATTAAAATCTATAAGACTGGAACTGGAAAATATATATCGAAGGTTCAGTTGTTACTTGCCAAAGGTAAATTTTTGCTACTTGTGAGATGTCAAGTATTTTATTACAGGTACACATTCAAGCAGATGAGAGAAGTGGGCTAATTGATAAGGATCTGAAAGTAAACCATCCTTACATCAAATATATAGATCAACTTCTTTGGTTGAGATATCATGGTATTCTCAACAACTAGCTGAAATACAGCAAATATGTCTGTATTAAAAGTTACTTACTTTATGGGAAAAATACTGTATTTAATAGGTTTATAAAGGCAAATATCTAGTCCAGCACATAGCACACTATTTTTATGATTTTAAAAATGTTATAAATTGAACATTATTGCCAAGATAAATATTCTAATTAAAGTTTTTCACAGTTAGATAATCACAGTTGAAGCCTGTGTAAATAACAGGTAGGAACCCCTAAGAATTTATCATAAGTTTGCAATCAATAAATTAGGGGCTTTGATAGGGCATGACCTTATTTCTGTCTAGGTTGTGCACTCATGTTTTCTCTCCAAAGAGGATAGAGTTTGGTGTGTGTCCTCTACCCTTCTCTTAGTCTGATATTGAGTTGGCATAAAATAGGGCACATTTTCTAGATAAAGGAACTTATAAAGTTGTCTTAGTTCTCTTTTCCAGACCAAGAAATGCTATCCTGTGTTAACAGGAAGAGAGATGAACGTACCGAGGTAAAACAAGATTAAAAGGGAGTAAAAATATTTATGATAATACATTTGAAAAAAATAGTTAATGTTATGTAGTGTCTAACAGTCAATAAAACTTAAGATAAAATGCATTCTTGATGGCAAATTAGGTTAAAGAGTACAACCACTCTATGTCTATTTGCAGGATCATTTCCAGGTCTGAAACAGACACCTGGTTCTAATCCTGTTGCCTCATAGATTTAATTGAGAATTCTTGTTAACAATCATATCATGTAGTCTATAATTTACTAAAATTAGGGTGAAATCACCAAGTTTTTTCAAACAATATCCTCTAGTTGTTGGGTTCTGACTGTTGAAATGGGTCCAGATTGTAATTTAAATGAGTTTGTCTGATCCATCTGTCATCAGACACATCTGCTTTTCTGTTAAAGTGGGTATTTTTAAATAATTTGATAGATCTAACAAAATATTTATAATTCAGAAAAAAGAACTTCTCTGTTGTTTTAATTATAAAGTAGTTAGACAACTCACAAATAAAGAATTGGTAATTACAGTTCAATACATTTGTAAAAAGGTTTATGGAAATCTTCATTAAGGAAAAGTTTGCTGCAAAAACAAATCAGATGGAGCTGTCTTTATCTGTTTAGTTCTGTGATGATCATAAATCTGCAATTGCTAATAAATTTGAAACTTCATGCAGCAATAGAAGAATAAATACTCCCTACATATGTTGGTGCACTTAAAATAATTTATGCAATCACGTGGTGATTTTCAGTTTGTGTCCTCTAAGGGGGAAAAAAAACCCAAAAACCTTCCAACAGACTAGAGTGTTATACAGAAAGGATTTTTTTCTTGTTTATTTGGAATAAACATGGATTAAAAGTGATCAACCAGTACAAATTTTGCTAATGGAACTCCACAATTTTCTTTCACTGTGGAAGTATTAAATGATCATGCTTTAAGGTGGGGGCAAACAGGAGGTTTATCTCAATAATAGTTTATTAAATATTTTTCAACACAATTTAATCAGAGATTCAATCAAATTTTTTATACCTTGCAGCTGATATCAATTCAGATTCTGACTTGTTTTGTGCCGCTCCACTTGGTCACTTTCTGAAACAATTATTTCGTGAAGATGCTAATTTTATCTGTAGAAAAGCATCTTCATTGGCAGCCAAAGTCAAGGGAATGAAATCTAAACAAAATCTAAGAAACTAGCTACAAAAGTGATGTCCTAAACTGTCATTTTCATAAGTGGCCTTATTTGGGCAATCATTTTTGTACATGATATATTCCCATATTTTCTTTCTGGGAGGGAGAAGAGAAATGTGTGACTTCTACACAGCTAATTAGAGATATTGTTCTTAAGGTACTTTTTCAAATCTTGCTTGGATATGCTTTAGGGAATGACTTTTAGAAATTGAACCAATATTAAGAAACAAAATATTTAAGGAGTAATTCCGATAAACAGAAATTATTTTGGATGGAACTAAAAACCAATCTTTTAGAAAAGGGTTTTAATCTTCTCTTTTTTTAATAATGAAAATAATTGTGAGAAAAAGTAAAAAATTAAGCAAAATCTTAATCACATTAACATTTCTGCAAGACTCTCAGAATGTACTATGCTACAGTAGGAGGAGAGTAACATATGGATCAGGTAGAACAAACAGAATTATGAGTCTGGAGAGACCATTTTGAGCTTCCCAGTACCCACCCTAAATCCACCTCTGTGGCAGATTACTTTTATCTGAATAAGTTTTTGATCTAAAATAGTCCAGACTTTCTCAGAGCCTGTGATAATGTCCCAAACGTATCTTTTCACTAAGATGTTCATTAAAAAATACTAACTTGAGGGGAGGAAAAAGGTAGTTAAAGGCACTGACAGGGAAGACACATTTTCTGAAAGATAAAAAAGCTCATAGACTTAAATTTAATACCTGCACTGCTACTCTGTAGGACAATAAAAAAACCCTACATTGTTTATATTTGGGTGAAAGATCAGGAGAATCAATTTGAAGTCATATTTTTAGATTAAATTACCTCATTTGATTTCTTTGCCTCTTTACCATGTTTCATCATATCAAAATATTCCTATAGACTCCAAGAGTGAGAGCTGTCAGTGTTTACAGTTCATCATTGCATCAGACTTCTTAGAGCTATTTTGTTTTATTAATGTTTTCCACCTAATTTTCTTCTTCCATATCAATATCACAAATCCAAAGAATTCCTCAGTGAGCTTTATCTGTGAAATAATAGTAAGAATGAGAAACGGGAACCTCACTCATATGTTTATGATGCATACAGCCCTAGGTATAGCTGTAGAGAGAATCTGTTTTGATTTATGGACTACTGAGAATAAAAAAACCAGCGACAATCACCTTAAAAACTCCTTCACTGAAAGAAAAAGTTTTAATAATCTACCATTTTGTAAAGAATCTTCTTGCATTGCAGATTCTAGACATTGTCCCCGTGGAACAAATACCCATGTTATGATGAGAATAGTTAGAAAATGTCAGGGCTGGAACACCACTGAATAAAGACATTTGTGGTTAATTTTTTAACTCCTTTTATTTGCAAAAATGGTGCCAATCTAATTCACTTCTCAACTCTCTTCACAAAAATTTTCCCACCTTACTTATCTCTTATTAAGAAGGGATTTCTCCCTTTCTGCTCTGAAAAAATAATGTCAACTCATTTACTTGCTAAGAATTAGTTCAGGCATACACTATCCATTTGGAGTCTCCATAAAATCAATGTTTACAAGAGTCCTGAGCCCCCTTCAGAGAAATACTTTAAGGGCTGCTGTGAATGTGGACGTCAGTATGTGCAGAGCTATTTCTTTTTCACATCGTGTAATTGTCTGAGGCACTCTGCCCATTACTAGGCTTATTTAGTTCCTGCATTTATGGTATGGATGGATGCTTTGCATTCACCATCATTTTTCACAAACCCTCCTTTTTCTTGCTGCCTTGCTGGCTGAATCTACAATTTCAATTCAACTAAGTTCAGCTGAGTTCCTTTTCCTGCCATGTCTGACTCATTTTATTACTTACCCAGTGGATATTTCTTCTCCTGTCCTGGGTCGTTGCTTCCACTTTTTTTTGCCTCACTGCTACATCATTGTTTTCCTGGTGATCTCTTCCTATTTTTGCTGGACCTTTGCATTATTTCATTACTTCTGTTGAAATCTATTCTCTCCAGGGACTCTGAGACATCATTTCACTTCATCCTACTGCTACAAATGTGCCACTCCCTTAGCTCTCTTTTACTGCTTACATGGAGGTCCAAGGATAAGAGTACTTTATTAGTACATATACAATCAAATTTATTCTAGTGAATCAATAAAATGGAATGGTTTCCTCAGAAATTACGAAAAGTGGGGACTACTGATTTAACTTAAAACATTCCTTCAATTTTTGCTTTTTGTCTGTGAAAGAATTACATAAGCAGTGGGGGAAGGAAATTTGATTGCATGACAGAAACCAGATAAACAAACTCCAACAGGGTGCTGCCAGATGAATGACAAAAGAAAGTTGAAAAGAATTAAATTTTTTCTTATTTGTAGTAATCTGTGCTTTTGTATCTATGAATGTTAGGTAAACAATGGAAGTAAATGTGATTTGCAAGCAGATTATATTAGTCTTTTGGTGTCAGCTGTATGACTTCTACTGTGGGTAGACTTGCCTTTATAACAAAATGAATTGCACCCTGAAGACTAGGAATCCATTCTTCTCATTAATGTTTTTATTACCATTTCAATTTAAATTGAGCATTATTATTGAAATATATGCCCTGATTTTTACCCCATATTTAACCTTATATGAACAATTTGTGCTTAAAAAGCCCATATTTTTGTTCATTCTGAAACTTAAAGACAAAAAAAACCCCAGATACAAACTAAACTCCTCTGCTTGTCTCTCTGAAGTATTTTGAGAGACTTCTAGCTGCAGTAGGGCAGTACTCACTAGCCTCTAGTGGCTGTGCTCATCTTGTTCTTTAAGAGAAGAGGTCCATACATAATGGCTTTAATAGGATAACATGAGTATACTAGAGAAGCTGGTAAAATTTTTCAAGGATTATGACATTGCAGCTTCTGTTTTCAAACATTCAAAAGGATTTGTTACAAGGTGCAAATACATATATTTTCATATTAGAAAAACCCTTCACAAACAGGTTTTCATGCACCTGTATCAATAATTAAGAGTTAGAACCAACATAAACCCTATTAATACACTAGAGAGGACAGTATCTCATGGCAATTAAAATTCACACCTCCACTATCTTCATTAATTTTCTTCCCTTAAACTATTCAAACACATTGTCAAATTTGGCTTTTCCTCATGTTTCTACTGTATTTTATGAGCTTCATCAAGAAAACAGCTTAACCACTTTATTATATATAAGTAAAATATATAAGTAAAATGAAAGTAAAATGCTGAAGGATCTTTAAACGTTCTATGAATAATGCTTTAGTGGTACAGAAACAGTAATGATGCTTTCAATTATGATTGTAGACTATCCATTTCAGAAGCTGGGAGTGCATCAGTAGGAGGTAACAGCAGACCTGATAGTCCAGAGGAAAAATTGCAACAATCCAGATGTGTGGTTTAGCTTTTATAAAAAAGCTGAAGTAAGGGAAAATAAATAAACCCATTGTGTGGCTTTTTTTTCTTTTGTGCATGTGAGTGTTGCAGAGGAAATTTAAATGAAATATTATCTACCTTCTCTTACAAAAGTTTTTGTATCCTATATGAGGCCAGGTAAGAGAAAAATGTATTTTTCAGAAGATACCCACTTATTTGGCAATTGATTTTAAAATACTTTTTTCCCCTAAAACTATGATTCTTCTTGTATAAGTCACAACTTCCTTTATATATCAGTTGCATGTAAGGTGCTGTTGGCTTTTTTTGGAAAGTATTTTTGTCATTCTCTTTCCTCCACTCTTATCTGTACTCTAATGCAATTTTTCTCAGTCTTTGACCCTTATAAGAGAGTCTCCATTATGTCAATGTATTCCAAAACGTTGTCTTCAAGGATGGTGAACAGTTGGTATTTGATAAAAACATAGAAACTTTAAAGTGATCTGCTGCCTGTTCTCCAAAACATGCTCTAGAGAAGATCATAGTTCCTCATGGATTCCTGAAAAAAACCTGCTTTTGAAACCTGAAGTGTGAGATTTTTAGCCATTCTATCATTCATTTTTGTACTGATTATATAAACACCCTACAGCAAAGAATACCTGCATAACTTGCATAAATATCTGTCCAGCTATCTGAGAGAAAATAATCCATGTAATTCTACGTTAAATTTTTACCTTTTTAATGAAACAGGGGGAGTAATATTACACAAAACTGATAGGAATTTTGGAATTTTTTAGAATTATATGAAATCTAAACTGATGCCTTTACCACACTGGTTCAGTTCTTGTGCTAACTAAGTGGAGTTCTGTAAGTCTTCAGATTGTATTTATCCAATTCTTTAAGAATTCTTCGAGGCAGAATATTTCCAAATATCCATGAGTCATCCTTGTGCACACTATGGGCTATCTTTCTTCAGTGCCACTCTCTTCCAAAGAGCCCAGAAAGCACATAAGATACATAATGAATATAGCAAACTAGACTTTTTCTCAAGATTTTTGTAAGAAAAGAGAACCTGGTAGAAAAGTGGGTAAATAATTACATGTTAAATATACTCAAAAAGGAATTTTAACAGGCAAAGTTAATTACATAGGATAAAGAATTAACCAAAAGTTTGTGAATGGAGAATTGTTTTATCCTTCCAGGTTCCCACTGAATGTAAATCCTGTTTATCTACCTTTGGTAGAAAGACAAATATGTGATGTGTGTTTTTTAAAAACCCAGATTTCCATGCTTGTATCAAGTTTTCCTTTCAAAGCTGATGTACCGAAAACTAGAACACTAAAACAACCTCTAGATTTTAATCAAAGTCAAAATACTGTATGTTAACTCCAAAAACAGATTTGCAAAGCTAGCAGCCAAAAACAAACTAAAGTAAGCTATTTTCTTTTTAAAATTGTAAGCTTAAAAAGTCTTTGTTTCTGTTTTCAACTTGTGCTACATCTTAACATCTGGGCAATTATGCAAACCTGTAAATTATATTTTTCCCCTCTGAGTTAATTGGCATAAAATTATAATGAAAAGAATTCAAAACCTCAGTGCAAAATTGTAGACTCATAAAATTAAATTGTAAACATACTGATTAGCATGTAAAATTTTAATGAGACTGTGTTTTGATAGAAAAATCTTCAAACTGAGAGAGGTGTGCAGTAACTTTCAGAAATATTTTGCTTAATTAATGAATTTCAATAATTGATAGTTTTACCCCAGATTTAAGTACCATTACTGAAACCACCTCTCTTTTCTTCTTTTTTAATGAGACTGCTGTAAAGAAATGTGAAGTTGTTTAAAACAAAATCCCTTTCTTCTGAAAAGATTTGGTACAAGAAAGTTGATGTCCAAGTGAAAAATGGAAGTGCAATTAGTGCTCTTTATTGTTATTCCAAAGCCTATCATTCTGATGCTGGAGGTGGGGGAGACCTCAGACTTATGGTCTCTGAAAAATCCAGAGAAATTGCAACTTTGCTTGACCCTAGAGGAACTTCCATATTATAGTAGAGCTGTTGTCCACTTTCCCAGGATTATAGGTGAATGTTCTTGCCTATGCTCAGAGAAAATAATCTGCTCTTACACATATCCAAAAAAATTATAAATAGAGGATAATTCTGGTGGCTTTCCTCTCACACACAGAAAATGCCTAAAACACTTGCTATTAGGGATATGTGTAAAGGTTTGGTTAAAAACAAGGCTAACAAAAAGTTATCCATACACATTTTATTCTCAACCTGTAGAATAGAATGTAAAAGGTTTTAAACCATCCATGAACTAAGTTTTTTTCTTTCATTTTAGCAGTTAGCATTTCCACTGCCACCAAAGGTATGAGTGCTATGCTAGAGACCCTTCTGGGATGTGAGTCCCATGTCATAGACTCACGGACTCACAGAGCAGCTGAGGTTGGCAGGGACCTCAGGAGACTGAATAGGCCAGGCCTCCTGAAGGAGATGGCTGTGGAAGATCATGGCCATCTGTCTTCTAAAGTCTCCACAGATGGAAACCCTGTGATACGCTAAGCAACTTCTTCCACTGTTGTTGAATCATCCTTAAAGAAAAAAAATTCTTATGTTTAATACTTGCACCTGCATATTGTCCGTTGAAACTAAGAAAAAGATTTTCAGAATGACTGTCATAATGTTTTGGCATGAAGAAAGGGGGAATAATGACTACTCCATTAAGAAAAGGGTTTTTTTCCTGAAATTCTTGGTAACTTTTACAGGCCAGAAGAGTAGAGATAGATTCCTTACTTAAAGTCTGAATTAGTAAACTTGGTCTTCATCCTTCACTTAATTTACAGGTGTCACATTTGTTCCCTAAAAATTCAACCATGGAACTTATGCACTGTATACTTCACTCATGGGGCGGGTTTGTTTGGTTTTTCCTTGTTACATTAGTGCGTGTATATCTATATATCTATATATCTATATATGTATCTACATACTCGGAAACCTGTAAGTGGATACTTGTGCAAATTCTGGAAAGAACTCAAAACCCTTCAGAATCACCATACTTAATCATAAATTAAGCAATCATAAACTTTTAATAAAAAATGGTAAATTTTTTATTACATTTAAATGAAAACATTTTAAAACATTGAAAAACTGATTGCATATCAGTTTGGAATATATTCAGTCGCTACATTAATCTAAATATAAATCCTTGCCTGGGCCTAGTTCACCTTAACTGAAAAAAAATTTAGGTTGGTTTAGTAAATGCAGCTCCATAGAGCCATGTTTAAATCCAATCAATACATACTTTGTATCACTGCCAGCTACCATATCCTACTGCTCAAAAGGCTGCGTGAAGCACAGACTGCCTAGTAGAAACTGACTGACCCAGGAGAAGGTGAAATACATAATGATGTGAACCTCTTCTGACTTGTCAACAGAAAAATATCTGAAATGGTTTTTAGCTAATTCAAATTAATTTCTCCCCCAGGACAGGTTCATACAGAGATATTTTCCACTTTAGTGCAGTGATCCTTCCATTCACACCATTGCAGGCTCTTGGGAACAGAGACATATAAGTAGTTTGGTTTTGGTCTTCAAATTATGTTTATGGGTAGGAATCACTTGACTGAAACCCTTTCCTATTAGTTCCCTCCTCCTTCAGTTTCCCAGTTATGCTTATGTGAAAAGGAAAAAGAAAAAAATGCAGTTATGCAGCTGCGTGAGTTGCACATCCTAAACTTGAACAGGTTGTGGCATTTCGTGCCATATGGTATGCACGTCAGGGAAGTGAAGGGCATGCCTTGTCACATCGTATCCCATAATGACTTTTTGGGAGTGAAATATCATTTCCAGCTGAGGTGAGCCTTTCACTTCACTGATCTGCAAGTTACACGTCTCAAGTAACACAGCTGTTTTTGGAAACTAACCTCCTGTTAAGGGAAAGTGTGACTTGACAGAAAATCTAGCCTTTGATTTATGAGACCCAAGAACTTAACAAGATATAGAACTTCCTAATAGAAGTTGTTCAAGATGAAAGTAGTTTTATAATGGTCCAGTTGTTCTGATATCATGTAAGTTACAATAGCTTCCCTTCAGAAGGGTGATTTCATATAGCTAAGATAGATGAGTTTATTATTACAGGAAAAATCAGGCTAGGCTTTTGTCCAGAGCTTACCATGAGTTTACCAAGCTAAGAAGAAATCATCTGTTTGTTGTTTTTGACTCATATCAGAAAATAAATTTTCATTCTCAGAAAAAAAAACTCAAAAAATCTGGTTATTTGTAAGCTTTTGGAAGATGCTAACTAGTAAATTTCAACCATCATCTAGATCTTGCACTTTTTCATATAAATTATCTAGGTAACTGGATAGCGAAGGACTAGGTAGACCAAACTAGGAAGCCATCAAAACAACTGTGTTGGATTCTAGTGGCCAATCACTTTCTGAGTAAAGAAACTTTTTCTAATATCCAACCTAGACCTTCCCCAACACAGCTCCAGGCCATTGCCTCGTGTCCTGCCACTCATTAGAGAAGGGATCCGTGTCTGCCCCTCCTCTTCCCTTCATGAGGAATTTGTAAACTGCAATGGGATCTCTCTCAGTCTCCTCCAGGCTGAACAGACCAAGTGACTTCAGCCTCTCCTCACACAGCTTCCCTTCAAAGCCCTTCACCATCTTGGAAGACCTCCTTTCAACACTCTCCAATAGTTTAATCTTTCTTGCACTGTGGTGCCCAAAAGTGCCCCCAGCACTCAAGGCGATGCTGGCCCTGTGCAGAGCAGAGCAGGACAATCCCCTCCCTTGCCCGGCTGGTGATGCTGTGCCTGATGCACCCCAGGACAGGGCTGGTCCTCCTGGCTGCCAGGGCACTGCTGGCTCATGTTCTTCTTTACTAGTGAAATGGCAGTAGTAAGTACTTCTGAATCATAACTTAGAGTATCAGATTTGATCTAATTAAATGTAAGATCAGAAAATGTCCATTGATTCAGTTTATAAAATATTATTTTTTGTGAGTTTCTGTGTTCCATTTTTAAGGTTTTTTTTTAATTACTTTTTTCATTATACTTAAAAGTCCTCAGTTTTTGACACCTAGAGTTGGATGCTGGAGATTGACAACCACCTTTTAAAGAACATATTTTAGTCCTTAGTTTAAGCCCTGTAAGTTCTTTACATCATTAGAACTTCTTTTGTCTAACTAAAACTTGAAGTTTAATATTCTTTAGTTGTTCTAAGATATCTGTAAAATATGTTGTGTTAATATACACACTACCTATTTCCTTATAGATCTCACATTTAGGTAAAATAAATTTTATTTTTGCATAACCTTACATATTTGTCATCAAACTGGGTAACAGTGGAGATATTTTAAGTAATTGTAAAAAGTAACTTTTATTGAGTTCATATAGAAGATCTCAAACTGGATAATGTGAACCCATTCAGTCTTACTAAACAAGAAACTCTAATAATCAGAGTCACTCTAGCAATCATGTTTGAGACAAATTGTTTATTAATTTGTGAAGTCAGATGAGCTTTTTTTTAATATAAGGTCTTGGTTAATTTTTAGAAAATGCTTAGCTGAACTCCTGTAAAAATCTAAAATACATAAAGGTAGCAATAGATTTTATACAAGTTATCATTGTCTGTTTTGATGTACAGTATATAAAAGCCCTACTGTCATGTAGGTTATTCCTCTTTGTAAAGGATTTCTTGCATGTGAATGGAGTTCTATGCAATTTTTGGTAGAATTGTTACCATATATTGAAACAAAGATTTTGTTTCCCTTGATAAGGGAACAACTTCTCCCTTCCTAAGAGGAATTGGAAGATACATTTCTTCTTCATTGACTCCGTGGTTTTCAGAATTTCCTCATAAGTCCATTAAATTGAAAAGCTTTACTTTAATTAGTATAGAATGATTTAAAAGAGAAAACCAGAAACTAATTGTAACTACGGGATCCCTGATGTGAAGAGCAGATGCACAGTTTTCTTCAGAGATATTGCCCTGAGATGCTCTGGTGGTGTCCCTCAGAGACCTGACATGGAGCAGCAGTGAGTGCAGAGGCCCTCTTCAGATTCTGATGGAGCTGTTTTTATAACTAATGCACCATGAAAAAGTGAACTTATTGCAGCTTTGAAAAGTGATGGCATGTTTCTGAGGAAGTCGTAGCAGTACTAATACACTAAACTCATATTCAGAAGAAAATCCAATTGTCTGTCTGAGAGCAAATAAAGGCAGCTGACACTTTTTCATCATTCAAATAGTAGCCAATCAAGGGCACTACTAGTGGAACTAAGCAGTCTGCACTGCTGTGCTTACTTTTACTATAGGAGCTGTACATTTGGTGCACAACCAAAGGGAAATCCAAATTTTTACCTTTTAAATAGCGACAAATAATACAAGCTATGACTGAAGGCAATGATGTAAATTGAATGGAGGGTTTTATAAAAAAAAAAAAAAGGTGTGTACAAGACCAGTTAAATACTATGCCAAATCTGATTAGTTGCCCTGTTTACATCCCTGGTAAAAAGTGAAAAATATTGTTCTATGGAAACCGTATAAGGAACAAAAGTGTCATGGGTGTTTAACTGCATACAGATAAAGCTCATCAGTTTTGCAAACCTTGGAATGAAGTATAGCCAGTTTCCAAGATCTAATAAGATCTGACATATTAATTACAGGGTTGTTTTTGTTTTCCAGTTTTAATTTCAGGGCAACTGTAGTTCAAGCATAGATTTAAATATCAACACTACTTTGGCAGATACTATTGCTCCTGGCACATGAATATAATAAAAATAGATCTCAGTGAAACAGGAGACAATTTGAGCAGCATCTCTGCACTTGATTTAGAGATGATTTGAAAGTGAATGTAACAAAAGCTGTTTTACTAGAGAAATGGGAATTTGCCCAGTTCAATTATCTTATGTTTTTAACTCTCTATGACGCTACCACATTCCCTGATGTGGTGTTATGATGAAGATTATACCTAATTCCCTCAGTGCCAGGAAAAATGGAGAACTTCTTACTGCTACTCCAAGGTATATGACATTGGCTCACAGTGACAATCACATGGTTTAGAGCAGAGCAGAAAGCAATAAGCAGCCACCATAAGTGACCTAAAGGGATAGCCTGCTGCAGCATAATTCAAGGGGGATCTTTGACTCTTCCATTAGTGTCAAAGTTGTATCTACTGTTGTCTAAGGTTCATGCTTTAACAAAATAAAATAAAGCTCCTGAACATAGTGGAACCTACATAGCAGTGATATCTCCCTACTACATTTACATCCATCTCAATAAATTTTTTTTTTCAAAGTAACTGGAAAATTTATTTTTACTAAAAACAAACAAACAAAAATGCAGACTTTGACAAACTACACCTTCAGTGTAGAGTGCAGTTTCAGCATGAAAATTGTTTCAGTTCCACAATCACACAATTTAAAGTAAAGCATCTGCTGTTAAATTTTGAAATCTTACTAGGTTGCAGCGACTTTTCCTCAAGAAATTAAGATAAATATCAAATTTGTTGCTCAAACGCCTGAGAATAACTCACTTGCTTCTTTGATTAAAAACCTTGGGACTAATATTTCCACATGGCCTGGTTATATCCTGCAGTTATGTGGGTTTTCTCCAATGCTTTATTGAAATGTCCAGTGGAATATTTAGGGTTGTATTAAATACTAGAACTTCTGTGGAATTCATGTGCCAGTTATGCACTTTTGCATTTAAACTCACCTGCAAATGCATGTTGTGCACAACTCCGTAATTCTGGTTATCAGTTAAAATAGACTGGAGAACACACTGTCACACTTCTGCTCTTATCTGGATCACATATTTTGGTTTTCTTTCTGGTCAAAAACCTCAAAGAGAGTGGTTCTGTTGTCAGATCAGGGCTTCACAGAGAGACTGAAGCTTATCAAAACCATCAAGTAAACATGGAAATGAGGATTTAAAGCTAATTTAGATTTTCTTCCAGTCATTTGCATGATAAATCTCATGATATGCAGATGCAGTCCTGACATGACAAGAATAAAAGTGACATTCTTCAAGAGAGCTAGCAAAGGAAGATGATATTTCTTCTGTGTGGACCAGAGAGAAGACATGACATAAGGGAATGATTTTGGAAGATCTGCTGAGCTTTGTATTCATAGTCTTTGGAATTAAGAAAGTTTTAACGAAATAATTATAAGAAAATGTCAGTAACAATACATATGAAATAATAACAAATTCTAGAGGAACCTTTATTTTCTGAAAGCTTTGAGTCTCATAACTATGATTTTTTTCTCATGTTGATCATTTGTCATTGAAAATGTGTGAAAGAGACCTTAAAAATTTAACATGCCACTTCTTATCTCAGTTCAGTACAGAGCATGGAAAGATAGAGCAATTAAAAAACATGTTCCATCACTAAAAATTCATGGATGGAATTTAAATTGGATTTCAAGTTCAGGGGAAATAATTTCATAATGAGTGTTAGTATGCAAAAAGTCATAGAAAGTTAATGGACTTTAAAAACTGACACATTGCTCTAGAAGACTCATTAACACATTCCTTGGCTTCGTAAGAGAAATAAGTAATGATAGATGCATTGAATTAATTAGAAGAAGCTCCCAGCACAGAGATATATAGGTAGGGAATGACAGTGATAAACTATAAATTAAAGGAAGAAAAGAGAGTTAGTGTAAAAAAAAAATCTTGAATTAAATGTGCCTTGATAAAACTCTTCTGTTTAGGTTCAGAAGATTTTGATAGTAATTTTTTAGCTCCTTTGCAATTTTCATTTCTGAAATTGAATGAGACAGTGAGACAGTACTGAAGCTTTAAAAGTTTTTCAGTTATCCCTGAAACTCAATTTGAAGGAAAAGGTGGCACCATAGTAACGTATCTGCATATTTAATGGCAGCGCTGCCCAAACTCAAGAGATTGCAATGTCATAGCTGAAAGAGAAAATTACTTTGCTGTAATTTTTCTCTTTAAAGGATGTCATTATACAGGTTCTCATTAACCAAGCTCAAAACTCTACCATGGGAGCTGGAAGGATTATACCTGGTCTATTAATTTAACAAGAATAAATGAGCACTGAAAATCAAAGGTGTCAGTACCACCCTGATAATCTTCTTGATTCAGGAGAATGAATTAAAAAATTTAGCATTCACAAGGCGACAATAAACAGAATATACAACATGTGGGAATACTCTATCAATAAACTGTCAATATATAACAAACACACTTTAGATACTCCTTTCTAAAGATGATGGCAATTCTCCTAATTATAATAGGAGAGGGAAATATAAACACATTTTTATCAGTAATCCTGCAAGTAACTTGGTGATCTCACTAAGTCTATAAACAATCAAATTATGTTAAACATATAGAATTCTCTTCTAATAACAATCAAATTATGTTACAGAATTCTCTATCATCAACAAGTGTTATCTTCATAATGAATCCTGAAATTTGGTAAGAGCATGAAATGCAACTCTGAATCAGAAAGAATAACCCAAAAATTAAGCCATAAAAAACACCCATAAAATCTATTGGTTATTATTAATACCCATAAAATCTATATAAATAAAATTGAAAAAAATATATACTTATGGTGCATTTTATTTTAATCAGGGAAAGCTGATTTCAGAAATCAAGTGTCCAAACTTGTGCTCCTACAAAGTGCAGGTCTCTTTAGAATGTGAACTGATCTCAGCAACTGAGTACAGGAGGTGATTACTGCAGAAATTTATGTGAGATAGTTAAAATTGATTAAATGAACACAATTGCATTATGCCTCACAAAACTATAGGGAAGGTTAGATCATTCCTCCAGCTCTTCTACAATTCCTTTCTAATTCTGACCTTAAGCTCCATGAAATTACAGTAAAACTTCCAACACCTGAGAGCCACTTAAACTTCATTCTACAACTTATAGCCAAACTGAGAGGCAAACAGTCCCCTCAGTTCTACTCAGGGATGTAAACGTCACATGCACAAGAAACAGGCACAGTCATGTTATCAGCACAAATAAAGATTTTTATGTAAAAAGAAGTATGAATCAGAGAGAAATGGACAATTGCATTGAATGTGGTTGGTGACTTAATGATGGGATATAAGATATTTCAGATAAGGACCTACTTGAAATTTGAAATATTTTAAAAACAAGATGAAGATAAAAAAGTCAAGGGAAAACACACACATGGTTTAAAACTGGAAAGGTCATGAAATAAAGATCCATAATTAAATGAAATAGAGAAGTTAGCTAAATAGTAATGTCATGATTTACATTTAAATCTCCATTCTGTATGTCAAAATTACCTCCCACAAATGATGTTTCCAAAAAACGTTACAGGAACTTAGTTTTTGAAATCAGATTAATCAGAGAAAATCTTTCTCACCAAATCCTCATGCTGAATAATGGTGACAGAGCACTGATGTGAAATTAAAAAAAAAAAAGGGAGGGAATATGTCCATGATCAGAACAATACATATTGTCCCAGACTGTGACACCATCCTGTACTATATAAAATGCGTACGTAACATGAAAGTGTCCCTTACTTACAAGTTTTAAAAGCAGATTTAGATCTGCATATCCACCTCTCAAACAATTGGGTTGCTGATTGTGCACCCTCTTTCCCTGGAAAACAGTTAACACTCTGCATTTATGAGGGATACATAGAGTCACACAAGCAGAGATGTGTTTATTACTTCATAAAATTATCCTGGTATTTCTTATCCTTTACAAACTTGTTTTTCAGTCATCTGTCTTATTTCTACAGAAGGGTTCTATTTCTCACTTTACCTAAGGAATTATATACCTCAAAGATGTATTTTTTCCACTGTAAATAAAAGAAAAATATATGCAAATGAAAAATTAAAAACCAAAAAATCTTTTTGGTTTTATAATATAAAATTGCACGTTATAGGTTTGCAAAGTGTGCATAATTTACCAAATTCAGTAATTCTTCTCAAGTTACCAGCATTTTGCAGCAATAATGAAGAGTTCAGATGCACATATTTGAGAATACAATTTTCCATGCAGGAACACGCTGCAAGTGTAAACTGTCACCATCATTCACACTGCCAAGGAAAAAGCTGGAAGGTATTCTTCCATTCTGTACAACCATCAACATTCAGGTCTTCCAGAAACAGAACTATGGTCTCTAGGGACTATAGCAAAGGAGTCATCACTGGAGAAATGCATAAAAGGGTGTTTTCCTTATTCAAATTGGTGGTTATTTTTGGAGGGTTATCTGCAATAAAATTTGCCAAAAAGAAATTTTTATCACCATCTCATAGAGAAAGAACTGGCCAGGTGTAAAAATTTCCTATAATGGACTCCAAGCAATGTGTTTGTAATACAGCATTCTCATTGTCAGCTATATGTTTCCAAGGGGAAAAAAAAAAAAAACTAGGGGGAAATAATTAGTGCAATTTCTAGGGGGAAATAATTAGTGCAATGACTATACATTGATTTTTTTTTCTTAAACAGCTAAAAACCTTCCCATAAACAGATTTAGCCAATTAAAGTTATTTGATGTCTGCAATAATAGAAATTCGCAAGGAAACCAAGTAATCAGTTGTAGGTTTTTTTGAAATGGTGTGGTAATTTTAAAACAGACTATATAATCCAGTATTGCTGCCCATAACTGCAAAAGCTTGGCTACTGTATCCATTGCTTGGAGTTGTGCTGGCAGGCTGTTTGCCATGGCCACATTCACATCTCGCAGCAGGACCCCTCTGGAAGGTCAGTCATGCATAAAGAGGTGAAGTATTCTCACAACGGGAGCACAATCTTTTGGAACAACTGGCAGATCAGCAGATTCTACTTGTTCAACCTTAATAAAGACTCACAGCAGTAACTGTGTGTAACCAGCAGAGTTGAAAATCTGAAACCTTGTACTCTACAGAAATGGTCCACAGATTGCTTCTGAAACCGGCCCCACAACACAATAACCAATCACTTCCTGCCATGCTGCACTATTACCTTGATGACCCATTTAATACCTGGATATTATAAGGTCCTTTTTGGTGTTGTGACAGTCAAAAAGCTCAAATGGGAGAGTAATTGCTACCCTTACAATTTTGGAAACCCATCACTGGCTTTTGTAAATGTATGATATTTTTATGTAAATACAGTTTTAACAGTAACTAACGGGAATTAAAACTAGAAGAAAGTGATGCTGGCAAGATTGCAAACATCTTAAATTACTTTATTTGACATTACTCCATTTAAATATTAGATGTGAATTAACATTTTTAAAATATTTTTATGAGAATGTCACTGATGTTGTTTTTGTTTGGTTTTTTTTAAATTTTAAATGTACATCTAGCTTAAATGAATCAGCAAGATCCTGTTTTTCTTTTTTCCTCTATTTGTTTCAGGTTTGTGCAATATGAAACTTTGATTTGAACCAGATTCCATTCATAGCTGACCAGATACAGAAAGAAAAATTGGTATCTCTGAAGTCAATTATCACTACCCAAAAGTGACTTACAGTAGCATAAATAATTCATTACATTCCCTTTTAATTTCTAACAGAAAACTGCCTGTGGGACATAAAATCACATTCCAGAGACTGTTAAATACAGAAATGCAAACATTTTCTCATGGCTTTCATGATCAATATTTACAATGGCTTCACCAGATGAAATCATGTCTAAATCATTCTCATGTTACTATGATGAGTGACATATTCAATAAGTTGTATACACCCTCAAAACATCATCAACAGCCTAAAAAGAAAGAGTAATGGTTAATTATCTGTGGCAGAGATGTGAATTGTAAAGCCTGGTAACCTCTGAAGGACTATAATGACTGAAGGAGAGAATGCAGAAGGGGAGTGTACGCTCTCTTAGGAGAGTGCTGAAATACAGGGTGAGGCAAACTGGAAAAAAAAGGCAAGTAGAAGGCACTGAGAAGAATAAAATTTTTTGCCTACCACAGTGATCTTGGAAAAAAATTAAAGGAGAGAATGCACCTCAACCTAGATGAAGCAACTTCACACAAAATAAAATTATTCGTTTTATGCTAAAAGGGTAGATAGAAGATAGGACCTACCTTGCTAATACTTCTTGGTATATATTGGAAGGGTTGGGTCTTTTTCCTTAATTACAGTGTAGTGAACTCTTATTGCTTGAAGAGTGATGTGTATTCACAATAAAAGATCTGCCTTATTAAATAGGTCTAGGGGAATGCCACAGAGGAACTCAATAATGCTACTGTTGGTAAAGGATTCAGCCATGAACATTCCATCCACAGCTTGCTGGGATATTGTTACATACAGGAGTCACATTAAGTTAGCAGAACCAATGCTGAGCAAAGATGGTGGTTTTGCAATTACAGCACTCTGCAGCAATATTAACTGCTGTCCTGAAAGCAACAGCTCCAATTCTGCAGCCAGGCTGTTCCATTTGTGCTTGTTCCAGCCCAGTAGTGTATCAATGGAAGCTTTTTCATTCTAGCAGTCTTCACCAAGTTTTGCTCTCTGCTTAATGTTCCATTGTGCATTGCAGGTAGGTCTCATTGATCCTGGATGAAGATGACTAGTTAATGAAGTTGGGCCGAGTTCAGAAATTTGAGGATTCTTTCATTTTTATTTTCTGACGTTATTGTAAAGTGCTTGATTCTGCTTTAAAGATTATTCTGCATTAGAACACAGCAACTAATACTGATAAAAACATTATGTAAATATTTAATTTTTTAGGTAAGCATTTAAGTAAATATTTAGATGCTGACTAAGTTGAAAACAAAGAAAATATTTGGAACCAATGTATAATATATGCATAGCACTTCATACTCTGTTGTTTCTATTATCCCCCTTTGACTTAAAAAAAACCCAAACAACTAACAAACTAAACAAAAAACCCAACCAAGCAAAACTCTGTAGATATAATTGAGTTAAGGAACAGAAATATATACTCAATAATCATGTTTAAACATGCTAATTGCACAAAATGATTGAAGAGGAAATATAAAGCCATAAAGTAATTAAAGCCATGTACAGGTTGTAGAGGAAAAGAACATGAACAATTGCCCTTATCCTTTACATGGTTTCATCTGTTTATGCTCCCATATTTAGGTAATTTCTGCACTTCCATAAGCAATTTTTACTAAACCCCAAAGAATTAATGTATTTTTGGCACACATTTACCCAAATTACTCATTAGCTGTCTAGACAGGTACATTACATTAAAACCCAATATACTTCACTAGTAGCTTGCAAGGCTAGTCTTGCACTAAAACAAAATAATATTAAAGGAGCTTAAATAATATTGTATATATTTAGATTCAGAAAGATTTAGCTGCATGTGAAGCAGACTCTTCTGAATTATGTCATGAATATCAAGTGAAAACTGATAGTGACTCTTTTGTTGAAAAAAATGTCTTGCACAGAAATTTAATTCAAGGTCTGGAACTTGCAGAAATCAGCTAATATTATGGATGATAATTATAAATGTATACCATGCATGAAACATATGACAGGATATATGCCTGATATATACAGAAATTACATTTTAGTGACTTTTTAAATGGGAATACTTGTTTTTATCTAGACTATTTTTAATGTACTTATAATCTTATACATCCTTCTGTTGTGAAACATCAATTTAAAATAACTAAAAGTGACTAAAAGTGACTAAAATAACTAAATGTGATTGTAAAGAAAATAATTCTCTGGTTTTCTATAATCAATAAATTAATGGAACTCAAGGTATAACTTCCAGCAATGCTCAATTATAACAGCATGAATTGATCACACTTTTGAGTGCTGCAAGATGCTTCCACATTAACATCACAAAGTGATAGATAAATTCTTTTTTGATGGTAATGCTTGTTTTATAGACTTGCTTATCTTACACTTGCGTAAATCAAGAGTTATTCTACTGAAAAAAAAATGTTCTAACACTGAAAACACATTCAAATTGAAGAAAACAGAAACAGTATCTCTCAAGTGGACTACTGGAAAGGCTTACAATAAAGAAAAAATATAACATGAAGATCTGTAGATAGGAATAAATGCAAAACAATCTTCTTGCTCAGCACCTCAGCATTCCAACATGACTTAGAATTAGAGAGCACAGATGAAAAATGCAGTTGTTATTTTGTTTTCAATAACAGAAAATTGTAGGTATTAAGAGTTCCAGGGGTAAATCCTTTCAGGAGGAAAAAAAAAAGGTATAAATAAATATCCCAATCAATAGATTGCAAGCTGTTTTCTAGGAGTAGCAAGGAACAGCTAGGAGAACTAGATGTTTTATTGCTATATAGAATCTTTCTCAGAAACAGAAGTGCATCAGAAGGGGTTTCCTGAGTACTGAGAAAAATTTAGAGACAACAAATTTGCACTTCTTCTGAATTAAGGTAGACTGAAGACATTCTCAAGAAAATGAGAGCAACTTTATTAGACCAAATATTCTGGTCGGAGGTATTCCTCCAGCATGTAGACAATATCCTAGAATTCAAAATTTCCTATCCCTGTTTTATATGATATAAACTGGAATTAGATGTCAAACAAAGAGAGAGAGAACATACAGCCAGGGTGTCACTAAGTATGAGAGGTTTTTTCTTTATAGCCTTTTTGACCCACAGAATGATCCGCATAGTTTGATAATGGCACACAACTAAGCTAGTAAAATGCAGAATTATTTCCATTATCCAATACATAGTTACTACTTAAATTGTAAAAGGTTTTCAGAACTCAGGCCTGCAGTAGCCAATTTTCTGACCCAGATACCCAGATGGTGAGAACTGTATTATCAAAGCCAGAATCTGAACAGACCTCAAACAAGGGCCTTTTGCATTACTCTTGAATTATATCAGAGCTACTTCTATTGTTTGACATGAAATTCTATTCCCATTGTCTAGACTGACAGAGGTTCTATTGTCAAGATGAAAAATAAAAAGCTTTCACATGTAAGTTTTCTCAAGGCTTCTACGCTAAAGTAGACTGACAAAAACCTCATTAACATCCTCATGTTTAACAGAAAATAAGGCTAGAGTTGGCTACATTATTTCTTCAAGACAGTAGATAAGATTGATATATAGCTAAACAAGACATGAAAGGTGTCTAGACTAGAGACAAGCTTTCTGTTGTAGGCCTATATGAGCCAAAGAAATACAAATCCTCCTATTATGAACTATGACAGTGTAGGACTTAGTTTAGTATAAGCAACTCTTTCATTATTTAACTTGATCAAATATAATTCCTTAAAACATATCCAGACAAAGTAATTCAACAATATAATCCATTTCTGAATATTAATTTCCTTTTAGCATTGCAGATCTAGCAATAATTTTTTTTGAAGGCTACTAAGTCTTTCTGCAAGCTTTGCAAATAAAATTTTGTGTATAATGTGGTAACATATCCTCAGTTTGTTACAACAGAATTCAGAGCTTTTCCGGTATGTCTATATATTGTAAGTATAAAGCTTATATATTAGATTGGAGTGAAATTACTAATTCAAAGGATCTGTCAATCAAATTGTGACATTGCATATCCATAACTGTAAAGCCCCTACTTGTAGCTATGCAAACCAAACAGCACAACCTCTCAGATGCTTTATTTCTTCGTGCAGGACTTTAATATGTGAGGAAATATTTTCAGTTTCCTACTCATCCTTTAGGAAGAGTCCATGCCAACTACATTAAGCCATTGCTTTAAAGTTAGCAAGCATTCTGAAATGCAGTCTTTCCCTCTGGCAGAAGAAGGCCTGGGCATGTGCAGAGATCTCTTAAATGTATGGCATGTAGGTATTCTAATTTGTTTTGTCTACATTTTTCAATGTTGGGGCAAATGTATTCAATGCTCTATCCCACTGCACCTCTTGCTTCATGTAATGGTTTTGAGCACAGGTACATTTGTTACAGAAATGTGCTCATTATTACAGGAGCAAGGGACTTTTTGAGTTTTTCTTCACTGTGTAACAGAGCATGCAGTAGGAATGTTCTCCTTTGTAAAGTGCACTGTAATGGGATTACTGTGCCAAATGGCTGCTGGAAGCAATACTCATCAGACTGGATGTAGTATTACTTTAATGCACATATACTGTCTCGTATGCCTGAGCTGGCTGTATATCACCTTTTTGGGATTTGTGCAAGGATCTAACTTGTAAGGGCTAGATGTGCCAGATTATGTTAATTCTGCAAGCATGCTATTCCCTTTTGAATCAAGGTGTGAGTATTAATCGTGAATAATGGTGTATACATAAGTATACAAAAGTCTAACACACTGAGCTAAGATTTTGGTTTGGTTGAGCTTTTTTTGCTGTTTCAGTCTATCTTGAAAAATTGTGAAGGGAAAAAAAAGTTATTCTGGGCAAAAAATCATTGTTATGTTGATCTGAAATTTGCAAAACCATATATTAGATTTTGCACTAGACTCAGATTAAATTTAGATAATACCAATACCACTAACTTGCTTATCTTCTCTGAAATATGACTGAGTCCTGTCTTGCCATCACTTATTTTTTTGCTGGATTGAATAGAATATTATGGCAGTTGCTGCATTTTATAGATAACATCTATTGTTCATCAAACTCTGAAAATATCTACCTGTGACATGCATAGAACTGGTGGAGTAGTGTCACTACTTAATAAAAATATTTGTCTGAAAAAATGGACAGACTCCTCCCCCTCTCTCTTCTCCGAGGATATTCAGAACCAGCTGTTAGTATGGAGTTCAATCCTTAGTATTAGTGGAAATCAATAAGTGAGCCTTAAGTTTATCTACTGAAGTTGCTCAAATTAAGTTATACAGCTCCAGAAATCTTGGACAGTGAATTTGTTTGGACATGGTCTTTGGTGAGCCTGAAATTCTGACTGGGAGAATAACATCACTGATGTAGATTCAGGAGTCCCTTCTGGGTCTCTGGATCTGACCTTTGCTCTTTCTGACGTTATGGCTGTTATCCTCGGCCAATGTTTAGAAAAAGCAATCACAGGGTTGTTTAAATACAACAGAGAGATTTTACAAAAATTTCTCATTTGAGAAAATGTGAGAGGCAAACACTGTATATGTAATGGCAGAATAAAACTCTCAGAAATGCTGCAAAAGTACAGACTGTAACTGGCATAAACTCTGGAACAAATTGTGCAAAGGAAAGGTCAAAATGTTTTCCCAACAGAACAGTGAAGATGAAACATAGATGAAGCATTTGAGGAAGCTGTGTTTATCTCTTCTGTCACTGTAAGGTAACTGAGATGGTGAGATTCTCTCTGTGAGACTCACTGAGATCAGTCTCAAGTACTAATAGTGTTACTGCTGCATACTGGTTTTGGCAAATTATCTGAAAATGAAAGAGTCCTGAAGTGTTTTCCTTCAATGGAAAAAATATTGCTATACTCTCACTCTCAAGTTTCATTTTATTCACTTTCAGATAAATTTGTAACAAACGGTCATTTCCCTCTTTTCCACTTTTGCTTTCAAAGGGTTTTAAGGTCGTGCTGTTTCAGCTGCCCATAATGAATCTGACTGGGAATACCTGGTGTTTGTCACTGTTCTTAAATCCTCCTTTTTTTTTTTGTCTTGTAAATTGTAATAATATTATCTTACAGGGAAAAAAAATTTTCTTTCCTTAAAGAAGATGGGGCTTTCTCAAATTCTCAAATAGTTGATATTGTCTATCTTGAACACTTTTTCATTATGTTCTCTACCAATAAATTGAGGTTTTCTGCCTTTCTTCTTACAATGACCTTTAACCTTGGAAGATTATGCTCATATGTGAACTTTGATGTTGACTGCAGGATCTCAAAGTTTGTATCATGCTATAAACATCATGGAGCTTGGCTGTTCATTATATTAAAAATTATAGTAAGTTCAAACTAACAGCTCTGCACTTATACCAGAAGAAACTTGTTTCACATGTTACAGCATTCTGTAACTCAGAATATTTCCTTTTTCCTCTTAGGTTTTTGTGAAGACAGTTGATACATGAAGACAGGGATTTAAGAATTGCAGATCTTGGTTAGGATAATGAGTGTTGGGATGGCTGCTAAAGGAGAAACTCATGGAAATTCTATTATGCAACATATTTTCCAAAAACTGTATTAATAAATGAAAACCCCTGTTTTTTTACTTCAGGTCCTTACAATTTCTAGCGCATTTATATGACCTCAAGAACAGACCTCTTGCTTAATATGGGGTGAGACGAGAATAAAATGACCACTGAGAAATATATGTTGTAATACATTTTTCTCACATTCACTGAAATGACTTTGACCACCAATGCCCCTCCTTTCTCTGAGGTTTTTGGGGTTTTTTTGCATACTCCCTGTGGTTTCTGAAAAGGATGTTTGTGTGCTGTATGGGGCTGGCTGGGATCCCCCTGAGGGTCCTGTGGGGGCTGGCAGAAGAGCTCACTGAACAGCTCTTCATCATTTATTGTCAGTCCTGGCTAACCAGGGAGGTCCTAGATGACTTGAGGTTGACTAATGTGATGCCCACCCACAAGAAGAGATGGAAGGAGTGTCTAGGGAACTGCAGGGCTGTCAGCCTGACCTTGGTCCCAAGAGAAGGTTATGGAGAAAATCAGCTTGGGTGCATTCACACAGCACATAACAGACAACCAGGGGATTAGCCCCAGACACTGGTTTTTGGAAAGGCAGGTTCTGCCTGTACCAGCTGATCTCTTTTCAATACCAGGTGGCCCACCTAGAAGATGAGTCTACTTGGATTTCAGCAAAGCCTTTGACATCATCTCCCATGGCATCCCTCTGGAAAAGCTGGCAGCCCATGCCTTCAACAGGTGCACTCTATAATTCTGTGATTTGCATGTGTGATTGCACATGGAAATAAAATCTTGAATGCTATCTCTCTTCATCAGCATGCATTTGAGCTTCTTAGGGAATTCATTCCTGTTTCTAGAAATATTCTACAAACTGCGTTCTAGGAATTTTTACCTGAATCAATGTCACTGTACCAAGTTGCTTTAGTTTTTAATAATTATGGGGAAAATGTTCTGTGTGAGGGGAAAAAGAACATTCTTGTATTCATATATCTCTTGTTCTCATAGTAACTAAAGTAGACTGTATGGAATGGTGTCATGAAAGGAATCTAGAAGCTGACTGGTAAATAATAGTGCTAACAGCATGCATTACATATTTTTGGGTTTAGTGTCTTCTGTGTTAATTCTTTTCATGTTATGACTCTAATGGTAACAAAATATTTGAAGGTTATTTAGAAAGGTTATTAATTATCTCTCATCATAAAGACCAGGACTCACAGCAAATTTTTAAGAAAGATGTATTTTCCTCTTTTATTTTTTGATGGAAAATTTGTTATATAGTTTATTTTCATACATTTATATACTTACATATATCTGTAAGCATGATTATTACTACACTGATCAGTTTATAATCAGGTAATGTTCCATCTGGTCCAAAACTTAAAGAGACATCCATCAGATTCTGAAATACAGACAGGAAGGGAGAACACACTATGAAAACAAAATTGCTTTTTTGTGAACTCATGGCTGGCTGGAATTCCTGATCCTTTGCTGGTCTTCTAGATGTGATGTGTGCTATATTTAGCAGTTCAAGTCTTTTCAGTTTAGGATGATAAATTTCTGAAAAATCTGACAAAAGTTAATGCAACTTTTCCAACTTACATTGTAGAACTGTTGATTTAAGTCATGGATATACCACCTGGAACATTTATTTCCAATACAAAAGGACTTATTTGCAGGCAAAACCAGTGCACAGGTGGGCATTCAAAGAGATATATGAAAGTTCAAACACTCTGTTTACAACTTAGTATGGCATAAATCTGACCTGCTGTAGTTTCACTCCAGTCCTGACAGCTCTGTGTAATCTGTGCAGTGTAAAGGATGTGCAGGTTAATACTGGAGAATTAGATGCTATCCTTACCTCAGAGCAGCTGTAATTCTACTGCTGCTGGAAGATAATAGTTTTTAGATCAATTGCTTAGACTCTAGGCTACAGGTATGGTGATTTTAAGCTCATATTTTATGGTGGCTAGGAGACTTATCTTTAGTTTTAAAATGTCACATAATATGTCAGTGTTTTCTGTCATTGGATGGTTAGATGGGTAAAAGACAAGACTATAAGGATTTAAAAGAGCACAAAAGAAGGTTTGATGTTATTTTTAATATATGTTTGAGGAAGTCGTACAGTGCTTGCACTCAAGTTACTTTTTGGTCATTTGTCAGTCTTAAAAGACTCAGTATTTCTCAGTGCATCCTGCATTTTTGACTAATGTTTGAGATAATTTTAACGTGTATCTAGCAGTATATACGATGTGTATATATGCACTGATGCCAGTCAAATCTGAAATAAGTAGAAAAATGCAGAGGGGAAAAAATCATAAGAACAACTGATCTTGATAGTGTTACAATTTGTAATAGCATATAGTGATATTTCCCGTAGAATTATTACAAACAACTGCTAGAAACAGCGATAAATTTCCTCAAAATTGAGAAGCCTGCACTACACTTGAGACACACTCAAGCTTAACTGGTTTACTTGGATCTTTCATGGAAGAAGAACGTTTGAAGAGCACTTCTTTCCTGGTGTTGCTACTTGAAATTATGACTAGCCCTATATCTCCTGTGGAAGGTTGCACTGGAGTTACTATGAAAAGAAATATGCTCTCTGGATGGATTTTTAGTATGCAGGGGAAATATCTGCATACTGACAACAACTCTTTGGTGCCTACCTTAATAGGCCATCTTCCACTCTATAGAGGTGTTATGAATTCTTTGAATCTAACATGGCACAGTTTTATCAGCCTCCTTTGTAGTTTACTGGAAGTTTATTTTAATGTGTTGTTTTGAATGTGGTAAATTAGTTATTTATCCACTTATGTAAGTAGTGTTCACAATGGAACTCTGGGAGAACTGCAAAACATTGCCTGGCTTGAGGTGGCTGGTGACTTTTGTGTCCTGGTAGATCTCTGACATTCTGATTTTCATAAATCAAGCTGTTAATGTAGTGAATTCTTTACATTTTATATTTGTATTCTATTTACATAATGTTATGCTCACCTGCACGTACAGGTGGCAATTACAGCTAACAGTGTTCAAATTGACACAGAGATTTGCTACCTAGAAAATATACTGTCACTGAATACCATGACTGATATCAAAATTACCCACTGCACAACTAAAGGCCTCTTAATATCTTCTAAAAAGAAAATTAGACTTTTTTTGACAAGATTTATTTTCTTTGTAGTAGTTGATTGTGAGCTGAGAAACAGTACTTTGAATTGGTAGCAATATGCTACTTAGAAATAATATAGTTTTCCCTTTATTTGCATTTCCCTTTATTTGCATTTCTTCTGAACACTGCTACAATATTGAAGAAAAGCAACTCAACCCTTAATATTGCTATGATGTGGCTGGGTTGGCTTGTTTCATACAAATCCTCGTCCTTTGCAGGTGTTGCTTTGGTCAGGAACAGAAATGAAAATATATTTTTGCCTACACCCTTATTTTCTAATCCTTTGCCTTCTCCTTTTTCTTTGCATACATTGCCTGAAATTTCTGTATCCTTCAATTATTCCATAATTTCATTGCCATCTTTATTCCACTAAAAATTGACTCCCATGAGTTTAGCATTCAAATAAATTAGCATACTCTAACAGAGTTTTAAGTTGTGAAAGTCTGCTATAGGAAACAACATGCCCTTTATAGTGCTTATGTCTTATCTGCATGGTTAAGAAAAGGGAACAGCAATGTGACATAAATAAAAAACATGTCCTGTAAACCTTTTATTCTCTATTAGTGTGGATAATTTTAATACCTGTTTTTTTAAGAGCTATTTTTAGAATTTTTTTTCATATGTGTAAACTCCTTTGCAGAGTTCTAATGCTGTCAGTCTTTTTTTTAAATTCCCAAAGTTATCTTCTCCATCTCCAGAAATTTCATACACTTAGGAACTTCCATTTTTTCATTTGGTACTACCATTTCCTTTGTTGTCTGTTAAAAATAGTTATTGTTGCTGTCATTTCATTTCTTCCTCAGACTGAGCTTTTACTTACAGTTTTCTTCTTTCTTTGTCATAAAAATGTTAAAACTCCCATGTCTATTCACATTAATATTTACTTTCCAAAAAATTCATTAGTGATTTTTCTCCAAAAATCATCTCTTTGAAATAACAGCACTGAGTGGGACCATCTTTTCTTTATCCATACCTAATGAAACCAGGAGAGGATTTTTGATTCTTGAGCAAGAGTTCATGAAATCCCTCTTCTACTTTGTTTCTTAAAGAGCGACCACTTTGTTACACGGTTAATAAGCCAAAACAAAACTAATAGGAAAATGTGATTAATTGATTAGAGTCCCCTATCAACTAAATTGGAGTCACAAAGTCAAGGACATTTTAAGATACATTTGGAGAATCAGGAGAAAAGAATCTAATCCCTGGGCCATTCAGTTTTTTGTACATTGTGGAAAAACATGGTCCTGAACATAGTGATTCTGATGACAGAAAACACAGTCTGGAACATAGTCTTCAATCACTGCCCCTGACCACTGAAGATACCTTTTCTATATCTTATACAGAAGAATATGCACCCCATGCTTCAGTTTTCCCTTTCTGTTTACAAATCACACGTACACATACGCAAATGCAACGTGGACCTCCAGCATCTGGTGTGAGAATTTGAAGAAGACATATTCATGTCCTGTTAAAGAAGCAAGCAGAGGTGGATGATGCCATACTATTCTTTTTCCTCATTTATGGATCACCATGGCTTGGCTAGATTGGCTGGATGTTTTGAAGCAGAAAATCCATTAAGTTAATTTAGGAAATGTTATCTAGAAGTAATACAGGTAAATAACAAATTGCAGTTATCTCAGCAAGAGAAAGAGGTTTAAAATAATGGAGTCATTAAAGTTGGAAAAGATCTTCAAGGTCATCAAGTACAACCTTTGATCACCAGCATGTCAACAAAAACATAGCACTAACTACCAGTTCCAGTTGTTCCTTGAACTCTTCCAGAGATGGTGAGTGACTCCCCTGCCTCCCTGGGCAGCTTATTCCTAAGTTTAACAACCCCTTCAGTGAAGAAATTCTTCCAGATATCCAACCTGAACTTCTCCTGGCACAGCTTGAGGCCATTTCCTCTTGTCCTGTCACCAGTTGCCTAACAGAAAAGGTCAATCACCATCTGGCTACAATCTCCTTTCTGGAAGTCACAGAGTGATAGGGTTTTCCCCTAAGCCTCCTTTACTCTAGGCTAAAAAACTCCAGCTCCCATGGCCATTCCTCATATGACTTTCTAGACCCTTTGCCAGTTCTGCTGTCCTTCTCTGGATGCATTCCATAACCTCAATGTCTTTTCTGAGTTGAGGGGCCCAGAACTGGACACAGTACCTGAGGTAAGGCCTCACCAGTGCTGAGTCCTAGGAAGCAATCACTTCCCTATTCAAATTTTTTTTTTAATTTGTATCACACTACTTTGCATCCACAGAATCACAAAATCACAGAATAAGCTAAGCTAGAAGAGACCCACAAGGAGTCCAGCTCCTGACCCTGCACAGCATCATCCCCAAGAGCCACACCATGTGCCTGAGGGTATTCTCCAAACACTTCCAGAACTCTGTCAGACTTAGTGTTGTAATCACTTCTCTGGGGACCCAATTCCAGCCTCTAACTACCCTTAGATGAAGTGTCTTTTCCTAATATCCAACCTAAACCTCCCCTGACACAACTTCAGGCCATTCCCTTGCATCCTGTCATTGGTCACCAAAGTCTGTCCCCCTTCTCCCCTCACGATGAAGTTGTAGGCTGCAATGAGGTCTCCCTCAATCTCCTCCTGGCTGAAGAGACCAAGTGATCTCAGCCACTCCTCATATGGCCTCCCCTCAAGGCCCTTCACCATGCTCATTGCCCTCCTTTGGATGCTCTCAACAGATTTACAGTGGTACCCAAAACTGCACACAATATTCAAGGTGAGGCTGTACCAGTACAGAGCAGAGAGGGAAAATCCCCTTCCTTGGCTCGCTGTCGAGGCACATTGCTGACTTACATTCAGCTTTCCATTGACCAGGATCCCCCAGTCCCTTTCCATGGCAGTGCTTTTCCTGAATCACATTTCTTAAATCCATTGTCTCTTAAAACTATGACCATGAGTGATAGAGCTTTTAAATTTCATCTTGATTAGGGATACTTAAAAGCACTCTCTGTAAGTACTGACCCATGGTCGTAAGAGCAGCAGTAGCCATGGTGGATTACTTACCAGTTTGTGTCTATCCCTGCAATTCCTTCAGTACTGTAGAAATTTTATGGGATATTTTTTAACATTTGGGAGCAGATATAAACACTGAAGATAATGTGTGGAGAAGAAAAATTGTCAGTCAGGAAAGAATGATGTTTCTTTATTGCATGACTGTTATAATGAATTTTCATACTAGTGAAAATGCTTGCCCTCTTAGAACACCCTAGTGAATGTCCCTGCCAGCAGAAAGGTCAGGTTATAAGATGTGACTAATATTATTGTCAAAGAGCTCATATATTTCAATGCCATTTTTATTGTGCCTTTGTTTGGCACATATTGGGTGAGAGGAACATGATTTTTCATCCTTTTTAAAGAGTAGGTAATGGATAGCACCCATTTAGAGGCACAATACTTTCATTAAAAGCATTCTGTGCTAGATGGATCATACCTATCTGTTTCCTATTTTTTTTTTCCCTGTGACAAGTTGCTTAGGGACACTATGCTGCTGACAAAGAAAGATTTCCAAACAAGGTAATGTACAGAAGCCTGTGGGTAAGTCAAGTACTTCTTCCCTATTCATTCTGCTTTTCAGACAGTATATGTATTGCTTACTATCTTGACAGGCATCCTCACCCTGAAGGCAGTACATCAGCAAATGTCAGGTCATGCGGGCAGCCCCTTCAGTGTGCTAACTGAAGGGGGTTACTTCATAATGGTAATGTCACCATGATTGATACAAAGACATCTTCTATGTGAAGGCAAGTACTTGGAAGATGCCTATAGGTATCTACTGTAGATAAATCACAACCTTATTTCAAGCCATTTTTATGGCTGAAGAACAGACTAGAGAACAATCCACTATCTAGTCCAACTAGATAGAAGTGAATTGGGTGAGATCTGCATTCAATTACAGAAGACCTAAAAATGAGAAGATTAGCTATTCTATCCTAGAGAAGAACATGAAGCTTTTTTTGAGCTTAGATATGCCACAAGGAGTATTGGATATTCTTACTCCATACCAGCTAAAGAGAAAAACATGAAAGTCTGGAATCCAGCCTGAAGAACAAAATTTAATTTGCAAACAGCGTTGCTTATACACACAAACATAATCTTTCTAAGAGAAAGAATTTTTTCCTTCTGAGAGAAACAAACTAACTTTTTAATCTATTATTTTGTGGGGTTTTTTTTAAGGAGGAAGGAAATCTACAGGTACAAAGCTGAAAAAAATCCTCTCCTGCTTACATTTTAGCAAAAATTTTCTATGCAGATATGTGTGTTCCTCATGTGCAATGTTTCCCTTCACTATTTTTTCTGCCAGTATCTATTACCTACAGCAGAGCATGTGTGGAGTATGAAGCGTAGAAAGTACTACAACATTTTGTAACCATGGTGGTTGCAAATGTTATAATTATCTACTAAAATCCACTTGAATTTTTACTGCAGTATGCTAATTCCTTCAATTGTAGCTATGTGGCAACAATGCAACCCTGGACTTGGTAAAAATAATTGTTTCTATTGCTACTCAGGATTCAGCTATTAGTCCAGTGGAGTGGGCATTCAGGTACTTATTGTCTTAATTTCTCCCATTATATTGTTTCCCTCTTTTGATGACTACAGCTATTCAAACACTTTTCTCTGAAAGGCGGAGAGGTGTGGCAAAATAATCACACTTCATAAATTGTCATTTTATTTTTGAAGTGTTTTGACAACAGAGAAATCTAATATGCAAGGACAGCTCTGCCCTGAGGAGACCTTGTTGACATTCCTGTAATGAAGTGATCCTAATTATATGTTATTATATACCTTTATTTCCCTAAACCCCAGTATATTCTGTTACCTAGGAGTAATAACAATAAAAGCGGCCTTCTTAATCTAATTACAAAATTGAAAATTCCATATTACCCTTCTGTTAACTCAGTAAATATTTAACCTTAAACTTATGTAAGAATTATAGAAATGGTCAGTACGTGAAGGTAATATAGGGGACTGGATTTCTCTTGGAAACTAATAAGAGCAATCATCTTTTATGCATTTTTCATACTAGGAACCCAACCATCCATGAACCTGGTCTTGTTCTGTTGAGATGAACTTGCATTACAGTCTAATCTATTTTAGGTTTGTAGACCTTTTGGTAAATCAGATCAGAGAAAAAGGACTGCAACATGTGTGAGTTCAGGGAACATGGGAAAAAATTAAGAAAAAATAAGAAAATAAAAGGATATACCAGGGAAAGCTTGCAATTCAGACACAGCACTTCTGGGAGACAGGATTTGTGGCCAGAAAAACATCAGTCACAGTTAGGAGATAGAACTCAAGTGAACATCTCACAGTGCTTATCTGACTAAGGAGCCAAACTTACCTGAGCAAAACTCTAGAAAACAAAACCAAAGTACATCGTGCATTTGGCAGCAGCTGAGAAGGGGTTTTAGGGCAGATGGTAAAAGAGATCTGGTTTGAAAAAGGGAAGGCAGTCTGTCCATGGTCAAAGAAGACAATGAAGAGCAAATTCAGACAAATCCTTTCACTTTCTAATAACATGTTCTAGGTCTGTATTGGGGCTGTCCAGACAGATTGTGAGTCTCTTCTGGAATGAAGCCACAAAGTCAGCATGGATCATTTTAACACAGAAAATTTCTGAATAGGTTTAAATTCTTCTGTAATGAATCCTAATAATGGCTGGAGGGAGGTGTTAACTAGTGTGAAATGGAGCCTGGGGTAACAGAAACTCTTGATAATGTGTTGAAGTGGAAGCCACTACAGAAAGGAAAGTGGTTGTTATGCAAATGTCAGCCTTGAGATGTGAACTAGTATTTAACTCTTTTCATTGGTTCTAACTTCTTTCTTGTTATTTATTCCTTGCAGGAAAACATTGCATACTTTGGGTCCGTTGTATACTTGGGGTCCATTGAATACTTTTGGTACTTTATTCAACCATCTTTTCTAAAAGTGGTCCTGCAAATCAAGATTATAGGTGGCTACAAGTAAAAAATAGATTCAAATCTTTTACTCTGTTTGGAATATTATACTGATTATAAATGGTCTAATTAAATATTAATCGATATGATGTGCTGTGGATCATTGTAAAAAAGAAAAAAAAAAGAAGAGACTTCTAAAAAATAGTCCTTTTATCCAAGTCTAAATTGTTCAAAGGGAAAATCAGATTCCATAAAAATAAAGCTGAAAACAGAAATGTAAAGTCTGCATTACTTGTTAAGATAAAAAAGACTCTCCTCTCATAAACGTGGAAGCCAGGCCATCATGGTCATTTATCTTCTGTTGAAAGCAGCAGTTTATCAGCTCTGCTTTGCCCTCTCTGCTTTTTTTCATTCTATGCAACCAGTTGACTTCCCTAAGGTTTTGCCCAGCCAGTGAAAAAAATAGCTTTCCTTCTGCTATTTATCTTTAGGCCAGCATTTTTCCATATCAACTTTACTCAGTTCTTATCCTGCACTGCTCATTTCTGAGCATTTTATTTTGCTGTTACAGCATAAAGCCCTGAAAAATCTGAACAGTTCATTCCATAAGAGTTTGTGGGGACAGCTCTGTGGCTTTCAAGAAAGTGACTGTTCTTCAGCCCCCTTCAGTTACATTTAGTTTGAACATGCTTGCACTGTCAGAACAAAACAGATGTTATAAAGAAATATTTTGGTATTATTATTTCACAAAATTTCAATGAAAAAGAAATACAGATGAACACAAATATCAGTTGGCCTAAGCCTATTTAGATATTCTTGGCTAGAGTTGGATTCAAATTGCAAATATTTGCAAAGGGGGTCTGTGTTTGACTTTAAAAAGCATTAGTTCTGCAAAGCAAAGATTTTAAGGGAAAAAAATTCCAATACCGTAGAATCACTCAGAAAATAGAAATCTTCAGAGAGTGGATATCTGAGAGACAAAAAAAGTACAAAGTTGTCCCAGACATATTATATCTGCATATTTAAGTCCAGATTACAGTTTCTGCTGCCATCTCAATAGTCCAATTACAGTTTTTCTGCAACATCTCAAAAGGATTCAACTACCTTTGAGTGGCAGGGCTACTTTAACAAGTTGCTGCTACTGAAATTAGTTTTCCCAGGTAAGAAAATGGATTGATGAAATTTGATTACTTGTGGAGGGTAAAAACAGAGTGTTTAGCCATATACCAGTGCCAGAATTTAGTGACAATAGAAAATTTTTGCTGTTCCTCATTCTCACCCCTGGAATACATGGGCATAGCCGCATCAGTCAGAACTGACTATCAGATATGTTTAACCATAGAATGGCTTTTCGCTTCATAAATGAGATTTTTTTTCCTGCTTCTGAGGCAACTCCTCCTGTCTTTTAAGTGAATTTAGAATTTTACTTTTCTTACTTCACTATAGAAATTTGTGGGTTTTTGCAGTGAGCATACTTTGTATCTAAGTCTCTTCCATTACTTTTTGCTGTATCACAAGGTTCTTATCTCAGCTTCTCTGTTATTCAGTACTGGTATAATGTATTATGCCATTTAGAAAGATCATTCAGTCTTTTTATGACTTTTATGCATATGATGAATCACTCTGGATGGCAGCTTTTCCCAGTTCAGAGAAGTGCTCTCTTCCATCTCTGCCTAGTTTATTGATAACTATCACTGGGTAAAGAGCTGGCAGAATCTCAATCTGGCTCAATCTGAAATAGTACAAATGAATACTCAAAAATAAAAACTCAGCACTGAAAATATTTTTAAATCCAATTTTCTGTTGAATAACTGAAGAAACATTTAGATCTTTCAAGGAATACGCAATCTGGACTATAATATTATTTCATTTCACTACAATTTTTGTGTAACAATTTTAAGATGATAAAGCTTGCAGAGCTCCCACTAGATGGCTTTGCAGTAATGGTATTTTAAATATTTAGAGGGATAAGATTTAAACATATGTTGGATAAAATAGGCTTTTGCTGGTGTGAAAAGGTGATCATTCTCACAAAGTGGAAAGAAAAAAATGCAGAAAATTTTTTCATGTAAAACATTTAAAAACCAGTTTTAGAAGGCTGGACGGTCAGTTCTGAAGTGAGCAGAGGAAGAGTGAGCCATAAAATATTTGTGTAACTTTGCTGCATGTGAATTAATTGTACTTGTTTGCTTTATTACTATCAAGTGTTATTGAAATATCACCACAACATTTCCATATTATATAAAAAAATCCTTTACTTTCAGCTCAGTAGAAATTAAAAAAATGCATCGCGTGGTGAGAAACATTGAATGAAATAACATTTTCATAATCTTCAGAATTTTAAAATACTTTTGCCTGATAGAGTCAAAAGCACGTTTAATTTACCTTTTTTCTCCTGTTTTGTGACATATTTGTTTTGATATGAAAAAAAAAAAAAGTAAGAAGGGTGAACTATAGGGAATTAAGTTGAAAGTATTTAAGATCGTCTTTTTGGTTTTGCCTCTTTTTTTCACCTAGTTCAAATACCAGGAAGAGATGCCTCTTTTCAGTCTCCTTCAGCTTATATCTAAGTCTTTTCTCTTCTCTCAAACACCAGAATCAGGCAGTGACACTAATAATGCAATTACAAATCCAGCCAGTGGGAGGTTCTTTCCCTTTCCCCATCCATTGTGCTCCCACCCCCTGTGTTTGTCTTCATAACTTTTTTGAATGTCTGAGCAATGCAGAATTAGGGAGTTCACTGTCTGGGCATGTTAATTGCCAGCCTGCCTCCTGCCCAGACATCAACACCCTCTTCCCCCTTCCCAAGAGGAACCAAACACTGGAGAACCAAATTGCTCTAGATTTAGTCAAGAATTATAAGTGGTTAAGCAGACCTGCTTGGGAGCCAAAAGAGTAACCAAAATGTTACTGCTATTTTTAATCAGTGGCAGCAATAAGTCCTACTCATATTTATCACAAAACAGTGATGTCTTCTCACAAAGGTTAAAATAATTTCTGCCATAGTGTCCACTGTATTAATATGCTTACAGTCAGGAGGGAAATCTCTGGTGTTCCAGAGACAAGTCAGAAACACAAGACTATCAACCAAAAAAAGTCTTGTGAGAAAGAAGTAGAGGATGGTGGCATTTGTTTCCAGGAGAGTTTCTGAGAAAACAAAAAGTGATGCTGTGACACAAGTGTTGTGATCATTCATAGATTTACTATAACCTGCAGGCTTATCAGCCCCCAGATATTTGCATGTACCATGGTTAAAGTCTTCTCAAATGCTCCAGTTAAGCTATTGGGATGCACATCCTTATCCAAAGGATGCATTTCAATCAGTGCCACAGCAGTCTACTCCTTTCTTGTGACAACAAAGGCCTTAAAATCTGGTTATAAACTAATGTTCTGATCTAAGGAAACTGTAAGTGTCTTCCTAAGAAGTGCAAGAACTAGGTAAACTGAGCCACCTGGAGAGGAGGTCAGCTTTTAGTGTAAGGGCAGGCTAGAGAAAGAGTAGCTACTCACCTGGGAATGGTGATGCTGATCAGGGAACAAGGCATGCTTGTGTAAGTCGTTAAATCCTATTCCCACTCAAGTCTAGAGGGCATTAGGTTAAGAAAGTAATCAGAAATACTTGACCCACCATGATTATATGATGTATAGATACAGTAGGCAATTACTCGGGTGAGCCACCGAGCTTTCACTGTTTTCTTGTCATAAGCTCCCCAAAGCCATTTCCCCCTTGTTATCAGATTTCTGTTTTGTGCAAATGTGCAGAAGAAGGGTAATAGCTGGGCACAGACAGTACATCAATCTTATTATAATCCTTGTTTAATACTGTATTTTAACCTGTCTTTCTGATTTCAGAAGGTCCAGACCTAAGGTTAACAAAACCTTAGCATATAGCAGGTTATCTTAGTGAACATGCTTCAGGTTACCTGGCTCTTTTAGAAACTGTAGTGAAAATTGCTTTAGTTTGAACATCAAACCCAGAAGTTTCTATATGCCATTTTAAACATTTATAGCGTTTCAATCATTTCTAACATTATTATTAAACTAATAAATGTTTTAGCAGCTTGAAATATCTCCAGACATAAAACACAGTGTTAGGTACATATATTACAAAAAACAACAACAACAAAGGAGTTGACAAGTAGTGAGTTAAATAGAATTAATTTCCTTTCAGTTTCCCAGTGAAATCATAAACCAATCAGACTTTTGTTCTTGTGTTATATGATACTACCAACCCAAAGTCCCTCAGTGAAATTATTTCCTTGTAAATCATTGCAGTCTATCCATTATGCTCAAGAAATATGATTCTTTTTTTTTAAGTGGGTAATATAAAGTAGAAAAAATATGTGCTGCTTCCAATCTCCTGATATCTGCAGGAACCCCAGGGCTGATCTAAGCCTCACAGCTTCTAAATACTCGATTACTTTTAAAAGCTGATGCTTATTTAGTGTAATAGAATATGAAAACTAATCAGAAAAAAAAAGAAGAGAGAAAAAAGCAGAGAGATATAAGAAAGATTTTCTTTCTCTAGATAAACACTTACATATTTTACTATTAATTAAAATTTATTTATAAGTAATCACAAAAAAAAATATATTCATTTCCCTCATTGAATATTACAGTGTAGGTTTTCCTGTTCCTAATCAGAAACATCTAAATTAAGTATGGTAAGAAACATCCTGATCCATTCAATCTGGCAAGTGGACCTGCAGAGATTACTAAAATTAGATATTTCCTTTATGGATGTACTTAATGGCCAGTGAAATATATTCCTGTCCTCTGACTTGAAATAGGAAAATTATTATAAATGATATATTGATTTAACTTTTCTATTTTATCAAATAAAAGAATGCAAATAAAAGAAGAAGATACAGGAAAGAAGGAAGAATGAAAGTTAGCTTTCAGTGTAGCTAGAAGTTGATTCAGCTACATTTCCTTCAACAAACTTTGAAAAATTTTACTGTAAGTGACAATTATCTCTGCACATCCTGATGGTCACCTGGACTCAGGGAACGACTAAGTCATCATGTCAGAACTTCTTTCTGGTTTAAGGTTGAACTGTGACAGGGATGTAGCAGACTATAGTTCTTGTTCTCTGAAGAAATTTTTGTGAGATTTTTTTCTCCCAACATTGCTAAGACTGGCCAGAATGAAAAGTCTGTCATTCTTATATCCATGTAAAACATCTGTGAGTTCTTTGATTTGATTAATACATGCAGCAGTACTATTTAAATAAGAAGCTAGGGATTTTTAACTGGCAATCTAAGGTAGTTGATGCCCAATCAAAAAAGCTTCCTGATTATAAAAAATAAGTTTTGGGTTGTGCAATGACATATATACAGCACCTCATAAAGAATTTAATATTCTTTTGACTTGATAAGAATTATAGGAAGGTAAAGGTTCTCTTATCTTCTTTAGATGCTTTATTAAATTCATGAGAGATAATTTTGTTTTCTTGATAACCTATGTTTATGTTTGTTCCAAAGTTTAACTTCCTAATAATGTTTGAGAACATGAAGAAAAGTCTGAACAACAAGAATCATTTCCCTTTCTTCCACTGCCACCTCATTGTCATTATTTCACTTGGAGCTACACTTTGACAATTTTGTTGTTGCCCTCTGGGCAGGCAACGTATAGGTGACTTCTCCCACAGGGGAATTCTATTATAATTGTGCCTGAGAAAGAGATGGTCTTTCTGGAGATGTTATGAGGAGAAAGATCCACAAGGAAAAAAAAAAATCAGCTATTGTGCTGGAATTGAGCATTTTCTGCAGAACGGTCTCTTCTATCTGAATTGATGGAAAGATATTTTCTGAACAACTGACTCATACATGTATATGAAATCCTTTTTCCCAGGCACTACAGAAAGTGGTTTTCTAAACGGAGCACAAAGAGAAAGACTTCTGGTTTGCATGCTGGACATCTTATTTTTAATTTTTAAGGAGATTTGTGTATTCCATTCAGGCTTTTTGGTATTTCAGAATTTTGGAAATTGAGTATTGTGGTTCTCTCATGTAAGGATTTAAAGTTTCTGCTCACCAAAGTCTAAAGAAATGCTTCTGGATTTCTAATGCAGAATACAAAAGAGAAAAATTAATACTTCCAAGTTATCTGTGGATCATCATATTTGTCTAGCTGTGATATCAAGTGGTAAGACAAAGATTAAATTGGCTTAGTGAAGCAAAAAATTTTCATATTACAAAAAACTATCAAACATCACTGAAAACATGCTTGTTCAATGCTGGGTGAAGAATTTGGACATTACTTTTAAGCCCTAATAGAATAGAGATACATTTACTAAGATTTCCTAGGAGTCTGCCTTATGAATTTCCATTCTTTTTTGACTGTCAAACTTCTCACTACCTCATAAATTATTTGCAAGGTGCCTGGAGGTGCAGTTAAAGAGGGCAAACTTGTGTTTCTACTAATGAATTGGTTTCCCTGTAGGGTACAGGAGACAGTACTTCAGTCTAATGAATGGAAAGAATTAAACTTCAAGAATCTTTTTGGTAGGAATGACGCCCCTTTTTACCAAGAAGAATAAGAAAGCTGGAGAAAGTTTCTGTCCCTGTACTGCTCTAGTTGCTTGAGTAACCCCCTCCTTGAAAATGAAACAAAGTGTGAAAACTTTTAGCCTGTAAATGTAAATGGGAGTAGGCACTGCTTGTTTTAGATATGGAAACACTGACAAGCCAGTGATAACTATTGTTCTGATCCTGAAGTCCTCTGGCTGTTGATTTCATTTCAAGCTGTGCTGCTGCTGTGGCTGCTGGTAACTGAAAGAGGAGCTGCTGGGGGAAAAAAGAGAAAATAAAAAATCCACAATAAAGTCATAGGAGAGTGTATGAAAAGCATTCTCAGAATTTTATGTAGGATTGCTTTCAGTTGGTGAGTTGTGCTAATTAAGGATAAATTTTCCATGTCTGGATTTAGAGGTAAGACTAGCATCTAGTTTCATACTCCCAAATGAAAAGCAGTATCGTTGATAAATGCCTGCTGCCATGATATAGCATTCATAACAATTTCACACACACAGTTTTCCACTGAGGATTCAGTAGCTTAGATATTTATGTCCCAGCTGGCTCTTATTCAAGCATTTTTTTCCCCCAATGAGTGAATTACTATGCCTACTTTGGCAATTCTGCTTTATGAATACTTTGAAGAAGACAGTCCCTTAAAATTCACATTTATCAGTTTGTTGAGGTATTTTGTTTGAACAACCTTCTTGCTGTGACACGTGTTAAATAACTGAATTCATATAGATACATAGCATATTAAAAAAAAACAAAAACCAACAAACAAAAAAACCCAATATCAGATTTCTGATTCATTTTTCCCCATGTCTTTCCCAGACATAAACATGTCAAAGAAACTTGGGCATGCCCAAATGACTATTTTTTTTTCTTTTTTTTCCCCTTGGATTTGTCAGCTAATAAATCTTAGATTCCTCTTCTTGCTTAGCAGTTTTTCCTATACAGCTTAGTTTTCTATCCTTCCATTTGTTTGAATATTTTCTGAGAAACAGCTTGATGCAGAACAGTGTTGCTACCAGGCAGAACTTTGATACTGGTGCAAAGCAAATGACTTTACATTTATTAGAGAAAGAGTAGGCATAGGATTAAAAAGTTTAAAAAGTTGCTAAGCAAAGTGTGTGCACAACCACTGAAAATACTTTGGTTTAGAGGCAGAAATCTTGGGGAGTAACTTGCTCATTGGAAAGAAGACTCAAAGTCAGAAAGAGCTCTTTGTGAAAATGGCTAGTAAAGAGTGCAGGAAAAGGAAAGCACAATGCAACAGTTGTTATGGGGTATGCAGAATTCATTCCTCATTAGTTAGTTAATGAGACAGTTTATTCCGCATATGTAATGCTTTTTCTTTTTTTTTTTTTTTTTTCTTATGTGTAAGAAAATTTGTGATTTGTTCTAATAACTCCATGAACCTAATATAAGAGTACGTGATCAGTCACTGTTGTGTGTGATATGATTATCTATTCAGCAAGGAGGGATAGAAACCTACTGAATAAGAACACTATGATTCTGAGTCAGTCTCGGATTATCTCTTTATTTCCAATTTGCAGATTTCTCAAGTTTCCACTCTTCCTTTGCAAACTGGGTAGACTAGATATAAGCTAAAATGCTTCATGAATATCTCTCATCTTCACAAATAGAAAGGATTCAAACTAATGGAAGAAGGACATGATGTAAATTCACACATTGCTTCAGAAAATCTTTGAAGTGTAATATTTAATTACAGGATATTACTGTCAGATAGAATGCAGGTAATTGCCTTAATAAATGTATTTATTTTAAAATAGATATTATAGTGTAAAAAATTCTAATGTAAATTTTCAAGGCCAGCAAGCCAAACACATTAGACATCACTTCAGAATGGCCATGTGCTATTCTTTCTCTTTTAGGTCATCTTCTTTTAGAGGAAGAAGAACAGGATGCAGGACAGTTTAGAGGCAGAAATCCTAAAGCAGCTGAAAAGCACCAGGCAATGGCTACAGAACAAGCTTCCAGAAGATAACAAACACGAGGAACACAGAAGAATAGTTTAACAGGAAATATCAATAGAATGTTTTTGACTGACTTAAAATAATGAAGACCTACAGCTGTCTTATGAGCTCAATGAAACCCTGGATTATCAGATATTTCAAAAGTATTTACAGCTCTTCTTCTGTTAGCATTTCCCACCTCAGTCTCTCCTCCTTCCTTCTTTACACTACAGACATCCTGAGAATTTTGTCCCTAAGAAGCAAAATTTGATTTCTCCTGCAGCTGCTGCTCACCCTGGATGTGCCTCTAGTCTGTAATAGTGTATGGTGCAGAGATAACTGAGATAGCCAAGACCTAAGTAAATGGTATACAGCAATTTTTCAGCACACCCTAAGACATAATTTGACTTACTAGGTTGATTTTAGAAAGACTTAAATACCTTTCTTTTCCCTTACAAGATTAGACTGAATCTAAACTGTGACGGCAACCTCTGCATGCATCTGAGTGGATTAACCATTTCAGATTTTGGCTAGTTTAAGAATTTATGTAATACTCTGTTTCAGTGTGTGATACTTTCAGTGTGTGATCTATGGCTACAAGAAACAGCAAATCAATTTTGAGGATAACTTGTTTTCAGGCATCTGAGGAGAAGTGAGATTCCATTAACTCCATCAATCACCTCCTGAATCATTTTTCCCTTAGGAATGGTGAAATAACTTGGTGTCCTGATAGATGCTTAGGGCCAACACAGAAATAAACAGAAGGGAAAAGCCAGAACAAAACATTTCTGTGTTCATTATTGTTAGAGGAAAAAGAGCTCATTAGCTTTCTGGTCCACAAGTTTTTTTTTCACATTTCTGTTGAGATCTGAGGTCATTTTTGCAGATACCTCATATCAGTTAGAATTCATAATCCAGGTTTTTTTAACCTATTTTCCTTCTCCATTACTATTGTCTGTTAGGGAAAGGGTATTCATAAACTCTTTACAATCTACCTGATTACAGGTAGCTGTCCTTGCATAGAGAGAGGAGGAATGAAAAAACAAGAATAGTTAGGATGTCTGGAAAACACAGTCCATTCTTAATGAAAAGGCTCTTCTGTTTCTGCATTTCAATGATTTTGTTTTAAATTACTGCATCGGATTGGAAAAAGTGATACATAGAGATGCTCTCAGCTTCAGCTGAACACAAGAAGCAACAAAAGTGAGTGAAAGAAAAATAAGAGAAGCATTTCTTTATTATTTTATTTGTTCAGATAGTATCTTACATTGAAAGAGATAACTCAAGGAAGAAATAGTATCAATAGAAATAAATATTTATTACAAGGAAAATTTATAGTGATTATCTCAATGGACTGGAGAGATCATGCTAACAAGTTTTCTTCTACTGAATTTTATATTTTTTGCTTCTGAATTAAATTTTCTCCTGCATATCTTTCTTGCATTTTACTGATCAACAATGATTAAATTTTTCAAATGCAAATTTACAGTGATTTCAAACAATTGCTAGCCCAGTAATACAGATAAGATGATACTGTCTTGCAGTACTGCCGAAACACTCACAAAAGCTTATTCCTTAAAATACAGTGCAAAATTTCATGTTATCACTTGATAAAGAGGTGAACACCAGATTTGTTACTAAGACAACTTTGACGCTTTTGTTTTAATCAGAGAATTGGAGAGAAATGGAAAGTTACAACATTGGAGGATCAATGACTCATCAATTACTACAGAGCTTAAATTTTTATGAATTATATAATTTGACTCATACTCCAAGCAAAATATGTAGAAATTGATAAATCAAGCTATGTGAAATTAATACCCTTTACCAGAGATTTGTGAAGAGGCAAGTGAAAAACTGGTTTAGGAAGATGGGCATTATATTTTTTTTAATAATAACCAATTGCCTACTTTATAAAGAGATTTTCTTTTTGGGAGCCAGCTTATATAACTGGATAAAAGAGATGTCTAGGAAAAAATACTAATAAAAAAATGGCAAACACTCTTGTACAGGTATGGAGATAGTGAAATAGGACACTGAAGCATTTTATTTGGTAGGATTATTGTAGTACTAAATTTTAATATGTCTGTGAACCAATAAATTGCAGATACTACAAAACAAAAGCTGCAAGCTGAAGAAGTTAACACTAAACTACTGAGCTAATTTCTGTGACAAATGGACAAAAATACTATAACAACTTCCACCACTGAAATTACTCCATGCCAATTTTGTGGTAAACTATACTTCTTCATTTTCATGTCTTTATCTTTCTCTTACGCCTTCTTCTTTTTTACACTGATTCTTTTTTTTCTCCATAATAATTTTTTTTTTGTCTACTTTCTGAGTTCTTCATATGCAGCCACAAAAGAACCCTTTCATTAGAATTCCTCCTTCTGGAGCAGCTCTTCCTGCTCACAGTTAATAATACCAACAGCTCTTCCTTCTAAGCCATTTGCCCTCGATCTTGCCTGCGCCTTCTCTTTAACTCAGTTGAGGACAATGACCACATCTGACATATCATACAGTCACACAAATGGATTCAGCAAGAGGTGGAGCCTGGATTTTATCTGCTGTTTGTAGGGAGATTATCTGACCAGCTTTGTAGAGGTTGCTCTGTAGGAGCCTTACTCCAAAGGGGGGAAGATGTGTGAGGAAGATATGGTAAGCAATGTCTGTCTCTAACAGACGTTCTGGTGATGCTAACCAGGATGCTGCTATGAAAGGCAAAATGTTGATACTCAGTGTAAAGCATGTGGGAGTGGTGAAAGAAAAGATATCTTGCCAATAGTGTGAATCAGAGAACACCTCTCTTGAGAGACTGAAAGAGCTCTAAACTGGTACCTATCAGAAGAATGTAGAGCATTCAAATAGAGAGCAGTGGGACACAGATATGCACAGTACTGATGTTTGCAAAATTGGCACAACAGCTATCTAAGCACATGCATATTTCCACAGAATGAATTTAACATGTCTAAACCCTCACTGGGTTCTACTTTGCATCAGTAGAACCCTGCAAAGCACGTCAGATGCTGACTTTGCGTGTGTATAATGGCTTATTCAATCTTTTATGATAGAGGGGAAGAATGAGAAGGCTTCTATCATGACTTAACTAAGGCTTTGTCACAATCACAGTGCTAGCCTCATTAGCAATCTAGGAAAACATGGTAACTGCTAAGAGAATGTATAGCTGATTGGATGCCAAAAGGCCTAGTTACTGGGGGTTGCTGTCAAAGCAGAAAATTGTATTGAATAACACTTGATCCTTGCCTTTGACAAAAGTACGATGCAGAAGGCGTTTCAGAGTGTTTCAACACCTAGATGCAGCAGTGATGATAGTGAAAAAAGCAGCAAAGGCAAAATAGCATAAGCTGGCTATCATTAAATCCCCTCTGCAGATTTACTGTATGTTTTGTTCTTCCTCACAACAGAAGCTGACAGAAACATTCAGCTACTAGCTCACCAGCTGAAGGGAAAAAAAAAAGACCCGTCATTTAATGAGACTGTCTTCAGTATCTCTCTAGTGTACCATCAGGACATTTTGTTGTTCTTTTAAGTAGGTGAAATTTTTGTTCTTCATTACAAAATTAGAGTTGAAATTAAATAAATAGAAGCATGAACAAATAGTTAATAAATTACATAAAGTAACAAAACATACTCTTAAAGTAACAAAACATACTCTTATTTTATGGAGATTAGAGGAAATTAAAAATTGGACTGAAGATTTGGAAATTTTTTCCCCAATGTAAATATTGAACGAGTTTGAAGCTCTGCATTGTTGTTCATTTGGTTTTTTTTTTAGCAGTTCTAAAACATATGCACAAAATATGGTGAAATTCTGTTGTAGGTCCTGTACTTCCCACAGTTTAATAGGCTTTCTATGGTCATCTTAAAATGCAGTTAGAGTTGGTTTCCAAATGTTTAATTTTATTTTGCCAGATGTATGAAAACAATTTACTGGTTGTTTACAGCATGCAAAAGTATAATGACATCCCTTTTCTCAGTTACTTGAAAGGCAGGATACGTAAGAGGAGGTATGGCATGAAAAAACCCTGGGTTTGGTCATGTGAATCAATTATGAAAGCAGTTTTGACTGCTGGATAGTAAATAATGATTTAAATGAAAGTAGAACTTGATAAGAGAGGAAAGAAAAGACTTGGTTAAACTAGATCTATATAAAGATTATATCTGAGCATGGAGAAATTAACTGTCTAATTGGAATAGCAAAATGATTCATAAAAAAATACTAAAACCGCTTTTCTAATTTTGCAAGTATGACCAATGGATTATGAGATATCACAATGTTATTACTAGAATAGAAGGATGGGAAGAAAGATTTACCTGGATTACAGTAGAAAAAGGCTGAATTATATCAAATGCAATAGTTCTACAGCACTTAAATATTTTTGACAGATATGCTTTTTAATTAATACTTTCTACTGTTTCAGCAGAGGTTGTTTAAAAATATGGATGCTATCACAGGTGTTTAAGTGTACTTTACTACCTTAAACTGAGTTAATAAGATTTGAGATAACATCTCAAAACTTCCAGATCTTTGCAAACAATAACCATATGAAATCACCTCTTGTTTAATGGAATACTGTTGAATAAAGGACATAAAATCTCTGTACAGGCAGAATATTGCAATAAATTATACAGAAATCAAAAGGGATCTACTGGAAATCCTGGTTTCACTAAAAAATCTGTGTTTATTTTTCAAGCAGTAATTAAAAAACCCTTTGTATGTTTTATCCTGAAAATTAATATCTTCATCAGAATTTTGTTTGTGCACAGGAATATTTTTAAGAGACATTATTTTTCAACAAGCCATTAGACCAGGCTTAGGTGGATCTTTGTAGATGTGAAATAGCTCTTGTTTTTGTCTCTAGGTGCATCTTGGGAGGAACCCCTAAACCTAGTTGTTATATCAGTTCTTTTATTACTGAGTGAAGAATCCCAAATCTTTCTTTTGGTAAAACAGGTGACAGAGAGGAGCAGTGAGGAAAGAAATATTCTGAAACAGTCAGAAAGAAATGAAAGATGACCTGACAGTCATATGGTTTCACAGGCTGCTGGAAAGTAAGCAGCGTTTTTGTTTGGTTTTGTTTTTCTGTCCCTCTTCAGCAGATAGGCAGAAAAAATGCCTGGCAAGTGCAGTTCATTTGTGTTATATATTGTATTAATTCATCAGTTTTCCTATTTGAACTCCTGAGTTAGGGGTTTAAGCCAGTTCTATCTCTAGTTTAATACTGGTTTATTAAGGCGTCAATGTGCCATTATTTCCAAGGCCAAGTGTAGCAAAGGCATCATCAATTTGGTTTCTTCCCACCCCTCTTTCCCTCTGTGCAGCACCATCCCCAAGGAACACCATGTGCCTGAGAGTATTGTCCAAACACTTCTTGAACTCTGTCAGTCTCAGTGCTGTGATCACTTCTCTGGGGAGCTTGTTCCAGTGCCCACTCACCCTCAGATGGATGAAAGATTTTCTAATATTCAACCCAAAGCTCCCCTGACACAACGTCAGGGCATTCCCTCAGGCTCTGTCACTGCTCACCACAGAGAAGAGTCTGCCCCTCCTCTTCTTCTCACAAGGAAGCTGCAGACTGCAATGAGGTCTCCCCTCAGTCTCCTTCAGGCTGAACAGACCAAATGCCACTCCTTGCACAGCTTCTCCTCAAGGCCCTTCACCATCTTTATTGCCCTCCTTTGGACACTCTCTAATAGCTTTATATCTTTCTTACGCTGTGGTGCCCAAAACTGCCCCAGCACTGGATGTGAGAGCAGAGCACCAGCACAGAGCAGGACAATCCCCTCCCTTGCCTGGCTGGTGATGCTGTCCTGATGCCCCCCAAGGACAGGGCTGTCCCTCCTGGCTGCCAGGGCACTGCTGGCTCATGGTCAACTTGCCACCCACTGGGACCCCTGGTCCCTTTCCACAGTGCTGCTTTCTAGCATCTCATTCCCTAGTCTGTTGGAGAACTCAAGGTTGCTCTGTCCCAGGTGCAGAATCCAGCACTTTGTCTTGCTGAGCTTCATAGAGTTGGTGATTACATAGATGGAGCCATTGAGTCACTGTATTATTATTATTATTATTGCGTCCTAATGCTTTCACTACTTTCACTTTTCACTTTCTCAACTTTCACTATGAACTCATGCAGCCTTTCCACACTAAAAGAATCATAGAATCACAGAATAATCTGGGTTGGAAGTGACACTAAAGATCATCAAGTTACAACGTCCCTCCCCTGGGCAGGGACACCTTTAACTAAACCAGGTTGCTAACAGCTGTATCTAATCTGACCTGTACACTTTGAGGGATGGGGCAGGTGCAACACCTCTGGGCAACCTGTGCCTCTGCATCCTAAAAGTAAAGGATTTCTTCCTAACACCTAATCTAAACTTTCAGATTAAAACCATTCTCCCTTTTCCTGTCATTACATGTCCTTGCAAAAGGTGACAGTCCTCTCCATTAGCTGTGCAGAAGAGCTTTCTTTCTGACAATCATACTGAGCAGCTCATCTTCCTGATCCCTTGTGGCAACAGTGCTCACATGGCTTTGTTTCCTCATACAAGAGGTTTGTAAAGATTAGTTCTTTTCATCCCTTGTATTTGGTACGTTGCAAAATTTGCTGCCTACATTCATTAGAAGGAAAAAAGTAAACAGGATTATATGTTTAAATATAATTATATAATTATATTTTGAGGAATTATATTATCTATATAATATAATTCCTCAAAATATTTATTAGATTTTTATTGTTAGGAACTTATAATACTTATAATAGTTCCTAATAATACAAACTTAACAAACACCATTTTTGTTTCTGCTCTGTGTTCTAGAGCTTCTGGTATTCCATGCTTGTAAGAATTTTCTTGCTTGTCCCTCCAAATGACATAATTCTGCGGTTTATTCATTTTGGGGATTTTTTCATTAGGTTCATTTTCATCAGCACCCAGATATATGTAAATTTAACAAAGACAAACAAAAAACTTGAGAACATAGTATTTTTCATGTTCAGCTTAATATTTTCAGTATTTAATTTTCAATTATTTGTCTTTATTTAGACAGCTAATGTATTTTCCGTATATTTTTTAAGCTTTTGTCAATAGTCTCTGTAGGGATTTTTTGTCCTGAATGGCATTTCTTCAGAAAGACATGTTTTGAAGGGCAAAATCCTCCAAGTGTGTTTTGCAGTGCTGTTGTCTACATAAAATTAAATCTGTCACCATTCTTCAGTTACTGATTCTTATAATCACTGGTTGGAATTTCTCATTGTGAAGACTAAAAATTATTATGTATTACTTTACAATTTTGCCATGTCACTTTTCCCTATCTTCAGAGTTTCCCTAACATTAGATCTTTTTTAACAGTTGAAAACTACTATCTCTTCCCTTCCTCTTCCCTCTATGTAATGTGCCCTGATAACCCAATTGGTAAACAAGAGTAAGTGGCTCCGTTTTGAATTTAAGGTAATTTTAAGGTACCTAATCCTTCTTGTTTTATTGACAAAAATAACAAAAAATGTTGGAATTGACTTTAAAAATAATTTTTCCATCTAATTATACAGTTTATATATAGGAAGCATTCAGTATTTCAGTTATTGGTTCCATAAACTCTGTAATATCCAAGGGCTCAGTATTGGATCCTGTTTAATATCTTTACAAATGGTCTGGACAAGGGGATTGGGTGCACCCTCAGGAAATTCACAGATGACACTGAGCTGGTTGGGAGTGTTGATCTTCTGGAGGACACGGAGGCTCTGAAGAAGGACCTGGACAGGACAAACTGGTGGGCCAAGGCCAGCGCTACGAGGTTCAACAAGGCCCCTGCCAGGTCCTGCACCTGGGTGACACAACAAGCGCAGGCAGTGCTACAGGATGGGGCAGAGTGTCTGGAAAGCTTCCAATGGAAAAGGACCTGGGAGTGCTGGCCCACAGGCAGCTGAACATGAGCCAGCGTGTGCCCAGGTGGCCAAGGAGGCCAATGGCATCCTGGCCTGTGTCAGCAACAGCGTGGCCAGCAGGAACATGGCCATGATTCCCCTGCACTTGGCACTGATGAGACCACAACTCAAATCTGGTGTTCAGTTTGGCCCCTCACTTGAAGAAAGATATTCAGACAGTTTTTTTCAGCACAAATCCTTAGAAATGTTTTGAAGTGTATACTTTAACATTAACATTCAAGATGTTAATACATAGTAAGAGCACGGAATATGGTATGCTGTGTTTGAGAACAAGTCTAAGGAATGCCAAAGGAGAGGTTAAATTCTGTCTTACATGGGAGTGTTTCTACCATAAGTTTTGACAACTCTTACAAAACTAGTCTTCCATAGATATTTGCACACATTAGTGTGAAATTGAAAACTAGGAAGACCATTTTTAGCATGATTCACATGGCAGAAGGTGCACAGATATAGATTAACTTTAATGATGCTTTTAAAAATATTACAAAGCACTTACATAGTTTTTTACATGTGCGTTAGGGAATTAGATTTATTTGGTCTGACAAGTAGGTACGCGCCAAATATAGAGAATGGTAGATGTAGAATATGTACAAAAATGAGTACTTTTCCCTTTGGAATCTATTTTCCAAACATCTTGGAAATTAGTAAACAAAAAAGTCCCCTTAGATCATAATTTAAGTGCTAACGTGTACTATTTGAAGGCAGCTTGAAAGTTTTAAATTTTTATGGAAGCTGAGATCAAACCAGTTACAAAATAATCATGCAGTTTCCCATTTTACTTGCTTGTAAGACCATTAGTTAAATCATCCGATGTTTCCAAGGCTAATAGTGATTAACTGATTATATGTGCTGCAACAAGAAGCTATAGTTAAACCAGCTGATAATTACCTTAAAAAGTGCATAAAGGATCTCAGCAATTCCTAAAAAGCATAGTTAATTTCATAATTTCTACCTGTACTAGAAGATCCTTTTTTAAACCCTGAAATCTCCAGAAGTTTGATGGGTCTGGCAGTTATGATGTAATGGAGGGGAAAGGTACATACAATTTCCCTTTATCTTCTTTGTAAGCAATGTGAAGACAAATCTGAAACAGAAATACTTAGGTAAATGCATCAGCTCAACTGCAAATATTTGTCACTTCTACTTCACTGTGGCTCCAAGTGACATCAAGACCTTGCTGTTCTCAGTGTAAATACACAAGAGGTGATGTAAGAAACGACCCTGTCCCCAGATAATTGACATTTTACAGATTGGTTTGCAAACAAACACCAGTTTCAGTGTTGTTCTAACAGCAAGATGCTCTCCTGAACCAGAGGTTCCATTGGTGTACTGGCTTCATGTTGTGCCTGCTGGAATAACCTCACTGAGACCCCATCACTGCACTCCTCTGCATATTACCCTAGGAAAAATGAGAGAAAACTCTCCCCAGACAAAAGCTGCCCTGTATTCTGAAACAGCTGAAATAACCATTTTCATTCCTAGAATGGAGCAACTCTTGTATGAGGAATATGTGGGAGACTTGGGGCTGTAGCCTGGAGGAGAGAAGACTCCGGGGAGACCCTACTGTGGCCTTTCAGCATTTTGAGAGGGTCTGTAAGAGAGATGGGAACAGGTTTTTTTCAGGGCCTGTGGTGACAAGACAAGGGGTAATGTTTTTAATCTAAAAAAGTTCAGTTTAGGGTTTTTTGGGGTTTTGGTGTTTTGAGGGTGGTGTTTGTTTGTTTTACAATTAGTGTGGTAAGACACGGGAACAGGTTGTCCTGAGAAGTTGTGGATGCCCTATCCACATCCACTGGAAGCATTCAAGGTCAGGTTGAATGAAGGTCTAACAAACCTGATCCAATTGAAGATGTTCCTGCTCATCACAGAGGGTTTGGACAAGATAACTTTTAAAAGCCCTTTTCAACTCAAAATAGTCTATTATTCTTGGACACAACAATTTGTTATAAAAGCTTTTTTTTTTTAAGTGGTTCATCAAATGGATTTTTTTCATCCAAAGATGAATCCTGAATTGATTTGTTTATATTTGTCATGAGTACCTTTTTCTATTTCCAGAGAAGAAAGACAACGGAGCATCTATTATTTTGCAATATCACCTGCTAAAAAAATTATTGAACATTTCATTTGTGTAATACATATAGAGGTAAAACCAGGGAATGGTTCATCAGTAAGATTATACTAATCATCCTACAATCAGGAGCATTGTTCATTAGGTGTATAAAGATTAGGCACTTAGTAAAAGGTACATTCCTTAATTCTTTACAGATGATAATGCATATTAAAAAAAAAATTCTAAATAAGACAAAATCACATGTCACCTTACTAATGTTTCTACATCTATAGTCTGAAGAATAATTTTAAGGGAATTTGAGCTATATACACTTTGTAGATAAGATTTAATTTTCAATTGCTTTTAGCCTATTTATCTTCAAAAGCACTAAAACAATTCTAATAATAATTATGAATTGAAATATACATCAAATGATATTTATGGACTTAATTTAAAAGATTTCTCAAAGCCAACACAGTTTAAAACTTGCTTCCTAGTAAATGATGTCATCATGTGCTCATACCTGCAGTTTTTATAAGGCAGATAGTTTGTAAACTTGCACTCCAGGATTCATGCTAGAATTGTAAAAGACAAGATGAAACATGATTTGAGCCCCACTGAACAGAAAAAAATACGTACTGGGAATGGATTAATTCCAAGGTACACAACACAATTTAAAATCTATGGGACAAGTGCAAGGTTCGCTTATTTCTTTTACAGTGGCAGCACTTACTTCAGAAAAGTGAACATAAAATGTGATTTGTTAAATCTGCACTGTTAGGACAGCATACCTGCTGTCACCAATTTGTAACCTGCTGTCACCAATTTGTTATCTATTTCTCCTACGTTTAGGATCCTCTGGCAGCACATGAAATATTTCCTTTTTTTTCCAAAGCAAATATATTCAATGCAATAGAACTTTTTATCCTTCAACTCAAGCATTGGATAAATTGAAAGTAAAAATCCTCAAAAGCCAAATTACCAAAATAGAGTTTGTTTCCATTCTCAGCTTCATCTCATTCCATCATTTTTGTTTTGCACTTTGCCATTATCTTGTGTCTTGCAGGTTTTTTAAAAGCAGTATCTCCTCTGAGAACGATGCCAGGGAGTCCTTTATAGTATATGAAAGAAATCTTAACCAGCTGAAAATATCTTTACTTCATGCTGTTTTTTCAGTCTCATGATGTGCTACTTAAACACTACCAAAAAAAAAAAAAAAATTAGGTACTCAGTCTGATGTATCAGAATGGGGTTCAGTCAAGATTAACTCCTTATATGCTATCTTGGAATAAATTTCTTTAACTCCTTCAGTACTTGAAAGGCAGATCCTTAAATGGGCAATGGTTACAACAGCAAACACAATCTTTATGTTATACACTGTGAGAAAAAAAAAGTAAAAGGTTTTGTGCAGGAGAGGAGGTCAAGCAGTACTGAAAGAAGTTAGATGTGCGATTAAAATGGTTTCCCAGTTACAAAGTTTCCCTATACATGCCTTTGTGGCTTACATTTTTCTGAACTACACATTTTTCACACCTTTTATGGTCTTTTTATTTAAAATATTGACATGTATTTTTAATTTACTGTTTTTGTTTGGGTTTAGTATTTTTGTGTGTTTGTTTGTGTGTAACTTTGGTTTTTCTGTTTGTTTTTGTTAGTTTTCTTGTTTTATTTTGGTTATTTCCCCAAAATATGGTACAAACTGCAAAAGAAAAAGCTGGGTAATAGTAAAAAGGAGATGTAATGACATTTTTGTTAAAAACGGTATCTTTGAGAAAAGGCCATATGTTATTAAAAATAATTAAAGAAAATATAAATATATTAGCTTTATTAATTTTTATTTGAATGCACTTTTTCTAGCTTATATTCACACTCATGGCAATACAATTCATTAAGAAAAGGTAACAGCTCAAAAAAGAAATAAAACCCTCCTCTTGAATTTAAAAATGGGTAGGAATTAAAACCACAGATCTCTTAGGTTATGACAGGTAGCACAGAGATTTCATAGTACAGTTTACAGCATAAGAAACTTCATTAGATGATGCAGTTGCTACAGTGGGAAACCTGCCCCCACACACAAGCTGGTAAAATCAGGACAAGCTGCTAAAAGTGTTTCTTTCCAATAAGTCATAAGAATGATGCATCACATCAGCCACCCTGGGGAAGATTTTTGCCTCTGTATAAAGAACTTAATTTTGTTACTGACAGATTATAAAAATAAAAATCCCTCCACTGTTTTTGTGCCCAATTTACATCCTAAAAGACAGTTTGTTTCACTGATGTCACAGATTTCATTCTTGTCCCAGTGGATAATGCCTTTATTTGCCTAGGGAGAACAGAGGGAAGTGTATGGAAAGGACACACTGGTAATTTTCCAAACCAAGACATATCATAAGGAAGACTTCCTTAATTGGTATGCTAATTATTTTTATTGTGGGAAAGCATTTGTCAGATGCCTGTGGTGACAGAATAGAAAAAAAGACCTCTGAAGATGACATGCAGCAAGAAAGATGCATGAAGTGGAACATAGCAATAGCAGCTGAAGTTTTGGAGCACCCAAAACCTATGGAACACAAAAAAGTGGAAAAGATTTATATCTTTCTTTCAGCCGTTATATGACCTTTTTTTGGTATTGACATACACCATAGGCTTTAAACTCAAACTACAAGAGAATATCAGCTGCAGGTAATAAAAAGCACTTCATACTTTATCCACCTTGTACTCACTTCATGCTTTGCTATCAGTTACACGATTACATCAGCATGTCTGTCACCATTCCATACATTCCAAAGGCTATTTCTGCCTTAAAACTGATGAAGTCAGATTAGATTCTCCTGCCACTGAATCAGATTTCAGTGGATTAAATGGGCAATGGGACATGTCTCTCCCTCGCACACACCTATTACAGTCAGTTATACTAGACCAATGCTACAAAGTATATATACTTATTTTAAGTAAAAATAGCTATAATTTTGACAGAACAGTTATTTTTCTCTATTTTCATTATCTGCATTGCGTATAGTCAAACAATCTTTCTTTAATGCTCAATGATATGTCGCTGAAAGTCTTTGAATTCTTTTGGCATAAAACTAGCTGGCGATGGTCTTGGCATATATATTCACCACAAGTTATATAGAGGTTTATTAGTTAGCAAGAACTTAGGATGATTTAAAATGTTGGATTCCATCTTCAGGTTATGAAAAAAACCCCAAAACCTAAAGTTGTTAGTAGGAACATTAACATATAGATCAATAGTCCTAAAACTATTTGATACAATGAGTGAGATGGCAGTTTTTCAGTAAAGGAGGGTAAGGGATGTTACAGTCATCTCACAAGCTGAGTGGCCCCCCAGATGGCAACTTACTGCAGTTCCCCAAGCACTCACTGGTATTGGGGGGAGCAGTACTATGTTTCAAAGCAAATATTTCATCCAGATTGTAGGTCCTGAAGGTCCTGTAGGTCCTGCTACTATTAAGCCTCTTGTTTTGCAAATCCCCATGGTATTATGGGGCCATGACATGGTCTCACAGATGGGAGTCAGAATTGGGTCTGATTTTTCGTAGGGGTCACTGATTTGCACTACCCTGAAATTGACCTGGAAAATTAATGAACTGGAATGGGTAGGTCAGTGGCCCCTGAAAGCTGAAAAACTGCACGCCTTACAAAACCTGGTTAATGAACAATTGCAAGCTGGACATATTGTCTCCTCCACAAGCCTGTGGAACTCTCCTGTATTTGTGATTCAGAAAAGAAATGGTAAGTGGTGTTTGCTGCGATCTCAGAGAAACAAATGCAGCCATGGAAGACATGGGAGCCCTACAGCCAGGCCTCCCATCACCTACCATGATTCCTCAAAACTGGCACTTGACAATCATTGATTTGAAAGATTGCTTTTCCACAATTCCTCTGAGCCCAGAGGGTGCACCAAAATTTGCCTTTTCAGTGTCCAGTTTAAATATGCAGGAACCTTTGCAAAGATTCCCCTGGGCAGTTTTACCCCTCAAACCTGCATATGAGAATTTCTGAAGGAAAACATATCACATTGGTCATATGGACATGTTGTTAATTAACAAGAAAATTGTACAACTCTATTTTTTTGTATGTGCATATGTACATAATAAAAGTACCTTTTGTTTCAGTTGGGTTTTTTTGGTTTTTTTTTTTTTTTTTTTTTTAGAAAACAGAATCTTCAACACAACACCTTTTTATTTTTAAATGTAATTTTCTACTGGAGTAGACAGAAGTATTTGCATACTAATTCAATATAGTTTACCCAGAAAATTCATAACTGTGATGCTGCATCTCATTGCAAGTCTATTTCTACAAGGAGACGAGGTCATTATGTAGAAAATTCTGTGCAAAATTATAATATGTATTGGCTACATTTAGTATAAACTATAATAGTAGTTGGTAGAGATTTTGAGCCTTAGGCCATAAAATTCAACAAATGCAATCATTCTTCTGGTAACACTAACATTAACTCAATTTTGGAAAGCTGAGTAACTGGGCACACTGGTCAACTCTTAAAACTCAGTATATTTTGACAGTCACCACATAATTGAATCTGAAATGTTTCATTTATTCTTCATTCTGCATGGATGAAATGTCAAATCAGAATTACTTAACTGTGCATAAATTCTGACATTTTAGGGAGAATGACTATGGAAAAGCCTCATTAAACTATACGGTGTATTTCAAGTTTGGTAGTAGCCTCTTCCAAGTTTGACTACAGACCTTCTTTGTGGATGGAGTAATGCCACAGCAGCAGATCAGCTGGTGGAAGAGGTGAAAAGACAGGGCATCACAATAAATTCACTGGAAATATTCCCCAAGAGGCACAGCTTAATTGCTAGGTTGCTGTCTCAGAAGAACTTACCTCCTTTTCATACAGTCAGCTACACATGTAGAAGGTCACAAGTTCATAGAGAAGTGTGACTAGATTCCCTTTACTGCTACCACGGCATTAGAGTCAGTTGTCTAAAATGTGAATGTCTGAACATGAAGATGCACACCTGCTAGGATGTGTACAAGAGCACACTCTCTGTGAAGAGTTCATAGGAGAACTGCTTACTTCCTGGTTACCTCCTGGTTCTTTACTGGTGGCTTCAGATCCCACACTTGGACCATGTATGGGTGTCAAAGGAAGGAATTGCCAGGACAAAAGAGTAGCCAAGAGACATAAAGAGCAGAGCTGGGAAAAATACATATTTCTTCCTCCTCCTTCTTACTTGACAGAAAACTTGTGGTAAACAGAATTGCATGAGATGAAAAGAGAGTAGACAGAAGAAAAACACCTCTGGAGACAGTGTAGAGATTATTGTCGGGAATGTGTCTATTCCTGAATGAGAACTGAAATGTGACCATGAAGAGGGCATATGTCACTGCAATAAGGCCAAACGTATTTGAACATTTCCAAACATATGACCAGAAAACTGGTAAACAGCTAAATATTTAAAAATAATCAATTGGCTAACTAAGGAATGAATAAAAGGTGGAGAGCAAAAAAAATAAACATGTCCTTTTTACAAAGTGTCTTCAATTATAATACCACTCACAAGGTTTTGAGGTCTCTGAAATACAGCAGTGTGAGTTAGATCAGAGCCTGTCCAGGTGCTGTCAGGGGAAACCTGTGTTTTGGCAGTATCCAGCAGGTAAACAAAGGGAAGGCACCAGCACTGTGTGAACTGGCTGTAACCCTTGGCAGCTGGTTGTGCAGAGAGGGGCCCAACAGCACCAATGCCCCCCCTCCGCAGACACTGCTTGCTGTGATTCAGTGCACTTACTGCAGTCATCCCTGTATCTCAGAATGCATTAGCTGGAAGAATAGGATTTGACTTTAAGACTAAGATATTTACAGTCCTGTCAAAACCCTGCTTTTTTTTGGTACTATTACGAAGAAGTACGTATCCTTTGGGAGGGTAGAGTGCTCTATATGAAAATGGTTAACTCAACAGAAAGACGCAGCAATGAAAAATGGGCAGTGGAGAGGAATTATACTGGTGAATCATAGCTTTTTGTGGTCAAAACTGATAGCTGTCAGGTTGGTCAGTGATGATGACAATGGCCACAGGTCTATGTAAAGGAGTCCCAGAGCTTGCATCACTCTCAGTATCTCAGTGACTTGACAGGTATGTGGTCTTTGATACCTCACCACATACTACTCTGGAGGGGGTTGAAAACTTATTTGAAATATCAGTCTTTGGTGAACAGTGGGAATTATTCCAGCAGGCTAGAGAAAGAGAAATTTTTATTTAAGCTTTCCAGATTCCTGACATAGCACATCAAAGTTACCCTAATAATAATATTTTTAACTTTCAATATATTTTAAATGCGTTATTTCACTCATATTCCTATACACAAATGAAAAGCTAAAAATATTTCAATTGCTCTACTTGAGAAAAATATGCAAGCCAGCATATACTATACCTTTCTTCCTTCAACAATATCATATTCCAAAGGATCACTTTCCTATCTAATTTTTCTCAGCTTAATAAAACAACAATTAACTTGCATAATTATGAAAAATGCTGTTGGGGCCCAAATTCCATTAAGGGGTTTTCAGCTGACTAGCCCTACCTGGGGTCCTCATCTTCACCCTAGACACCCAGCCCCTTCTTGAGCTCTGCCACAGGCATTCTTGTCCTTTACCCAGTCTCCGGTCTTTTTTTGCCCCCGTCCTGTCCTCAGACCTCTGGTGTAGTCCTGTCTCCTGCTGGTACTGGACTGGAGTCCCTAGAAGGATCCAGAGCCCAGCTCTGTCTTGCTGGGGGGAGTCTGGGCCTGCCAGCAGGCCCAGATGGACTTCATTTTGAATGAGGTGTACCAAATACACATTTATACAAAATGCAGAAGTCCAAGAAAGTATCTGAATAATGAAGGTTAAAGAAAATATGTTGATTTGTGCAAGAGAACTGTAATAATTCTTTAGAAAGGCAAGTAAAATCTTCTTGGGAGTATCTTCAGGAGTCATAGAGCATTGTCTGAGTTTTTGTTGTGGTATTTTATTGTACATCAGGAATTTTTGATGCAAAATTCTGGTGTAGGAAAGACAGAAGACCCGAGAGACTCCTTCAAAGAAAGAACATATAAAATCAAAATAGAAGTGGAGATATTGCTTGAAAAAGCAGGGGCCAGCTGAACTCTTCTGGATCCCATCCTGATGCTTCCAATAAAGGGTTAGTGCTCACTGAAGTGAATTCAGCAGAGGACCACAAGCTGGCCAGGGGCTGGAGAAGTTGTCCCACCAGCTGCTGAAGCATCTGGGCTTGTCCAGCATGGAAGAGAGTTTCAGGGGGACCTAAAAGCAGCCCTTCAGCATCTACATGTGGTGATGAAGAAAACAGAAATACTGTGAAGAAAGTTAACTCTACCCCAGACAAAGCCAGCACAGTACCGCTTGCGGAATTTTCCTTTCCTTAGGTGCTGAAAGTTGGAGAGCTAGTGAAAAATGCAGCAGGGAATAGGGGAAGGCTGAAAGTCAGACAAAAATTGTGAAGAGACATAGTCAGGTCAGATGCAAGGAAAATGTGGTCCTTCCTGAGGACAGCCAAGCTGCATAACAGACTGCCCAGAGAGGCTGGCAGTTTTTGAGATTGCCCTGAGCAATCTGGTCTGACCTCAGAGCTGGACATGCTGTGAACAGGAGATTGGCCTGGAGACTTCCTGGGGTCCCATCCAACCTGGACACTGCTTTGATCACTTCTCATTTAAGGCCGTAATAAAAGTAGAACTGGAAACAATATGCTTCATAATATATTGAACAAATTCATAATTATATGGCTCATATAAATCAACAAAGTGGATGTAAGCATCAGAGAAATGTCTAATTTCCAAGAGAACTCACCAATGTTGCTTTGAGCCTATTAGTCTAAGACAGGGACAGAGAACAGGCAGGAAGGAGATCACATAATAAACCAAGGAAGTGCACACTCAAAATCACAGGTGGATGAAAAAAAAATTCTTTGTTTTTCTGCTGAAGAAAAAAAAAAGTAATTAAAGATAGAAAATTTCAAGTCTAAGGAGAGTATTTTCCAGGACAGATAAAGCATGCCTTTGAATTTTCAAAAGTCGTATCTTAGATTTAAAGTGTCTGCAGTGTCATTTTAGATTTAAAGAACTTGAGAATTTTTTTTTTTCCAGAAAAAGGATGGTTTACACAGCGCAATAAACAGAGTGTGACAGTCTAACACTTGAAATTTCTAAGAAAACGTTTCCTAAGAATTATGCCAGGGATAGCAATCAAACACTATTACTCCCCCTATAAATATCAGATATATATTTAATATATTTACAGATGTGGTGGTCTCTAAAACAGGGCTTGGGTATTAAAAAAATCGGCAGCAGTTTGTCCATTCACAGCTTCTAAAAGATGGAAAGTTTTTCTTTTCCTCGGTGCCCCCGAAAAGCATTAACGCGCTGCCCCGGGTGACTTTCTAAAGCTTATAATTGGCCCATTCCCAGGAGCTGGTCAGCAATCACAGAATCCACGCAGAGGGAGGTCAGGGAGCCGAGTCCATGTCTCAAAAGCACACGTTCAAGAAACCCAGCTCCCTTTTTAAAATAACAAACCGGCAATTAAAGCCGTGCCAGCAGTTCGGCGCCGTCCCCCCGGGAAGGCCTCAGGCCCCGCTCGGCCCGGCGGGGGCAGCGGCTCGGGCGCCAGGGGGCGCTGCAGCCCCGCGCATGAGGCACGGCCCGGCCCCGCCCGCTGCTCGGGACGGCTCCCGCACGGACACACGGACACACGGACAGACTGACACAGGCACACACACACACAGACACACAGACACACAGACACACAGGCACAAACACGCAGACACACAGGCACACACAGACAGACAGACACACAGAGACAGGCACACACAGACGCACAGTCACAGACGCACACACAGACACGCAGACACACAGTCACACACACACAAGACACACAGTCACACCTACAGACATACACACAGACACACAGGCACAGACACACAGACACACAGTCACAGACTACACAGGCACACACACACAGACATGCAGACACACAGACAGGCACACAGAGACAGGCACTCACGCAGACACACAGACACAGACAGATAGAGACAGGCACACAGAGACAGGTGCACACCCACACAGACACACAGACGTAGACACATGGACACACAGTCACAGACCACACAGACACACACACACAGACACGCAGTCACACGGACACAGACACACACATACACACTCACAGACATGCAGACAGGCACACAGAGACAGACAGGAACACACACAGACTCACAGACACAGACAGACACAGACATACAGACAGGCACACAGAGACAGGCGCACACACACACAGACACACACAGACACACAGATGTAGACATGCAGACACACAGTCACAGACAGACAGACATGCAGACAGACACAGACGCACAGTCACAGGGACACAGACACACACGGACATACAGACAGGCACACAGAGACAGGCACACACAGACACAGAGACACACACACAGACACACAGACGTAGACACACAGACACAGACAGACACAGAGACACACACACACACACAGAGACACACGCACAGACACACAGACGTAGACACACAGACACAGACAGACACACAGTCACAGGCATACACACAGACGCACAGACACACGGACACACGCAGAGCCCTCAGACTCCTCACACCGGTGGAAATGGAGGGTGGGGGGAGAAGGAAAAGCACTCTGAAATCTTTCTCTTCACAGAATCAGCCCTCGAGCTTATTGCAGCTTTCTTGTTCTCCCAGCGCTCATGCCTGATGCAATTTAAGAGGTAGAATTAAATTCAAGGCTTTTACTGTAGCTACTGCCATTAAATGGTGCAAGCTTTTCTGGAACCACAGGACAAAGACAGAAATTGACTTTGTCTCTTGATTTATTTATGTCTCGATTTAAAAAAAAAAAAGCCATATTTTATTTTGGCAATGGAGTGCCTTCTTTTCTGATGAGAGCACAAAGTAATATCTTTTTTTTCATAGTGCCATTTGAGTAAGTGTATCTTTTGGGTTGTTTCTGTCTTAAGGCTTTGTTAATGTAAAAAGCAAATCCTGTGCAGAAGTTGAATTAGATTGACAAAAAAGCTGCTATACTACAACCCTTTAAAAAAAACAAAGAAGAAAAAAACCCAACCTTTTTTGCAAGTACACTGCCTCCTGAAGAGGCATTGCACTTGCAAACCACTCACAATTGCACCCCTGAAGACAAATTGCCAATCCAGATATTCTGTTTCTTCAAATAACAGTGTATTTTTTCAGTTCACAAATAGCATCACAAATTTCCTGGTGACCATGGAACAATAGGAGATCATCATGATACAAAATTTGTGGCAATATTCTTTTTTTTTTTTTCATTTTTTCTTCATGCCAGGAGTCTTCATTTTCTTCCAAGTTTGCTTCACTACTGTAAAATGGAGCATAAGCAGCGGATGTACAGTGTGGCGTATTCCAGTCTGAATTTTATATGATTCAGATTTTTATGGTTTGCAACACACTGTGTTGCAAAGAACGGGCATTAAACACCCATGGCTCTCAAGCAGCTTTGTACAAATTTCCTTATTCAGATTAGCAAATAAATTACGCTCAGAATGTATGAGAGTGCTGATATGTAACAATGCAGATTAAAATAAAAATCAAGCTTTCCTCCAACCTGCCTTCCCTTTACTTGTCTTCCGCTACCCAAATGCAATGTCAGTACATCTGTTTGTGGATTGTCTGATTCAATTTTGCAGCTTCACTGCCTAGTGAAGGCTAATTATCTACTTGAAACTCTGTACCCCACTGAGGTGGTGCCAAGAAAGCAGAGATCTATGACACTGGTTCCATAGCCATACCCCCTTGCCATGCACAAATCAAAAAGTCAGTCTTAGAGTACCTGCTGGTGTTCACCCACGCTCAGAGCAGAGAACACAAATGCTTGCTGGATGCTAGGCAGTAACAAATGGAGGTGAGAGCTATCTCTGATCCCAGAGTAATTGCAGTGCTCTTTTTTGATTTAACATCAGAACTGAAAACTGATTGATTGATGCACGCATTCCCTTAGCATTTAAACAGTCATGTCCTGTGCTAGCACACAGTAATAAGTGTTAGGAATTCAATGTAGTCTTTCAGAAAGGAGATGTAACTACCATCCTTGACTTACAGTAGTTATGAGAAATTATTCAAGCTTATTTGACAGACTACTTAGATGAAAAAATACTAGCTTCACCTTCAGTGTTCAAGTGAACATTCATGGGCTGATGAATACATATCCCTTCATTTATATGGAGGTTTGAATGTAGACCTGTATGCCTGGGAAAACCAAGTGCCTAAGAGAGGAAACGTTATACAATAAGGTAAAGGAGAATGGCACTGAGAGTTGTAAAATCACAGATATTCGACCCAGAAAAGATGTTGAGTTATTTATCCTTTTCCACCTGATAAATGTTTACATCTAAGAAAGAATATTTGCTCTGGGTGCCAGCTTGAAAGATTTTTGGTGGAATGATCAAGGAAACTGTTGTTTGCTCTCTGCAGTGGTTCAGAAGCTTGCTCATCCTTTGATAGTAAACAGATGACATCAAAGACATCTGACTCCATCACCACCTTCCTCCTCACAAAATCAATACACAGTGCCCTGAGCTTTGACCAATTACTCTGGTCAAAGACAGTAAATTTACTCTGTGAAACTTTGTCTTTAGCTTGATTCCACCAGATGACCATTTCACTATTTTTCTTCCAGACAAAGGTGACTAGTCATCTTCACATCTCAGGAGAGATGTCATAGTTGCCAGTCATGGATAGATGAAAACTACAGGGCAGTGATAATTCCTGGTATTAACTAGATCCTGGCTTTGGAACAAGATCCTTCAACTCTATCTGTCTTGCACCATCCACAGCTTAGAACCAAACTATACTTTGTAATGTAATATGCAAGGTTTTCCTTGATGCTACTGCTTTTAGATAAGGTGACTTCTATTTGTGTAAAGAGTATTCCTCCACTAGCAATTTCAGTGGGAAGTGTTCGTGTACCTCTTCATATTACAGTATGTGAAATTTGTGAAGCTAGTATTATGGGAATATTTCACATATGGGAAATATGTGAAGCTAGCATTCCACACGTGTTAAAAGCAGATGGGAAAACTTCTGTCATGATTTTAGTAAAAGCTAGGGGGGGTTAATTCTGCCTTGTCTGAAAAATAAAGAAAAAAAAAAAAGAAAAAATGTTCTTTGTTAAATGATACCCTTTCTCGATTCCATAAAACTGCTTTAAAATTAATTATTATTTTGACAACAATCTCCTGTTTCAAGGTACATTTCATTTTCTACAAAGCAGCTACTTGTACCAGTAATGTGCTAACCTGGTGCAGGTGGTTCAGCTTTTCATCTCTGTATTGCTTGGATAACTTCTTTCTCCTGACATAGCTGAAGTTTGCAAAATACTGGCATTCCTTCATTAACTCTCCACCTCTTTTGAATGTGTCAGTTCCACAAGGTATCCTCATGCTCTTACAGCTGTTATACTCCTTTGACTGCTGCTTTCACAGATTCATGCTCTTAAATATAGCCTACAGTAGGTGTTGTTCCTATGCTGCCCAACTGCATGTGTGATATAAGAGCCCAGCAATACCTTCTGCCATATGGAGCACTGCAAGCTGTTCATGAGCAGCACTGCTGTCCGTGAAAAATTGTTTCAAAGCTGCATTCTTTTGAACATATATTAAATGTTCTAGGGTAGGAAAAGCATCAGATTAGAATTTCAAATTGTGGAATTGAACTGATTTACCTCAGTGGGACATCAAATGCTGTGGGCTTTTCTTTTGTTTGTTTTTAACAAGTATATATTCCCAATTACCTAGCAACCAAGATAAAGTTACCAGAGTGTTCAGTGTCTAATAAAACTTGCAACTTCCATTACTGTCAGGAAGAAACATGGTTCTCAACTACAGTAGATCATGGTATAAGCTGCGCAGAAAATTCCTCCTTTATATTTTTTTTCTAATCTGCCAAATCTTACATCTGAAAAAAGTGATATTACGATTTCAAACATAAATGTAAAAAATCAGCAAGCAAGTTCTAAAATAATACTGGTCTTAGTCTGCTATACTTTATGTCAGAATCAAAAGCATGGTGTTGAGGGAAAAAAAGTGAGATATCATTCTGCAACATTTAAGTCTATTAATTATTAATGTGATTTCAATAATGGTGACTCACGTTCCAAACTCATGTTAAAATTGTCAAATTGTTTCACCTTTATTGTGCCTGCCTTTCTTTTTCTTTGCTCCTATAGTATATCTTGTTTCCTTTCCTGTCCTTTTTCATTCTTATGTGCAAAGCAAAATCACTGTAGAGGATCCAGAGGTAATTATATCTTCATTAAGATTTAAAAAACTAAACAGTAATAAACAGAAAAATCAGGAGGATTAAATAAGCAGAAAGATAAAAAGACAATCAAATGTGTATTTTTCTAAGAAAAAATGCATACCTCGAGGAAAGATCAATAATTATATAGAGTTTAATCTTTATGGTTTTATGCAAATTAGGGGGAAGAATCTTAAGTGATATAAATTAACAAGACAGACCAGGTGTTGAGCACTAAATAGCTAAGTCCAAAGGAACTTTGCTGATACGTGCTGCAAACATCACTGAAATTTATTTTCCCAGACATATATAATTTAATTTGGTAATTAGGAAGGGCATTTGCATTGATCTGTCAGTTGCCATTGGCACAGACAGATTTTGTGATGCAGAGGGCTAAAGGGACTTTTATTGTTGACTCTGAAAATGTGGTCTGTGTGCTAGTGAGTAGTCTGCAAGGTCATAGCAAATGGTCTGTATTTATTCTGTGCATACTCTTCAAGAAACTTTAAAGCTGCAGTTGATGCCTGTCATTTTCAGAAAAGTTTTACTCATCTAGTTTTATTTTTTTTTGCATATCCTGAGCTATGATACTTCACTGAGATTCATTACTTGACACATTGTGTTAAGGCATATCCTTTAAAGAGACAACAACTTTGGTTTTGAAAACTTAAACTGAAGGGCAACAATCATATCCCAAAGTCATTTGATTCAGTGTTTAATTATCCCCACAAGTAGGAACAAATCACTGAGGAAATTAACCTATGCTATGCAGGAAGTCTATTGTGTGTGCGATGAAAGGCATTACTCCCTGAGGAAATAAAGTGATCTGAAGAGTAAGAAATGGAAGATGAAATCTGCTTTATACAAACTTCTTGTTCATTGGTACTTACTGATCCATGACATATTGTTTAGTACTACTCCTCCTATTATTATTATTATTATTATTATTATTATTATTATTATTATTATTATTATTATTATTAACAAAATACTGTCAATGCTTGATTGTGGACATTTTAAGTTACAGCTTTCTTCAAGTTCGTAAAAGTTAGGTTAATGACTATACTTTGTTTTCCACTGAATTTTATTATTTTACGATATATGTGCAATATATATTGTAGCATTAGACATATATATTTTATTTATATTGCGTAGATGTCATAAGAAGGGGAAGGGAGAGAGGAAAAGAGAGGGAGGGGAAGCTGTGTATGTTGAAGCATGACAGAGAATTCAAAGAACAAAAGTGTTATTATGGTGTTATTAATGTCTGAATTTTTAACACAACTGTTTGAATAAAACATATATCTTTGTTACCTATATGCGACATATTTTGGAAATGAAGGAAAGGATTTATTTGTACTTTGTTATCCAGCTTGGAGGCTCATCTCACTAATAGAACTCTTGCCATTTATTCCTAAATGAGCAAAATAAGGTTTTAGCTATTTTCTTAGCTAAAATGGCTCTAAATTTCTAATAATTATGCCGTCTCTCACAACAGATTCTGGAAAAACAAGTCTTTTGAAATATGCACTTCATTATTAAAGTAGATTATGAATCACCAAATATATGTTAGTATTTATTCCATGAGTGGGACCATCGCTGCTTTTTCATTTGTTTATTGTCTTCTAATAAATTCCTTTGTTGTTCCTTCATACTTTTACAGCTGTTTTTTCTTTAGGTGTTAGTGGATCAGGATGTCCAAGGGCACCTTCACAAAAGAGAACAAATCTACAATACAGAGACTATGTGGTGATAAAACAACTTGACAGAAATCATAGTTGAGGATTAATTGTGTCACTTTTTCTGAGAATGATTTAAAACTTTTTACCTTACTCTTGTGGAGAGTTCATACTCTATGCATTGGCAATAAAAACTACAAACAGAAAACCCCAGATGATGAATCCTTCATTCTGCAAATGAATTTCATCTTGCAAAAACTCACAAACTTTTCTAAGTATCTATTTTTAAAATATTTCTTAGTAGGAATGAATGCAATAAAAGTAATTGTGCCAAAACTGTGAACAATCTGTATTTATATTTTAAAAGAAAGTACTGAAGTCATTGAAGTATGGTATTGCTCACATATGTTTAATTAAAGCTATTAAATATGCCAATCTAACTCATACCTTATAAGCAATACAAAATGTATAAAAGTGTGAAAAATTTTTTTCATGGTTTGTCATCTGGTGAACAGACATATTTTCCAATTTTTCTAAGTTTTTTGAAATATTATAAAAACAAGTTATTGTGGATAAAAGGATACTGCTCAGCAGCTGGACCATGAAAATATGGATTTGCTAATGTGTGATGGTAAGTGTAAGCAATTCAAGTTTTCTTTAATCTTTCACAGTAGATTGAAGTTCTTCCAATTACTTTGGGGTGTTTTTTTGTGCTGGACTGCTACTACATATCTTAAAATTTACCATTTGTAAAATGGTATGTGCTAAATTGTTCACATACCTAAGCCATGAACTGTGTTCAAGGTGGGGCTAGATGGGGCTTTGAGCAACCTCATCTACTGAAAGATACCCACAGCAGAGGGGGTGGACAAGATACCTCTCCCTAAAGATCCCTCCCAAAAGATCCCAAATCATTCTGTGGTTCTGTATAAGGACTCTTGTTTTAAGTTATAGAGGTGGTTTTCATCACACAGCCCAGGCGCTGTTATAGTCCTCTCCTTGTGTCTCTTAGGAAACATGGAATTAATAGAAGCGCTATAGAAACCTTTGTTATGAACTAGCATCTGTGGACTGTTTGTGGTTTGGGTATTTTTAAGGAAATCACGGTACAGGTTTTAAAACTTTTTAGTTCTATTTAGATTGCTAGCAGAATAAGTATTCTCAGATGTCTCTGATTCTGCACATATAAGATTGTTGTGTCTATAGTTTTAATGTTAGTTTCAATAACAGTTACAAAGAAAAGAGTCTTTGCATATTAGGTCATCCTGGTGCATAAGCTAGAGCAATATTTGAACTGTAGTTACTATTGTGCTGTTAAGCCAAGTTGCCCTATGTATATCTCCATTAACCTTATTAATGTTCTGTAGGAAAATAATCTAGATATTTTCTTTTGTATAAATACTGATTGTGAATAGATATCTTATTACAGATTGCTGATAGGACTGGTCAAGAAGAACTTTGTCAATGTAATCCTAAGTCCATCAACCTGAGCTACAGTTAGGATGTAAACATAAATATTAGAGTCCTGGTTTGGGTGCAAATTAGGAGACTGAAATTATTTAATATTTTTTGGTTTTGGCTGCAGTAAAACTAACTGGACTTGTTTCCAGTCATGCAATCTCACAAGCCATATTAGAAGATAATGGCAGATTGTCACCATTGGCTGTAGCTAAAGCAAAAAATTAGCATGTGGGGTGAGAGAGGAGGGAAATATCTTGACCATAAAAGTCAAGCTGCAAATAGAATCGTAAATAAATCTAATCATACTGTGCTCAGCATCTGTATGCAAAATGAAGTCAAGAGAATTTTCAATTTTTCTAGTAAGATATATTCTATTTTAAATTTATTTGATTAGAAATGAAGTTTGATTAACATGTTCCATGACATGGTACCTCATCTTGTTGTCACAGGAACTGACACAAATTGTTGTTCAGAAGTCTTAAAATAAGACAAGATGGTTTTCCTGGAATTGAAATTTTCATTTTTATTTCATTAGCATTTGAGTAGTGTTCATTAAACAGCACTAAGGTTTCCTCTATATGTCTAACTACATCATCCCTCCGAAATATGTGTATTCTTGTAAAAACTTGAGCAATGCTCTTCCCAATGGCATTCTGAGGGATTCAAGGCAGACAGTTTTCTTTCTAAGTACTGTAGCCAACCGTTTGTTCCCTCAGATATGGCAGAAAACCACTGTACACCAATCAGTTCCCGTACACAAATGCATGCGGCATGGGGAACAATGACCCCATGATCTTATTGGGGTGATGGGATTGGTCCAATTACTGGGGTGTGTGTGAGAGAAGGATATAAGCTCATTAGGAAGGATTGGGCAGGATGGAGAGGAGAGAGATCTCATCTTGATGTGAGAGACCAGTGGGGTTGCCTGGGGCTCTGTCTGTGGGTGGGTGATGAATCGTCTGAGAGGTTACAGTTCAAGATTAGTTATCTGGGGTACAGTTTTGGTCATATGGGATTTCCAATAACTCTACAGAATATAGTCTTTGAAAAAAAGGAGAGCCAGAAGAGTTGGGTGATTTTCAAGGATCACCTCCTGCAAGCTCAGTTAAACAGGGAGTTCCTGTCTAAACACAGATATGAAAAGGAAGCATAAAACAGCTGCAAGCAAGAATAACTGACACAGAAAAACCTCAAAGATACTGCCAAAGCATGGAGGGGTGGGATGAGGAAAGTTTAAGCCCATCTGGAGTTGATGCTGAGGTGAAAGACAAGAAGTAAAACTTCTACAGGTGTATCAGGAGCAAGAATATATATGAGAAATGTAGGTCTGCTGTTCAATGGGACAGGGGATCTGATGACAAAGGAGATGGAAAAGGACAAGGTTTCTAATGTCACCTTGTCCTCAGTCTTTATCAGTGTGTCTGGTCTTGAGGCCCCTGAAACTGGAGGTGAAGTCTGGAGCAAGGAAGACTCACCCTCAGTGGAGGAGTTTGCTGATGATACAAACTGGGAGAGGTGGTTGATGCACCAGATGGCTGCCCAAAGATGTGCTGTCTCCACCCTTGAAGATATGCAAAAGCCATCTGTGCACTGCCCTGGGCAACCTGCTGTCAGGGGCTCTGTTGAGCAGGGGAGCTGGATAGATGATCTCAAGAGATCCCTTCCAACTTCCACTGCTCTGTGCTTCTTTTTCAGTTATGTAGATCTTCTACTAAGGGCTAATGCTGACCCTTACAGGCCTGGATTTCCATTTGAGCATCTTTTTCTTAAATTTTGTTGGCACACAAGGTTGGTTATCTAGTTTTGCAGGAATTTTGCAATAATAAAAAACAAGCTGAATAAAATTTGATTGTACAAACAAAAGATACTTTGTTCCAAAAACCTTTCTGTAAAAATCTGAGTCTGAACAGAAATTCATCCTAGGCTCATATATCAACAATTCTTAGTGTGTGATGCTACCACTCTTTGCAGTAACAGGCAGAGAGATGCGTTCATATGGAGAAAGAAATCTGCCTAAACCTCCAAGGAAAATACCTAGTGTTTGAATAAAAATTTATTCCCTGCTACGTTAGGTTTGCCAAACCTAAGAGCATGTAAAGGCCGTGTCATGGAGACAGAGAAACTTTCTTTAATGTATCCAGTATACAGGTGTAATAGAACATTTATTCTGAGGCAGCTTCATTTTGAAAGATGTTGTACTACAAGTGAATTCAGACTCTTCTCTGGCAGGCTGATACTCTTTATGACTAGACAGTGCATTTAAGGCACCTGCTTTACTGTCATATGACCCAGCATAATGGAGAGGCTTGAAAGAAATGGTACTAAGATTTATTTCAGAAATGAAATATCATCTGTAACACACTACCAAAAGTTTAATTCAACTTCAATGGCTGCAAAACCCCTTTTTTTCCCAGGGATGAAACAGAAACCACTGAAAGTACATGAAGCATGTAATAAGGATACAGAAAACAGTTACTTTTCATCATGGTTGTGATCCTTACTTTCCCATTAAAATGAATTCTGCTTAGTTCAGACTTTTTTTATGTCATTGTTCCAACTGTTTCTTAGTCTGTATATTCTCTGGTGATACAATTACTGTTTTCATAGCTGGTCAGACTGAACATTCATATTGGACTTGTGTCATTTCAGCTAATACCTATAGTAGAGGAAAATTACCTTGACCATGGGTTCATACCTTTTCTGGTGATAAGCACACAAAATAGCATAATGTTCAGTGCCACTGATTTTTATTCTCTAAGCAGCTTGGACCTATGCAAAAGCCATTGGAAAACTGCAAAAAGTAACATGGGTCAGCAGCTGCCTCAGATAGGAATAGAGAAAGAAAAAATAGCATACTGCAATGGTCTCCTTTCCAAGCTTCTGCAGCTGAGTGATTTTTGAGGTTACTTGATAAAAATAGGTACTATTTCTTACAGTGTTATTTCATGCATGTGATGCACTTGCAATTTATTGGAACCTGATCCGTGTTTTGTTTGTTTCACAGTTTAATATTACGTCAGTTTTTGTTCTTATGAGAAACACAGACTGCAGGAATAGGACAATTGCAAATTGTAATTAGGTTTTTGGCAAGTGAAACCACATCTGCTTGTTTTTTTTTGTGGGATGAGAAACGATCACCTTAATTTGCTAGATTGTCACAATTCTCTTTCATTATGAAAAGCATCAGTAGCAAAGGTTTTGGCTATCGTAACCACATTTGTTTCTGTTTTTGGGGAAGAATTTTTAACACATTTCACATGAAATCCCATAGCATGTGCACCAGCTTAGTTGACAAATGGAGTTTCGATAGGTCACAGCATTATCTTTTGGGATATGACTCAAGACTGACCCAGATCCCTTATGATTTTAGACTTCTGTTTCAGATCAGGTTATATCCCTTTCATATTGCAGTGGTAAGGGGGAAATTCTTTTTGCATCCCATGCAGTAAATTTAGACTTCACAAAGCCCATCATACCTGAGTAATCCTAATGAATTGTTCCAATTCATTAGAAAAAATGATGATGCTTTGTGTCTGGACTTGTAATATTTTCATACAGTTAAAATAAAAGGTGGAAATACAGGGAAAAAATTGTATTGTGCCATTTGACACAGAACATAAATATAATAATATCAACCTGAAGCTATTTAGCAACTTTGAGAATTGGAGATATTTGAGAAGAGCACCAGGGTATACACAGTCCTGCTCTGTCCTTCCACTGTAGGTATGAATAGACAATCTCATATGCAAAATCTCTATACCAAGACATTCAGGTCTCATTCCCAAATGGGATATAATTTGCCCAGAAGTAACAGTCTTGACTTATCTTTGCAGTGTTTGTAGTAATCTTGTTTATTTTGATTGTAAACCTTTGGCAGCATGAACTATCTGTGGAGGCAGGGTTATAGTCTCACTGGGGCCTAAAGGTACCATCTGTGATATAAACAACCAATAACACACTCCATTCAGAACCAGTGACTACAGGGAGATGGGAAATGAGCATATTTTGACATGCAAATCTTCCCTGATGTATTGATATCTTATGTGTGTACTACTTTGTGCAGTTTGGTAAAATAGTTTTCTTTTCAAATAGACCTTATTTTGGAGGACTGAAAGAATGAATATGAATAAATTAATATTAATTTACTTTGAGCTTATGGAGCATTCTACTTCTATGCTTACTTGTTTGCCTAGCTGTGGTCCATTGTGTTCCAAAAAGCGTGGTGGAAATTATTTCAAATACTTAGTGAGAGACAAGAAAATCAAATTCTGCACTGGTGATGATCACATCACATGATTTTGTGATGGCAGATCCCTATTTATTTATTAATAATTCATATTCTTTTGGATTGAGACTGTCTGCCTCTAGAAAAATGGATTAGATGAGTAATAACTTCCACCTGTGATTTAACTTAATTCCTTTCACTTAGTAAAATACCCTCACCAATAACTATGCTATATTAAAATATTAGATATTTCTACTTTTCCAGTGAATTAGCCTAACTAGCCTATTATGTTAATACAGGAGTTATTGAATCACTCATTAATTCTGTCTGCAAGTATGACGCCCAAGGAAGCAATCTACGTTCATTGTAATTGTTGTCATTTGAAAAGCCAATTTTATAAAGGAAATCATTAATACATTCACTTCCTTATAATCAATCTCATAACTGATATAATTTTCTACCTGCTTAGCCACCTCATCTCCCAGGTTGAAGATTAAATCATGCCAAGGTATCACCTAACTTCTTTCCTTGAGCTATACCTTGCCTTCTGATATTCATTCATCTTGTAAGATATTATACCTTTTGCATGTCCTTGCCAGGCTAGATAGCATCACAGTCTTAATGTTCTAAAAACATAAGATCATGCAGCACCAGTTAGGGTTGAAGAGGTGCTGTAAGGTAGCTCTGACTGATCAATAACGACTTTCTATCTGGAGTTCCTCAATGAAAGAAATATCTTGGCTCTTGACCTTGCACTTCACACTTCATTCTGTGATATATTACTATGTCAGCTATAGCAGATGGTGAGGGATGCAGTGGGAGGTGAGTACATTACACCATATTCTCCACTGCCTTTGACTTAAACTGCAGCATTTATATTACTCTGCCTTTGCCTCATCAGCTTGAGAACTGAGATGTGGTGACTGGCTCTTTATCACCTCTGACCATAATTTTTTTTTTCCATGAGACTTATTTCCTTTTCTGTCTTTATCCACCTTTTCCCCTCCGCCCCCCCAACAAAGCATTTCCCCAATGCATTGTCTTTCTTCTGCTAAAAAATATTGCAGTGCCTTCTCCCTCAAGGGGATCTTTTACTGTTGTGAAATTTGGTTATATTTTGGAAATCAGTGTGCTGCTTCTTCGGAGGAGGTTCTTAGGATGGTGAAGGGGCAAGTCACAGATTACCACTTGCTGTATAATCCAGCAGGAGAACCAACAGTGAAAATTAAAACAAAAATAAAACACCTGTAAAAGTCTAAAATGCAGGTTTCCAGTACGCTTTGTCCCCTGCAGTTGAAAAAAGGGAACTGCAGACCAATTTTTCACAGTCTTAACTTCAAGTTAAATGAAGGCTACAGAGTAAACTGATATTTTTTTCAGGAGCATATGAATTGAGCACAGATAACCTTTTTATTTAGAGTTTGAAATGAATGAAACTGCAGTTGTTAATGAGACAGAGATACTGCTATTATAGTAAAAGTGCCTGACAAGCATGAATTGCATTAGGGGTATTTTCACGGATGATGTTATTGTCACACTATTGTCTTCTAAAAACGAAGTTTGTCTCTCTTCCCATTCATCATGAGTAGTTAAGTAACCAAGTGAAATTTATTCAACCTGCTGCAGGATAAGGGTTTTCAAAACCAAGTCCCAGAATTAGGTTCTACTACCTCCAGTAACATCATCCACATGGTTAAATCCTCATTTATGACTTTGAAAATGTAGTCACTTGGTGTCACACTTATGAGCATGATTATACATGAGGTGCTGAAAAGGGAAGGTAATCATACCATTTCATAATTGGTTTTCTCTGATATGGATGGCACTGGGTTTTAAGTCACACATTAAGCAAATGCCTGATGCATCCCTTTTTTAAGGGAAAGTAAAGCTTCAGCAGGTTGACACTCATATTAGGGCACAGTTATTAGATGAATTAAGAATTAATTCTTGCACCACTGGAAAACACAGTTTAAGATATTAAGATTAGGTCTTAATATCTTAAAAGAAAAAAAAGAAAAAATCCTGCTGTAAAATGACATTTTGGCCACCAAGCCTAGACAATCCTTAAAATGTTCTTAACAAGAAAGAAGTGGAATATATTAATATTGTAAAATGATGCAATCTGTAGGGGAGGGCAGAATAAAAACTAACAAAACAGATCCCTATTAAACTATGTCTTAGGAATTTGATTATGTCATGCAGGCAGAATGGATATCAGGCTTAAACACCTGAAGGAGAACATCAGTCCAGATTACATAGTTTGAAAACCACTCACTGTGCAAAATTGTGACAAATTCATAATTTCATTTGCTTTCATTCATTAATAACTTAATAGCTCATTCTTCATAAACATCCTTGCAAGTAACAGATATCTGTGAAAACATGCATTTGATTACAAAAATCTGAGTTGAATACTTGAAAATTATGTGCAGAATTTTGAGAATAAGTATGTGAGACTTTATAATCTTTAAAGAAGAAATCTCATCCATCCTACCAAAAACAGGTGCAGTTGTGTATTGCTAGAATAATGCAGAAAAAAAAAAACAGAAAAGGTACAATCCTGCCCATTGGATGTCAAGAATAAAACTCATGTTGGCTGTATTGGAACCAGTACCACCCAGCAATTATATAAAAGACACATTATGGAAAGTAAGCAACGTTTGTATATTGAAGGAGGTACATAATTTGCTGACAGCATTAGCTACGAGTAATCATGGCCTAATCACAGGCAAGAAATATCTATTAGAAAAGAAAGAACATGGGGACAAAACTTATCCAGACATTTGGTGCATTATCCAGACAATTGGTTATATTAATAATAAATGCTTCCAGGAACAAGGTCTGTCAGTACCTAAAGGAATACACATTTTTCACTTAAAAATATGTTTCCATTACAAAACAGTCTGGTAAACAAGTGTTTATGTTCATTGAATGTAAGAGTTCCATTTATTTCACTGGGTTTTTCCATTGAATATGCTGTTTCAAATAAGTGCGTTTGACAAAGAAAATTACCTTTTAAGAATGTTTATGTATCTGAATCTCTTCTTGACTTTTTTCCTAGTAACATTTTTAATTTTCTGGACATTCAAGAGTTTTTTTGAATATAGAAAATACATTTAATGTGATGTTTTAAAAGATGAGAACAATATGTGCATAATTATGTATTTTGACCTAGAGCACTGATAATATTCTCACAAGAGAATTAATGATTTGTTCTACACACTTGTTTGTTTGTCTGCTTTGTATTTGACCATACCTAATTAACCCTTGAAGAATATACAATCCCCAGGGCTTCTTTTAAGATGTATTTTGAACTTGTGAAGTTTAGCTAACCTTAGCTAATTATCAGAATATTCATGACATTTACTAACAAGCAAAATCAGAACTGCAACAGGGATGTATGTGATTCCACACACTTCACCTTCAAGAAGTACATCACTTTCAAATGAAAGTTGACTTTTAAGTGAACCTAAGCAGCACTTGATCTTGTTTTGACAGCTTGTCTTTGATGGCATGCACGTATATATCCTTCAGGAAGCTAATATAGGGTACTTACTTTCAGGTAAGCAGTGAATTAAAAATATTGGAATTATCCTTCCTTAAGGATCTTCCTTGCAAAATTAATCTCCAGTCAGTTATAAATGCTTTTGCTTTAGGCACTAAAAGCAAGTGACCTAACAGCCAATTCAAACTTAAAAAAAAATAATTACGCAAAGAAAATGTAGCACTTCTGATTGCAGTGAGTGCAGAAGGAGATTTCTTATTGATTTCATTATAAGTAAGATTAGGTGCTTTGTGATCAGTACACGTCAAAGGGAATAAATTCCAAACTCAAATGGGAGTTATTATTTCTATACATGTTTGAAGACTAAGTTATTTGGCTTGAGATGACTCTGCTTATGACCTTACATATATTGATTTGAGCAAACTATGCTTGAACAAACTATGTTAAAAGTCTTCTTAGCACATTTTCTTTTTGAATGGAAATATACTGAAGAGCTGAAGTTACTCTGATTCATGTTACAGAAAAGTAAATAATTGCAGATTTAACAAGACTACTGGTCCTGTTAAAGGGTTTTCAGAGAGTATATTGATGTCTTCTAAGAGTCAAGCTCTTTAAGAGTCAAGTTTCTTCTCTTCTTTAGCACAGGTTTTAGTGCTAGTATTTAAAAAAAAAAAAAAAGTCACGGCATCAGTTTTTTCCTGGTACTTGTTCGTTAATTTTCTGGTTTAAGATGACCACTTCAGCCCTATTGTACATGGCTTGAGCTTTTCAAAGTAATCATTAGAGACATCTAGGAGGAGAAAAAAAAAAAAAATCTCATTCTTGAAGTAGTGAGCCTTTCAGGGACTGTCATGTATTACTTTAAAAAACTTCTGCTTATTGAAATGCTGTCCAGCGCCAAAACCGGGGCATAATAAATTGTTAACTGTGGGAAGTAGCCTTGGTTTCCCTTTCACTGCTCTAAACTGTTAGAGAGGGATCAATCTCTGCCCTGTTTTGCTAGTAACTTATTTTAGATAATATGAGAAATGCTACCTTAAATCTCTGATGTAGATTTTCTGAAGTCAGGGAAAAAAGTTAATTTGAACACATCTGCAGCATCAAACATAATTGCTTCATAGTATAGTTGCATGCTGATTCAGTACATCATTCTGTCATTCCATTTATGTGAAATAGATGGTGGTGTACTATGCACCAGCAAGCCACAGGAATGGGCATTTGCAGCAGGGGAAAATTCAGAAAGATTTATAAGTAATTACAAAGATTGATAAATAACAAACACATTTTTTATAAAACAAACAAAAATGTTTAAAATAAATAAAATTGAATTATGATTACAAAAAAAAAAGTTCAGTGAAAGTTGATTCAAGAAATGTCAACTCCTATAAGCATACATTTCTAAGATTTCTTTTTGCTTCTATATGTTTGGGGATAATATTTCAGCTGAAGGTCAGATAGGGCCTAGCTTGAGAGAAAATGTAGATACCAGAAAATATTTTTTTCCTTTGAATTCCTTATTATTCCTTGCCTCCCTGAATATAGATGATGATTTACTGACCCTGAAGGGACAGGGTTATTTTCTCCTGTATGCTCCTGACATGTGCTATGGCATACAACTGGAGGAATGCAGAAGAGAATTTATCATGATTCAACTTCTATATAGGAAAATCCTTGCTAGGAATTCTTTTGATACAAATTCCCAGAGGAAATAATTAAGGTACCCACATAAATATAATTTTTTTCTTGTCTTTTACTATGTTGTGGATATTTTCTTTAAGTACTAATTTTTATGTTGTACACTCCACTTGCCTTTTCTAGGCATGGTAGAATAACACTTTTTTTCTTGAAATCATGAGCTGAACTTATATAACAAAGATTATTCTTTCTATTAGACATAATAACAACAAATGGTGCTTGGTTGCTGTGCTGCTATAGAATTGTCCCTTAGAAGTGCAAGAAGTTCTGCCTGGCACCTCTGTAAATGGCACCATGATTCCCTGTTGGTTAAATGACAAGGATTGCTCTCCATAATTGGAAATCTTTTAAGTGCAGATGGAATAAGCTGGTTCAGTGAGCAGGAGTTACCTGTAACTATGTAAGCTGCTGGAACCCCATGCCTGGTTTGGTAAGCCATAAAAGTATGAGTGAAGCTGTTCAGGGTGTCAGTCCACCCAGAGAGGTCTGTACTGCTAAATGGATGTAGAGGAGTTTGACTTGCCCCGCAGTAAGTGACTTCTTTTGACTGTGCTGCTTTGTAGAAGGCAAGATACATTTTTAAAAACATAGACTTCCAGCTGGGTCCACCTATTTGAACAACAGATGTTTTTATGACTCATGTAGCCAGTTGGGGTTTACCAATATTTTACAGGGTTATAGGTAAGTAAAGATCACTGAGCCATCTGTGCTTAGCACATTTTAATGGGATCTGCTGGTTCAAAGAACCTGTATACTCTATTTAAAAGGCCTCTAGCTAGTTACCTAACTAAAGGCACAACTAAAAAAATACAGAAAGGCATATATATGGAATTTCTACCCTGTGATTTGGTTCAATACCTAAAGCTCCCATTTCCTTGTTGGCTTAAATGTCAGACTAAATTTCTGAGCCATGAACTAGGTAGAGAACATAGAGAACAAAAAAAAAAAAAAAAAAAAGAAAAAAGAAAAAAAAAAAAAAAGAAAAACCTATTAAACCTTCCTCACAAGAACAACTCCGAATAGTAGGCGGAAAAAAATCATCATAAATTGATGCATCAATAAATCTCAATATTCAGCAATTTAGTAAATGTACATATAACACCTAGCTTACCATATTTTAACACCTTTTATACAAGAAATTATCTTCTAGAGAGAATTCTGAAAGATCTCTCTTAGGGGACACATATGTCTTTAGAAATACCATAGTGACCATTTTCAACAATGAAGGCTTTTCCTAAATATCACAGTTGTAGGTTTTGTGGCAGCAACAAACTTTGTAGGCTGTGAATGATTTCTAATTCACTGAGGAGTGTGGGTGAAACCAATATACAATGCTAGTATCAGCTTCCAGCAAGTGGCAAAATACTGGGGGCAAGAAGGCCCCTTCAGAAGTACAAAAAACTGATACAGTGGTGTTGTGGTTTAACCCCAGCTGGACACTAAGCACTTTGCAGCCCCTCCCACCCTGAGGGAGGAGACTCAGAGAGAAAAGGTAAACTTTGTGGGTTGAGATAGAACAGTTTAATAATTACAGCAAAATAAAGCATAACAATAATATAATACTACTGCTAATTGTAATGATAATGGAAATGAGAAAGAGGAATAAAAGCACAAGAGAAAAAAGTGATACACTCTTCAGTTGCTCAGCACATGCTGACTGATGTCTATCCCCGAGCAGGGATTGGTGGCCAAGTTCTTCCCCAGTTACTCTACTGAGTGTGACATGCTATGGGATTGAACATCCCTTTGGCCACTTTGGGTCAGCTGTCCTGGCCATGCACCCTCCTGGCTTCCTGTGCACCTCCTTGCTGGCAGAGCATGGGAAACTGGCAAGTCCTTGGCTTAATAAGCAGTGCCCAGCAACATCAGTGTGTTAACAGACTTATTCTCATGCTAAACCCAAAAAACACAGCACTGTACCAGCTACTAGGAAAAAAATTGACTCTTTCCCAGGTAAAACTTGGATTCCAAAGCATGAAGATAAACCAGTAAATTGCATTCAGCTGCCACAAAACCCCCACAGGTATTAGAGGTCCACCAAAGAAAACTTATTGAGCCATTGGATAAATTCATTGTAGGATCCCTATCTTCTGCGTGGAAGAATTAAACTCCTTAAGAACAAACAGGAGGATATAGATGATGGAAGGTGATTTTTTCAGCAGCTCTTTTACCTAATTTTGCATACAGATATTCAGTACCATCAAAATCCTTGCTTTTACCTTTCACTAAGTTTCTGGTGTCTTGTGATGCTGTATTGCTTGAGAATATATATCCATATATGTGTGTGTGCGTTTATATAATAAATTTACACAGCCAGTGAATTATATTGTGAATTACATATGCAAATTATCTAATAAATTTTCACAGCCACAGTACAATGCTGTACAGTGGCATTGTAACAATTAGTATTGAGAAATACAGTCCTGAAACCTAAGCACTTACTATCCAGGCATTTTAAAAAGAGAGAGAAAAGTTATGTAATTAAGGAAAAGCAGATTCCTTTCATCCATACTTATTCCTTTGAATTACCAGATGAGCTCTGTAAACTAAACACAGAAGGCTGAAGAAGGTGGATTATACAATAATATCTGGTCCTTACAGCTGCGTTCATTCATGTCAAAAAAACAGTGTGGGTAATGCTACCTTTTTATGGATTGCTTTTCCTGATACCAAATTGTCCTTGTGTACTCTAGGTGCAGAGTTCCACGAGGTAACACCAGCACTCACCACCACCACTGGAACCACGTAATTTGAACTTTGAATATCTTCACTGCAGAGTGCAGGGAAGCAAAGTGTGCATTCTACACTGCAGACATTTTTTGTGTCACAGCCATTCAGTAATTTTTGCTTGCTTTTTTTCTTGACAGAACCATGAACATTTTTTTGTTTGTCTGATTTTTTTATTTGAAATTAGGCAGATAAGGATGGTAAATGAAAAAAAAATAAAATTAATCATGGTAGAGAGCAAATGCTCTGACAGCAATATTTTGGATATTCTGCACTTGAATATCATGCCCTAGCACTCAGATTTAATTCACTGTAACTAAATTTTTGTTCTCCTGGTTTACCCTGGAGGAAAAATTAGGACCTTGGAGACAATCTAAAGCATAACAATCAATATTTGCAACTCTAAAAGTCTTCAAATGGATTCTGTGAACTTAATTTTCTTCTATAAAGCTACTGTTGGCGAAGCTACTGTTTTCAGCATAGCTTTCTAGCTACTGATACCTTATACTGCTGGCATGGTTCTGTAATTTTTCATTAGCTAGTGATTCAATATTCCTACTTTTCTTTATACCAAGATAGAAGGGATGTTCTTCAGTCATTGCACTGAAAAATACTCTAGGGTATATTGTACCTAAAGGGAACAAATTCATTCTATAGCAGCACATTATAAAACTGCAGTTCCTCCAAACTGACAATTATATTTTGAAATATTAAAGTTTGCTAAGGTTTTTTTGATAGCCCTAGTTTGAACAGATAGATCAACAGGAACAACTTCATAATAGTATGCAAGACATTCAATTTACATTCTTCCTTTGTTGAATTTATAATGATGCTTCAAAAAAAGATAAAATATTATAAAAAGATGGTAAACAATATTAAAGTTCATACTGATTTTGGATGTTTGCTAAGTGTAATTCCACATGCTACCATTTCCAATAGAAAGGTGTAGTTTTCATTTAAGGTATAATCTTACATAAAAATGTACCAGATTAAAGCTTGGCTCTTCATGTATTTTAATAGACAGAGGGACTGAGGGATGAAAATGTTTTTAGAAAGCAGGAAAAAAATACAGCAGGATGGATGAATCAGGGCAGGGTTTAAAATAGCTACAGGTAAATGTACATAAATATATATATATATATATATATATATATATATATATATATATATATATATATATATATATGCACTCTCACAGGTATGTGTTTGTAGGTAGACACAGATGTGCTGGGAGGGTTGAGGAGTGCTGCCCACCTTAGTGGGTCAGACTTTCAGTATGCTTCTATTTGGGTTAAACAGGTGTTGCACTCCTCAAATCTGCTACAGAACAGTTTATTTCGAAAGAAAATTCAGCTTGTAGGGGCCACTTGCAGCTAAGTAGAAGCTAAGTACTGGCCTAATGTAACCAGATCAGTGTTTATTATGGTGTTTACAATACTGCAACAGTGTTGAGGGCTAAGAGATAACACGGGAAAAAAAGCCTACCTTAAAATGTGTCTATTTTCTTTCCTTAACTCCTTTCCACCTCCTTACATGAAAATGCTTCCTGTCACACAGATAAATTTGATGGAAAACTGTCTCTCCTGATGCAGCTGTTCCATTTTTTATAAGGGAGTACTCATTGACTTGGTACATAAGAATAACCTTATGCAGGTTGGTTGTACGGCTTTTATTTGAGAATCCATCTGGAGTGGAGGCCTTGCAAGGAGGGAAAAGTTTAGTTTATAATAGCTGTAACAGCTATTGATTAGGATACTCTTTATGAAGCTGAAAGTCTCCAGCTCAGTCACAGTTCTGAACAAGACATTAGTAAAATCGGAGGTTCCAGCAGCCCAGCAAGTACTTAATCATTAAATGCTAAGGTATACAGAAAGATCTCTATTTTACCAATCATAGTTAAGTCCTATTCTGAGTTTAGTGATTTAAAAAAATATGCCTCCTTTCTTAAAAATTAATAACTGTGAAAAAATAATTTCAATTTGACATCCCATACTTTTCCACAATATGAGAAAACAAGCAAAATATATTTTTATATCTCTTTCCAAATCAGGGAGAAATTAAGTATCAAAGTATGTGTTAAACTCAGCATCTTCATATTACAAACTTGAAAATAGTTTTAAAGAAATTTATGTAGTAAAATACTATCTCTTGTTAGAACACTTGGTGGTGTAAGAAGGAGTTTGAGACAGTACCTGCTCCTTCTGTTTGCTGATTGGTTGAGGGTCTGTTAAGAGCTCAGAAATATACAAGGAGTCATACATTTAGATGATGAGCTTATCTTGTCATATGCTTGTATCCAAGATAGCATGACCTGCTAACTCTGGTGTATTTTATTTGGTTTTGTCACCAGATGTTTTGATTTGCCCCTGAAGCCTGAAGATACAAAATGTCTCCTATACACCTCAGCAAGATCAAGAGAAAATACAGTGAGAAAATGCAATGCAGTTTGTTTAGAATGTCCACCTCACTTCTATGAATGACATTGAAACCCAATTGTATTCCACTCTTCTGGCTGAACTCCATGCATGTTCTTCCCATGTGTTTAGACATGTTTAAACAAGACACAGGAATGACAATATTTCTAACCAGGATTTTGTTTTTCAATTTAGTAAATCTAGATTCAAAATGGCCAAACTACCACCAAATCTTTAATTTTAAAAGTTTCTTTCCCCTTAGTTTCAAGCATTACAGGGGAAAGCATTGAATTTATATGTTTAACAAATTAACGTGCATAAAAATGAATTATTTCACTGTTTGTAACATCAGTCTATATCAGAAAATGTCATCTTCTCAACTGTGGTTTTTTACTTTAGTATCATTACCTAGAACTGAAAGTTTGTAATGTGAAAGCAATGTCTCCCAATAAGGTATTATTGCAAACATTTGAGACATCACATTTCTAGTAGTTATATAAATGATTGATTTTCTTGAAGTGTTATCTTTCTCATACAATCTTCAAGTTCATCACATAGACAAGTACATTAATTTCACAAGGAAAGCATAGAAACTGCAAAAGGACTGTGGTTTTTCACACCAGAAATGTAAGCTTCAACTTATTAGAACATTGAAAATTCTTTTTTTTTTTTACTGCAACTCAAATCACCTTGCAATTTCTTTACTACTGAAACATGCATCAGACATTACAGTTTCTATGTAAAATTGTTTTGTTTCAGAAATATTTAATTTTCATTCAATATGCTGGAGAGAAAAAATCTTGTTTTTTATTTTTGAGAAATATAGCATAAAAATGTTCTCCTGCAATGTACAATAATCTTAGGATTTTTATTTTAAAAATATTTACATATGACTACCAGAGTTACTGCAATTATCAGTAGTTAACAGTTCGAAATATTTATGTTTTGGTTTTCCTCACCAGTGGTCACTGGCACACAAAAGTAGCAGCAAGTTCTGCTATATCCATATAAGAGGATATCCTGGTGTACTAGATGTGGCTGGGATGTTATTTTTCTCCATAACAGTCTGTACAGTTCTATGGTCTAAATTTGAGACCAAATCCATGTTGGTAACTCATCAATGTTTCAATTGTTGGTGAGCAGTGCTTACACAGTGTCAAAGCCTTTTCTGTTTCTCTTACTGCCCCCTCAGCAAGTAGCCCTGGGGGTGGGCAAGAGGCTGCAGGGGACACAGGCAGGACAGACAGATGGACCAAACTGACCAAAGGGATGCTCCATGCCATAGGGCATCGTGCTAAGCCATAAACCTGGTGGGGAAATGATTCCAAAGTAGCTTTTGTTTGGAGCACAGCTGGGGGAGGAAGTTTTTGCACTGCAGGAAGTCTGTGTCACAGGTTTCCAGTGGGATTTTAGGCAGAGTCTCTGTGTAGTCAAACCACACAAAAGGCATTTACACTTCGGTGTATTATTTGATTTCTCATAATGTGAGCATGATCTGTGACAGCCTAAGGGTCTCAGTCTTGACTCTACATCTCTTTTGCATCATCTGAAATGTGTGAATTTAGTGGGACTGACTTTTAAAGTTTTCTTTCTTCATTTGAACAAAACCAAAACATCTGGTTTTGACCCTTTCTATTTTGTCTAGTAACTGTTCTTAGGTCAATCTTTAAAGCAGCTCGGTTGAAGCTGAGTCTGAGCAAAATGGATCACTAAGGTGCAACAGTATTTGTGTCTTTATTGAACTCTTTATGCCAGTTCTGACCTCTGTCCTGCTCAATGAAATTTATAAAAGTGATCATTGAAGAATATTAAATTAATTCAAATAAATTAATAATTTTAAAAGTGACAGAGATATCTTCAATTCAGAAGCCTAAACCTGATCATGAACTGTGAAGTAGTCTTCTTTTAAACAAAATGAGTACTGCACTGAGGTTTGATCCAATCTTCATACATACAAGTCACACTCAAAAATAATAAGAAAGATTAATTTTAGTTAATGGTTTTTTTTGGCATCAGTGTAAAATTCCCAAAATGGTCTTTGCTACTAAGGTCTGAATTATTATTTCCTAGTAGCCTATTATAATTTTGATGTTCTCTCTGTAAGCATGTGCACAGTTTTTTTTTAAATTGGATGGTTTTTTTAATTGGATGCCACTTTTTCATGACATATTGTATGACATATCAGGGAATTTGTGTAATAATGCTCTGTAGAAATTATCAGATTTCCATTAAAAAAAAAAAGATCATCTGCATGCAATTCTTTGTACCTGCAATTGTTTTTCCTTGCAGTGGTGAGTTAATGCAATCAGCTCTGGCTTCTCTAGACCAACATTCAGCTTTTTTCTTCTAGATGAGTAGATACATACTGTAAATTTAGAGATTTTTATGTTGTATCATAAACTGCATACAAATACAGTCAAAATAAAACTCAAAAATGGAGTAGCAGAGGTGATGCAGGAAACAGTTATTTAAGGAATATTTTCTAATTCCTTATCTCTAGTACACTGGATTCAATTTCATTGATGCATTATTTAATTCATGTCAATATTTAATTTAATTTTAAGATAAAGTCATTTATTTAATCATAATTGAGATCTTGTAAGGAGAAAAGAGTAGTAAAAAACTGGAACTTCAGAAAGGTATGAATAGTATAGTAAAAAAATATTAACTGGCTTAGAATTAAAGAAAAAGGGAAAAGAAACACAAGAGAAATATTTCAGAGACTGCTTTTTAAAATTTTCTGTAATGCATCAATAGTAGCAATTTTCTTCAAAAAGTTATGCAAGTGATTACTTCAATCTAAACTTCCTTTATACAGAGTAATATTGAAAAGATAAAGTTCATAGGCATGATTTACATATTAATACGTGTAAATTGTGAAGCAAGTCATTACTCAGTGTATAGTGTTTACAGTTCATTGTGTGTCACGCTAGAGCAACTTGACAATGGAGATGATTAAGTTTATGTTAACTTCTATGGTCACCTGGATTATGCTACTGAATTTTCTGAGATTAATTTACCTGAGTAGCCTAATTACTGTCAGATGAGGCTCTTATAGGGAAATGTTTAAAAGGAAGAAGGAAAAAAGGTTGAATTAGAAACTGTCTGAATTTCTCTAAGTACTCTGAATATCTTCAGCAGCACTTGCCTCTTGATCTTTAATCCAGACTAAGCCCTTTCTGTGCTGCAGTTTTTAACTATATAACCACCCAATAATGAGTACTATAGCTTGGTCTTGCTGCAAAATATCTTTCTGTAACTAAAATATTCTATCTACTATCTCATACTTTCTAAATGTATTTATGTCAGTGCATTAGTCATCCACAACATTACCTGAAAAAAAGTAAGTGACAAGTTGGTTTGTTCACAGCAGGCCCATTGAGATTCACAAGTTATGTTTTGCACTGAAGAAAGAGAAAAAAGCCTCCAGTTTTAGCTCATTTTCCCATTAGTGAGACTTGAGCTCTGGTAATTGGGCCAATGAAAATTGAAGTACCAAAATTTAGGTATAAAAAGGGACTCAACAGAAAAGATTGAGGACAGCAAAATAACACATAGTTCTGTAGTGAAAGCATGACTGGGGAGGGTGAATCTTGTATGGTTAAGTGTCTTCATGCAAAACTTCTGTGTACTGAGAAGCTATAGCACAATCACTGGGTTGCTGGGGTCCTGCTGCCACTTCTTTCCCTGTTGCACTATTTAAAGGAAAAAGGCTGGGTATTTGAGAAATATTTTGAGAAATTTGAGAAATTTTGATAGTGATTCTTCACTGGAAAAGGTACCTTCCTGACCTCTGCAGTTAATGTTAGAGCCACAGGCAAATAAGTGGGCCATTATCTATGCCCTGGCTTGAGGTTAGGCTAACTGTGGAAAATTACTGGATATGACATGAGAAATTGCTGACAAAAGTTACTGATAACTCAAGGAAAGGTGGGTGGATCTCTGTAAAGGAATTACATGAGAAACAGGTAAATTCCATGGGCTGTTGGAGGGTAGCATTGGGAACCTTGAGGGGAGCACAGCATTGTAAGACGAACAGCACTATGTATCCATAACATTAGTACCATATATGGCTGATACTATATAATAATGCTGTGTGTAAACATGGGTATCGTAAATCCAGGACTGGTAGGGACAAGTAATTAGAGATAGGTTGTTTATCTGGGAGTAGACTGGCACTGAGAATGAAAGATATAAGAATGTGAAGAACAACACCTAGATAATCCAAATTTTGTGGCCAGGGTTGTCATAGGTTACCAGTTAGGCAACCTTGTGCTTAGTTTTTGCAGGTGAAACAGGTCAATAAACCATAAGAGCTAAACCTGCTTTTTTTCGTCAGGAGCACTGGGGTGGAAGTGCTGGGCAGCTGTTGCCTCTTAATAGCAGGTTTACATCCAGACTGGAGGAGCATCTTGGTGTCACTATGCCTGTGCCTGTTGCCTACCATCAGCTACCCTCTACTTCATAAAAGTTAAACATATTTCTGTGAGATTAATCTTTTATCAGTATATACTGCTGCCTCATTTAGGCACCTCCCAGCTATGCATAAATCCAGCAACTGGCCAATCTCTCCTTCTCCCCTAGCTCTGGCTTTCAGGCATTCATTAAGCCATAACTTTATTCCATGCACTATAAGAATAATCTGGCCATCTGATCTGCACCTATGGACTTCTGCACTACTAACAGGACTTCAGGAAAATATTACATGCCTGCAAGGAAAATTCTATAGAATATTCACTTTTTGGACAATCAAAAAAAAAGATGCCCGTGGTGCTGAGTCCTTCCCAAGACCTCCAGTAAAAAATGACTAGGTGTACTCCCTGACCTGCAGTATGCCTTGCTCCTGTCTTGTGTAACATATCTTTCCATTTTGCCACACCTGAATCTTTATTACTGTTTCACCCTATCAGTTTATTAGTTTACTTTTTACTTCTACTTACTTCTACTCAGTGAGCCTGTCAGTACAGTGATAGGACAATGAGGGATCTCTTAACACTGAAAAAAATGTAGATTTCAATTAGATAGTAGGAAAAAAAAATTACTGTGAGGGTGGCTGAAGACAACTCAAGCTTGTGGCTCTCTTTGAAATGAAACTGAAACACTTTGCCTGGAGAAGTTGTGGATGCCCCAGCCCTGGTAGTTTTCAAGGCCAGGTTGTCTGGGGCTTTGAGCAACAGGGTCTGTGGAAGGTGTCCCTGCCCCAGGCATTGGGGATAGAACTGGATGATCTTTAATGGCCAAAGCCATGCTATGATTGAGCACAGCAGCCTTTAGTGCAACCTCTGTTACTGGCTCTGGCTAAACCTTATGGTGTGTCAACAGCTTTGTCTAAACCACAGACAATTTAGCAGGGATTTCCAAGGTCACAGCCTGAAACTCCAATCTTTTCTTCAACTCCACCTATGGCAGATTTTATTTTTTTTATCAAACTATGCTCTCTGACTACTACTGATAATTAAAATGTGAAATAGGGGCTATACCACAATATGTTATTGTTGTTGTTGTTGTTGTTGTTGTTATCAATGACAATTATTATAACAATGACAACTTCATAAATAAAATTATGTTTCTAGGTTGAGTTTATATTCTGAAAAATTATTTGGAAATTAATAAAGTGGTACTCAGGATAATCCATAAATTTATCACAAGCATCTTCTGTAGAATAGCATAAAATACTGTAAGAAGGTTCTGTAAGGAATGTGGATGTACAGTGCTGTTATGTTTTTCCACATCCAATCCTAAATTACTGTTTTTACACAGGTCCAGTCTTAAAGGAATTATGGGTATGGTTGTCTTCAGCTATGAAGACATAAAAATGAGTCTACTTGCTTTTCTGTAAAATGAAAATAAAATATCTCCTCAGACAAACACATCAGAAAAGCTTGTGGCTCCTTGAAGGGAATAATCCAGTAGGAAACAAGAAGAAAATTCTGCATGCCAGTGAATTATCCAGGTGTCAACATATGTATTGGCTGACTGTCTACCCAAAATTAAGGCAAATATGAGCACTTGGTTTGCTTCTATTACTTACTTTCCTTGTAGAATTACTACACACTCCAGTGCTGTACCAAATCAAACCCAATAGCTAAATGCACTGTAAAATCTCAACAAGAGCCATTGACTGAGAATAAATGATTTTGCACATTCGTTGAAGCAGACTGGGTTTGTAAGGTGACTGTCATTAACTAGTGTTGTTTTGTGAGGTAATGAACCTACAGAAATCTGGCTCTCATATTGTGGTTTTCAGAATGTGTATCCTTTCACAGGATTCACTTTAATTTCATTACACTTTTAATGTAGCTGTAAAAGGTTGGGTATGATTTATTATTGTACAGATTAGACAGCATATTTTTATTCTTTTGTTATGGACAGAGTAAATCTCATTGTTAACTCTAAGGGTTTTTTTCCCTGATTATTAAATCAGACTCAGAATTTTTTTTTTAGGTAAATGAAATAAAAAGATTGTCTTAATATATATTTATTTTAATACATTTGCAGTACATATGTATTTAATATGCCTACAGTCATATATTTGGACTCAAGCTGTGTGTCCAGGCAATGGTGCTATCTGTTCATATGCCCTTCTAAGATCTTTAATAAATTATGCTATCATAGAACTACTAAGATAAATAACAACACTGAAAGAAAATATCTGCTGCATATTCTTGGTTCCTCTCCCTTTTATAGAATATATATGGCAAATTTGGTCTTAGGAAAGTTCATTATACAAAATCAAAGTATCCACCCCTGATATAACTTTAGTTCTAGTATAATATTCTTGTGGTCACCAGGTTAGCCCCTCAAAATAAGCTGAAATTAGGAACTGTGGGACAGCGTGCTGCCATGAAACGCACAATAAAATGTACAACTTTCTTTAAAGACTGTGGTTGAGTGATTTTTCTACTGCAAAATGCAGAAGTGAGGTTAGCAAGTTAAGGGCACTGCATCAAGAGCTGATTAATCGACTCTGAGCGAGTGAATATGTGTCTGCCATGCTCGAGCATAGACCATATGTTACACTATCACTTTCATTCCAACTGCATCTTAGCTGAGTGACAAGAATAACTTCTGACAAGCAAGGAATTCAACTAATACAAGAGATATCATCATTTGCAACAGCAGGATTGCTGAATGACCTGTGGCCCTAAGACTTACTCTTAGGCAACATAGTAAGGCTTCATCTAATAGTGACAGTGTTTGTCATCTCTGAAAGGAACTGAGGAAAATGTCATTTAAAGTCAGTACTTCAGAGTACTGAGTGCAAGACAGAAATTAATGTAGCTTCTTTTAGATAACTACATATCTAAGGGGCGCAATAAACAATGAAAATTCCTTTCACTGCAGACATAATATTGTGTTGGAGAAAGTGTTAGAAACATATTACTTTTGGAACTAAATTACACATTCTAAGATGTCTATATATTGTTTGAAGCAAGTAAGGTCTATTAACACTATTTTGCATACAAACTCTTTTCTTCTCTTTTAAATCATACCAGTTAAAATAATCAATTTTATTTGCGAATGTGAAGTTCTCCAGATAAGTTACTTTGTTGCCATAATGATTTCTTTCCCTAGTGACATAGTATTCAATTAAAAAAGTCAAATTTAATTAGTAATTCTATGGTTTTTAAAGCATTAAAAACTGAAAATTCAGTTCTCCTCACTGCAGTGAGGGCAATCGCTATGCTAACAGTTTCAATATCTGAAACTGAAAGACACAGGAAATATATGATTTTGGGAACTGGTGTTTGGCTAAATTCAGAAACTATTTACTGAATCCTAAGTTAACCCAATAGTTTGACTCTGATCATTTTGTAGCATTAATCTGTACTGTATGCTTTATACAACTTAGCCTATTTAAAAGGTCAAAAAATCCCACAAGACCTATGGCCTCTCAGGCTTTTCTGGAAACACTGACATTAAAAATAAGAAGAATTAACTAGACTTTCTATAGCCTTGTAACCCATATTACATGTGCCTAAGTATATATTTTACATGGATTATATGATTCTAAAATTAGTGAGAATGCCATGGTTGGAAGAGGACCTTTGGGTCAGAATAAGAAGCATTTATTTATTAGATCTTTTTGTACTCATTTTGGCTACTAGATATCTTTATAAATATGCACAAAAATTTCAATATCTCTGAAAAAGCATGTGCAAACTCAAATATTACAAACTTTTGAAGAAGATACAGGTGCACAAGGCTATTGCTTCCCTTTGCCTTATCTTTCTCCCTTCCCTGAAGGTTGTGGGGTAAAAAAATAAAGATTCTCTTTGTATCTGCAGAAGAAGAGGTTTAGATCTAGGAATCATTTGTTACTGTTTTTGTTGCTGAGAACTGAAGGAAGAGATATGACAGAAGGGAAAGGAAAATGGTCTACTGAAAATCTCCCTTCTGAGTTGAATGCCTGGGTTCCAGATAATACGTAGTTAATATGTTCCACCAAAGCCAAGCATAGCCATCAGGGTGATAGGAAACTGTCAGCTAGCTAAGTATTCATTAAAAGGAAAGAATCAGGGAGATTTAAGAGACTGACTGGAGAGAGGAAGGCATCTGCTCATGGCCTGTCAGAAGCCTCCATCTGTGTACCATCCTGGTTTTCTGAGTCTGCACTTGTCTCTGCCATGTGTGAAGCCAGAGAAGAGCAGAACAGGTGCTATTCCCTGAACAGCTTTAATGGCTATGATATATGGGATTTACCTCCCTAGCCAAGCTCTGCATGATTTGGAGAAGAAACTTTCACTATTTCTCTGTCAATTGCCATGCAGGGGACACCGTGGCAGACAGCAGTACCATTCCATGTGGCTTGCAATTTAGTGATTTCTGATCGACTAGAAAAACCTTCAATGCTGCATGACACCAAGATGCCTATGGTTCAAGATATGACAGTCTCTGCAAAAAATCAGTACATTCACGGTGGATAAATTCCCCCAAGTATGTTTGAAGACTTCATATGTACTCAAATTCAAGTAAAAGAGAAACTAACATTTCCCTGCTTAGCTAACAAGACCATACTTAGGATAAATTAAGCATTGTAATTCATGTTGCAATCAACAGTAAAGTGTTTTAGTGCCAATCAATAAAGGCCGAATGAAACAGAATCCATAACCTCTGAAATCATTGACAATGCCATGCTAAGGGAATGTTAAATGCTCGGAAAGTGCGGGATTAAAGCTCTGAGCAAGAAGCCAATTGTAGTGATTCCCTGAGAAAGTTAAAGGTAGAAAGTGTCTTCAATTTTGCCTGACCCTGGATTCCCTTCTGCTCTTTCTGAACTATACACACAGGACTGAGAAAACCACTTCTCCACAGAGCACTTGCCTTAAAGGTGGGAAACAGGATACTTCTAAACCAAGTATCTAACCTGCAAGGCCCCATCTTCCACAAATCAGAAACCTGGCTCTTAGAGCTATAGTGTCCAGACTAACCAGTGGAAAATTTATATGGCTGATCAGCATTGCTGCAAGGCAGAATACATAAATAGCTTTTGGAAATAGAACCTTTCCCTGGAATCTTTGTCCAAGAAAGAATAGGAATCATGCTCACCATTTTTCTTCAAGATGCCTGCTGACCCTTTCATATCTGTTATTACTAAGTCTTTTTCAGAAAACATGTTGTTTTCCAGGTCCCATTTACACTTTATATCTTTAATAATTTAAATTAAATTGACAATAGTGCTGTCATATAGTGCTGTCTGTACAAGAAATATTCTTCAAAAATGCTTTCCCTATTTAAATACCTGTCATTAGATTGGATGAATGCAGAATGCATAGAAAAAAAAAAAACTTATAGTGAGAGGAGATGGGAAAAAGTGTCTTTATATTTAACTTTCTATTACAGAAATGTTCAGTGAAGCAGCATGAACGATCTTATTACTATACCAAAATGAAGAATTTCCAAAGAGAGCTCTCTAATTTCATATTAGCTGATTCCCCCTCCGAAACACAGGGATTACTGCACTGAGTGATATATAAAAATGGGAAAAACAACAGGCTTCATTGCTTTTAAAGGAGTCAGCATTACTGGTGTTTCAAGCTGAGAAAATAATTGTCAGCAATGATACTGAGTAGCATAGGAAGTTTATGTGTTTCATATTCACCTAGTATTTATGTACTGCACAACTTCTTTTCAGATGATCTGTATTTTCCTTGAATGAAAATAAGTTCTTTTTGTATTTTGTCTTCAAAAACCAGCCTCTAGTTAGTTTTCATCTCATCTGTAATTCTGAGTTTCAGTGCCATCAGCTAAAGTAATAAACATTTCTGCCTGGAAGTGAGCTTTAAAGAGATCCTTCTCGAAATTCATACCTTTAATTTAGCAAAGTATTGTTTAGGGTTTAAATAAATCTTTGCCAGATTTAAGAAGTAGTCGTATGGATGAATTCACAAACAATTCTTTGAAATTACAGAAACCAGAAGCTTTGCAGACAAAAACAAAGAAAATAAAGGAAATATATGTAAAGCAGATACATTACTTGAACAGAAAACTCACATATTCCCCAAGGCATGGCAAACATTACTTTAAAGCTCATTTGTTCAATCTTTTCCAAATCCTAGAATAAACAAAATGGTAGTTTGTAAGACAGTTCATCTGAGTTTGTTCTTAGGAATTAAACATCTGAAAGAAAAAAAATTTCAGTCACCTGGAACAAAGTTAATTTAGCAGGACTAAGTAGAAATCAAAATTTATTTTTCTTTTTGCTTCAAATCAAGATAGAACTATGAGAAGGGATAAAACTAACACACTGAAAAGTCTCACTTTATTTATGACTACTATGATACATTGTAATTTTTAGCCATAAATCTTTAGTTCATATGAAATGTAGTTTGTCTTGACAGCAGACAGGGCACTTGGTATCCATGCGGTCCAACTTTTGCTTAGGTGATACCTGTAAAAAAATGTAATTTACCATGAAGAAGAAGAAGAAAACAAACAAAATCCCCAATGGAACCATATTACGTGGAGAATGTTTATTTCCATTCAGCTACATATATCAGGAATATGCCTGTGTTGTACTATGGTAAATCAAAGAAGGGTGTGTTCAAATAGGTATTTTTCATTACATTTTATTTGGTTAAGCCACCTCTTTTAGGGGGAGATCTTTGCACTCTATGCTAAGGTATATTTTCCTAATAAAAGAATGTTCTTTTTCAATTTTTATGATGGATAGAATAGCCTTCCTTACATCTTTAAAGGAACCTATTCTTTTTCACATCAAAAGAAATTGGAAGAATCACACACATTTTCTACAGGCAGCTGACAGTTGACAAAATCCAGTCTGAGACCAAAAGCCTAGTTGCAAACATCTTTAACTACTCTGAATTTCTTAAATTGCTCCAGTCACAAACAAGAATAGCTGCATAGGAGTTTTGATCATATCAAATAAAGAAAGTAATCACACAAACTTTTGTGTTGCCTGCCTTATATACTCTGCCTAACTATTCTATAAATTATTTCTTGCTAAAAGTATACATAGAATTATGGGTTTGATGGAAATGAAGAAATTTGATAAAAAATGAACAATGAACACAATTCTGTTGTTACTTCCTTAATCATGATAATATCAAATGCCTCAGAACAGCAATGATCTGTATTTCCTTTGACCTTAAGCAATCCAACAAAATAGGAAAAGCTACCACTCTTATTTGTACAAGTGTTAGAAAAGTGCAAATGCTGACCTACAGAAAGTGCCTGGTGTAAGAGAATCAGATCAAGCTCATCATCATTAATGCACAGTTTTATTGATTTCAGTTAGCTTTGCATCAGCCTTACAGAATTTTCTTCCTCTCACCTTGTATGAGGTGAAGCCTCACAACTGAGAGTAACATAGTGCAATTATGACTAGATTTTTGAAAAGTCTTAAATATTGTGTAAGTATATAAAAGTTAGTTTGTACCTTTGCTAATGGTCTAAAAAGATAAAAGGGTCTTCAGCCTCACTTCCTATTGGTGTGAATAGCCAAGGTAATGGAAAATTAAACTATCTTGCTGACTATTAAGTTTAGCTTTGTTACCAAAAATATTGCTTTAATTGTTTATCCAATATTTCTCTTCTGACTTGCACTTCCTGGCCATGCCATTACTCATGGCCATTCAAATGGTGATTTTAATAGCATTTATTTCAGCTCTGTAAATTTATAAATCCATTAGTAGTAAAGATTCCACATTGAGAAGAACTATTAAGAAATTCAAGTGTTCTTTTAGTAGAATATGGATGAATATTCTGTTGCACATGTCTGCTTCTGTAGTGCCATGTATTGATCAGAGTTTCATTACAAGTTAAGGTCAAATCTTGACAGAGTAGTTTGGAAGGTATTTAGTGCACTATTTGCATTATTTTGAGTCACACACAGCATGACACAAGATAATTAAACTTTAATTGTTAGTTTATCACTCTCCAGAGTCAAGTAAACACCTACAATTTCTGTGTTCTTGCTAGTTTGTGTAATTAAGGTCAGTTTTGTGGTATTGCATTGAAAGCAGCTATCGTGGCTTGCAAAAAAAATGTAGCTTTTAGTGTCCAGCATTGAAAAATGATAGCAGCAAAATTGTATCTTATTGCATAAGATTTCTGATCAGAATAATTTTGATCTATGTATTTATACAAGATCAAATACATCTTCTTTCCCATGTTGCTATTTTTTTGGATGTTCAACTGTAGAGCTTGTAACTGAAACAAGTTTTTGTACAGACTTTTGAATTATAAAGGGAGAAGATAAATTTTCATTCTAACTTTTGCAGGCACCACATATACAGAAATCTATAGTAAGCCTAATCCTGTATCATCTTGCCATATTGGAAGAAAATACTATGAAACTAATTTTTTTCTAATTTAGAGTGCTACTGAGCTTTTCTAGAAGATATGTACTCTTTCAGTGGATGTAAAACACATGAATTTTATTTCAGTTTGTGCCAGTCACGTTGGCATGGAACAATTGGTAGAGCAATGAGTAGCTGGTCAGGGTGCAAACACTATTTCTGACTAAAAGTTTTCAGGATGTGGAAATAATTTCTCATATAAAGTCTATATAAAAAGTAAATTGAGAGTAAAAACCCCAATTGTGTTGTTCCATCAGGTTTTAAAAGTTTGGCTTCACATTTAGTTATTTACTTTCAATTGTTAAAATGTAATCAGTTTAAATCTTCAAATGCAAAGTTACTTTTATAGTAAAACTGAGTGTTTTGTTTCAAAGAGAACAAAGTAAAAGTTGTTTACTTGAAAAACAGCATACTGCTATTCTGACAAGTTCTTAATTATTAATGATCCAGGCAGACCCCTTTGAAGGATGCTTAGTCACTGATAAAATCCACAAAATTCTTTCATGATTTTTGACAAGTGAGAATTATGCTAAAATTAATTTTGGTGCTTGTTTGAGAAGAATGAAGAACTTTCTTCATTTCCACTGGAAATAACACCAGTGTGGAAAGGGTGAATGGTAGACTGATATCTCTTTGCTAGTGCAGGGCATAACAAGGAATCATCTATATCCACTTTGCATGGTATTGTAATGATTCATTATCACAGACTCCTCCCTTTAACGTTTAGCTGGCATCTTTGAAAAATATGAAAAAGCTGTAATTGGCCAGCTTTCCTTAGTGTTACAGTTAGTCTAGGAAGGTTTTATGTCAGTCAATCAATTACTCTAGATCCTAAGTGAACAAATTTAATTCTACTTCCTGCAAAGCAGAGTTAAAAGCTTTCCCTTTTCCTGCTTGTAATTTTGCAATATTAATAAAAGGACTGAATAAAGTAATTTAAGTAAATTGCTTTTTATTAAGATTTAATGTCCAAAGAGACCAATGACCACACACATTAATGTCCCGATGAGAAACAACTTTCAACATTTATCACAATGTACTTGAGTCCTCAAGAGTCACAACTCAATAAAAAGCTGCTTGTAATTCAGAAAATTGGCTGATGGGGCAGAATGCTGAACTGTTCTGTTTATGATTCAACCAAAGGTCAGAAAGACCATGTAACATATAAACACCACAAAATATTTTTCAGAACAGTTTTATGTATCTTAGAGACACATCAACAAAGCAGAAATAGAAAAAACTTAATTTAAATTTGAAGTCCACAGAGAAAATGTTTCAGGCAATGCAAAATTTTTTATATTAACCAAATTTTACTCTGAGGTATAAAGCCATTGAGTGTGTTTTATTGGTGAAAATAGCTTTATTTCCCCCACATAAAATTCCCAAAGTCCCTACAATATTTCTGAATTGAATGCAAAAATTACCTGTAGGTACAGTTTAATGCAGGTATTTCTTATCCATACTTTTCTTGTTCAGTACCATAAACCACTATTATTGTATTCAGCTCCCACAATTATTTAAAATTGTAATGAAATTTTAATCATCTTTTTACCTATATTATTCTTTCTTTTTTTTTTTTTCTAAATTGGAAAGCAAGACAGTATATATTTATCTGTTTATTACATGGAGAAATTTAGGAAATTATGTTGAAAAGCTATTGATCCTGTTCCAAACCAGAAGCAGTAAGAGACAAAAAGTGAAGAAATGAAATAACTAAGAATGGGTGTTATGTTCATGCTGGATTGTTTATCTTTACAAAACATTGATAAAGCTCCTAGCTCTAATGTTACAAGTAAAAAAGTATCCATCAGGGTTCCAGGTTTGCTTACATACAGTCCAGAAATACAATTCTAAAATCACTCTCTTAAAATTTAGTACCATAGGAAAGAATATGACCTTAATTTCTTAATTTTATCATTGCAGTATTCTTGCAAAACTAATTAGAAAGAAATTCTATTTCTTTCAGTTTTAATTAAAATAAAGAGCAGTGGATTACTCTGATGAAATAGTCCATAGGGAATAGAAGTGTTTATTATTTGCCCCTTTACAACAGTGAGTAGAAAGTAAATACAGAATGCTACAAAATCTAAAGAGAAGATTCAACCCTTAAATTAATCTTTGTGTAAGCAGCAACAACCAAGAATGCAACTGCGATAACTTTTATCCATTCTTTTAAGAACTTCCCAGTAACTTAGAATTTCATTTTATATCCTTTAGTCTTTCATATCTCAAAGATCTGTTTCAGCTGGCTAACTATGGCTTTGGCAACTTGTAATCAAGCTGCATTAAACCAACTGCTTTTTGTATAAATTCTTTAACATATCTGATTTGGTACAGGTGAACACACCTTAGACAACTTAGGGTTTTACAGACAACACCAAGACCTACTTTTCCATGTTTCAGAAAAAAGAGCTGTAGGAGGATGCTGCATCTCCCTTCAGAGACGAATTTTAGACAGTAGAGCAAACTTGGAGGATATTTTAGACTGTGGTTATGCTCAGTTCTGTCATGCATTTCAAGGTTCCCCACATATTAGGGAAAGGAATAGATATGAGATTTTTTTGTATATATCATTTTTTTTTATGATGCTTTCTCAAAATGAGCTGTAATTCTATAGTTTATAAGTCTGTAATGTGTAATAGATGATAAGCTATGTCAAACAAGTAGACTAAGGCTACAAATATATGTTATGAAACATCATCACCTGTATTAACTTTGTCTACTTCATTTAAAATTAAATAAAAATTGTTTATTTGAGCAAAATATAGACATGATTCTGTTATCCTCATAGGATCCAAGGTTATTGATAGCATTTCTTGGATGGATGAAATGATGTTTTCAGGCATATATTAAAAATGCCTCTTTTTTTAATAGTGTAGTGCATCTCTAAATTACTCTCACCTTAGCACCTCTCCTGAAAATTTGGATGTGGTAATTATGAATTATAATTTATTTAAACTCTTAATGTCAGAGGGATCAAAGGCCATACAGCTTTCTACAAAGAAAGTTCCTCACTGGTTTATAGCACAAGACCTATGAGAGACCTGTGCTTTAATAGAGCAGCTCCTTGTGCCTGCCTGTCACTGTTAATGATGTGTAATTTATGGAAATAGTAGACAGTAATTTCTAATCAGCAAAGCTGCAGCTAATAATGCTGGAATATATCATATAGGATTGATGTCACATTTATAAAAAATGAAATTGACAGGTGAATTTGCTCCTATCAACAGCTGTAAGGCAAGACTAGAAAAGCATTCAGTCTAATCACTAACTGATTTAAAACATTTAATCCTATTCTTTTAAATAATTATTCATTAATAAAGGTAGATATAATAATTCTAGAATGACAGAACATTCAGTAAGTTAATTCTTTACATTATATTCCATACATAATAGTCTCTATTTTAGTATTTTAATTTTTAATACATGAACTGTGAACCAACTTAGAGTAGGTATTTATATCTAGTAGTTGGAAAGGAAAGGTCTCTGGATTTTTATTATAGCATTGCTATTCACATTACATGGCTTTTCTGTGACAGTTGTATGGATGGAAGTTCATTTTTGAAATAACAGTGATAGGTGTCTGCATTGCCTCTGATATTATTCCTTAAGCTGCATGGAATTATTTTATAAACACAAGATTGTGAAAATAACTGTGCAGTGTCATCTGTTCTTTTATGTTATCTGAATAGGTTATTTGATGGTGACTTTTTTACAAGTCAAAGCATTTGGGAGACATTATGTTTTGACATTAAAATCTTGCTTCAGCTGCTCTTACTTCTTCAGAGTAAAAAGTTTCTTACTCAGCTAGGTTACTCATCAAATTTCTAATCTTCTTTTCTCTACTATTTCTTCACCAACTTTATAAAAAAATCTGAGTACCATCATAGGGGTGGGATGTGAGAAAGATTATATTTCTCTCAACAGTTTATGTTGGATAGAGATAGACAATACCTTAAATCATCTCTAGTTCTGAATTTGACCACAGTACAGAAATGTCTAGGAATATAAAGAATTCATCAGACTTTTTTGCTGTGTTTGCTAAATGTTTTCTGTTTAGAAATATCTGTATATGTTTATGTGCAGTTTGAAATTTGTATGAATCTGCATGGAAAATGACTGAAGTAAAACTACCCTCTAGCTTATCATAAACTCTTCATATAGATGATGTCTATCATACATAGGATCGACATATGCACTCAAACTGTGCAAAATATGGTAAGTATTTTTAAAATTAATCATGATAGTCATTATCACTTTGGGCTACACTGAGAAGGCAACAAATGTCTTCACTGATGACAGTGGAATAGACAAAATATGGCACTGATGGAGTGGAGCAGATTGTTCAAGCAGCTTGACTGATTGACTGTATCAGATATCACTAGTCTGGAATAATCTGCAGAATCAACACCAGCTGAAAGGAATTCCACTATTCATCTGGTTTCTGTAGAGCTCAGCTGCTTCGTGGCAGAATCCGAAGCATTTGAAAGTTTAAATAGAGAGGGTGATACTCATAATGAGGCATATATATTTGTTAAGATGAAATAAACCCCAAGAATCTTTTATGTGTTTTTGTTCTTCCTGTTCTTGTTACCTTCTGGGAAATGTAAATTGCCTTTATAACCAGGCATTGAGGATGGGGAGAGTCTCAGGAAGCCAAAGCTGGATACCTTTTGAATAATGTGCCTTTGTCACAATACAGGCGCAAAGTGGGTAGAGTTCTATGACTTCTAATGTTGCATCTAGCAAGGTAATGTTATATTCCATCTGGTCCTGCACTATCTTAGCATAGCTATTTTTCTGCTTGGTTACCTAGAGTGCTTACTTATATCCTTTTATTCTTCATATAGTTCTGTCCTCTAATTCTTGTGTGTTTGCATGATGTCCAAGGGCCATGAATAAGAGTGGCTGTAACTTATATTTAAGTCTCCTGAACCCATGAATAAATTTTTTGTATGGTCTTCAATGGGACAAATGGAAATAGGAATGTAACCTAATAGGTATGTAACATAAATGTCTTGCATTAGTAGATCATTCTTTTTTCTCTGCCTCTGATATCATATTCAAAATCTATACCAATACTGGAGATGCAGATAGTGAGTTAGCATATTATTCTTGGGCTGTAAGAAAATCAATAGAAACTTGCTGACTTGAATGAGCAAAGCATCAAATATGCAACGAATGTCTCTGAAGGCTTAAAAAAACCCCTTGAACTTTCATTATAGAAGCTATGTTTTAAAATATGTACTAAAAGAATAAAGCATGCTGCTTTTATAGATTGATAATCTTGTGTAAGTCTTCAGATGAACAGAAAATTGTACCAATGAAAGGCAATTTGTAAGGGTGAAGTAAGAGGGGAAAGGTTTCATAACACTAACGAGCAATTGTTTAGATCAATAAATAATCAGACATCAAATATAGGAATGTGTCCAAGATATCTTAGGTAATGAATTTCTTTACTGCTTCAATTCCTTAGGGACTAATTTCAGGTAGTCCTACAATGTATACCAAAACTTCTACTTAGCATATTCTGTTCTGAGATAATAACTCCTGGTTTAATATCTGGGCATGTTTTATTTTCCCTGAAGCTGAAGAAGAGTAGGATTATTCCAGCAGGAGGTTGTAATGCTTGGGAATATCTGAGGGTCTGAGCTCTGATTTATATTAGGTTTTATCTGGTGCCCACCTTCAGGAGGATATTTCTATGGTTTTGCTGGTTTTTCATATCTGCCAAAGAGCAAATGACAGATATGTCTTCTCTGTGCTAAGCCATCAATCAGAAGTGCAGTGCTGTTGGACCTGTAATAGTCTAGGGATATAAGTGACGTAAATTTCCAGAGGGAGATAATATCTTTAATAAAATGATGGGGAAATAGATTTTTTGAGGAAAAAAGGCCATAAAATACTTTGGTCTCAGAGTGAATAACTGCCTGTTTCTACCTCTTTCTCACAATGTCAGGGTTTTTATCATCTCTTGCCACTATTCTCCTCCATTAGCTATCCTATTTTCTGAAAGTATCTGTTTACTTAATGAAATTGAAGTGAAGGGGTTTGTTCCAATGTACTTTGTTTGGAACTGAGTATATTTTAGACATCTACTAAGAATTCCTTCCTTTTTTCCAGCTATTCCAATTGGTCCAATAAACTATACCACTTCTTCCTAAGAAATCTGCTTATTAATCAACAAGATTGGTAAGTGGTTGTTAGTCTCTTTGGTGGAGGAATTCATACCTCACTTGTACTTTTCATTATACTGAAGCAAAACCCCTGTGTGAGCTTCTGTACTCAGTAAGATGACCTTCATGCAAAAGACTCAAACTGGAGATTCTGTTTGTTTTTACTGTCTCATTATTCTTTTATGCTAAAAAACTTCACCTACCTTAGATTGCACTTAGTTTATGACATAGCCAATATGAATGGAATAGCAGTGTACACAAGGCATTTTTGTTTAGTATGCAAGATCATTATCCCAGCCTTCAAGGACCTTGTTAATATGTAATCTATCTACAGTTATGCAGATGAGGTAGTGCACTGAGACATTCCTGTTCACTCTTTTGTAATCTGTGGCAGATTTTTATCATAAGAACTGTTTAGAAAATATAGTAAAAGAAAGCACTCATATGTTGATATAATTGAACTTCTATGATGTTAGCAGAAAGGAAGATATGTGGGAGTCATTAAATGGCTTGTGCACAAGTTAAAAGGATTATCGCTGTCTTAAAATGTCACCCATTGTTATAACTAATTTTTCATTCAAACATAAAAGAGCGTTTTCTGGGCACTGATTCTGATGACTTTGAAATATCTCCTAGTCCAAACAGGTATTTGCAAAGATACTTGTGTTTTTATCATTTTTTACTAGCCATTTTCTATATTAGAATTACTCAGAAGAAAGTATTCTCTTAGTAGATTTTTTTTTTAGTCTAGCTTGCCAGGAAAATTGCTAACAGAAACAAAAGCTAGTGCTTAGACTGACACATGAGTCTATGAACAGCCTCTGTGGGCTTAATATGAAACAATACTTTCAGATGTGATAAATTATGGTCAGGAGTTCTCCAGAACTGAAGAGACCATGACCTGCCCTTATAGTGGCATATGAATGAGATTAGAGAAGGAAGAACACTTGATAACTTTTCATTACTCTTTGTATTTTCATTGTGTGACAGCACAACAGGGAGAATAACTTCTGCAGTGCTTCCACTTGCACTGCTAAAGGAAAGAGGGGCAAGAAGCCACCAGACCTTTCTGCTCCCAGCCTCTTTCCCTGATGTAATTGAAAAGCACATGACCTTCAATGACAAAGAGGACTGAGGTATAGAGCAAATAACATTCACTCAAGGAACATCATGAGAGTGCAAACATTTAAAAATTGCATTATGTTAGAAAGGTATTTCAAGGGTAAATGTAGGATTAATAGCAGCTGTATAAGCAGTCAAAACAGCCAGGCTATCAAAAAGGGATTGGTTATGTTTGAAATGTAGCTATTTCAATGACTAGCTGAAAGTTATTTTGGAAACACCATGTTTATTCAACAAAAAGTTGCTTTGTTAGGCAGTAACCCAGTTCCTTGGTGAATAAACTTCAAGAAAATTACCTTGTTGTGAAAGTGCTGTTGTCTTATGGAAAAATGTGGTAATGGTCTTCATATTACAGGACAACAAATATTTGTGTTGCTAATGTTTCCTGCTGCTTTAAGAAGCATTGCATAAACCTAGTTAGAAGTCAGAAAGTCTTTGCCATTATAAAATCTGAACTGAGAAACCATCTGGGAAGAACACAGCATAGTCTAGGCTGGAGTGACAAAGCAGCTGTTCTGGACCCCGTGCACAGGGTGAATGGTTTGAAAACACTGCAAGGAAAAATAAAAAGATACTTTAGAACTACGTTTTCTATAAGTGTATATTAAGGTTCATGCAGAAAAAAAAAATCAGTCTGTTTCTTTAAAGACTGTCATTCAACATCTCCTGGAGAACAAATAAAATCATGGTGAGAGTTGGTTTCCATCTTCTTTCTTTTGTGTAATGCCCCATGGCCCAATGCCCATGCTTTTAAGTAAGTGATTGTACAAGCAACAATTTATTTGAAAGTTAAAAAAAAGGAAAATTAAATTAAAATGTTATCAAAATCATTACATTTTTGGTCAGAGTAATATTTTTTGCACATTTAGAAAGCATGGAAATATCATGGAATCTAAAAAGTGTTTCGGATAATGTGACAGAGATTGCCACCCCATTTTTTACTGTTCCAGACTTTTGACATGTTTAACTATTGCCAGGCATAAATTTCAGGCCTTCAGAGATATAGAGCAACCTTCTCACTCCTTGCCTCTCTAGATGTGCAGTCTTTGTATAGTCTGCTCTTTGCTAAGGGCCATCTCATTCTTCTGTAAAGTTTGGCTCTAGGTCCAAAGAAAATATTTGTGATTGCATCCAGACTTACAGATAGAGATAAGTACATGCTACATCAGTCCCCATCCACATCACAAAACAGCTGAAGTACAGCGTGGTCCATCTAGTTTACTTTTGGACAGTACACTAGATGTAGATTACTTTGGGAGGTATCCTGTTGAATGATGGTAGGTGAATGGTAGGTGAATGTGTTCCAGGTTAAACCTCACTAGAGTGGTAAGCCATACCTTTTCAGCTTCTCTGACATTTCAGAATCACCATTTGCAATAACTTAGACTTTCCCTTAAATTTTTTTGCATTTTGGAATATCATCCTTCATTCTGTAAAGCAGACAACCTCTTCTCTTCTAAAAAAAATTCTTCAAATCTTGTTCAGCAGCCTCAGAGTGTTGCTCTCTCTGGCTTTGCTACTTTAATCTTGTTGCACTCCCAGGACAAGCGCTCAGAGCTTTGTAGAAAGGGGCTAAACGCTGTTTCACATGCCAGGTTGCCAGTTCACATGCTTTCTAATTTACTGCTGACAAGTATTATTTTCCCATTTGACAGAAGATGTCCTGTCAAAAGTCTGTGACAGCCAATGCTCTGAGAAATGTTGCTTCCCAGTAAAACAAAAACAACATAACAGCCAGTTTTGTCACAGTATTTATTGAGTTCTCCAGAGAAGCAACTGAATGGAACTAAAGAACCAGTGTGTCCAGGAGATATCTGCTTAGGATGTTTATTTTAAAATAAGCTAAGTCTTTCTTTTACCCTTTAATCCTAAGCTAAGTCGTTCTTGTACCCTTTTTTGTTTTAATTTGCAACACTATTATGAAGTTCATAATATCTACAACTCCTGTTATCATAAAACTGATTGTTGTTTTATTTAATATCTAAGCAGAGTGCCTGTAACTCATCATTATAGAGGATAACTGACCTTGGCACTCCACACATGCTGTGCAAGAGCATATACTGTTGAAAAACTAGGAATTCCAAAAAATAAGATGACTGATTTCTTTTCTGGAAAACTCTATTTTTACATCCTCTTGACATGACATGAACAAGAGCTGTAGAACATAATTGTCTCTGCTGAACTTGTCCTCTGCTTTGCTGTCAAGAGGATATAATACCACTGATTGTGGCCTGGGTTGTAGCCAAAAGTGAACTGGATTATACTTTATAAAAGTTTTCTGCCACATACAAATTTCCCTTGTACAGTGAATGATTCAATTTAAAGAAGATGCTTCCTTCAACAATCTATTTTGCTTGAATTACCATATTTCATAATTGGTTCTAGGCAGTATTTAGGTTCTGCTATGGATTTACACACCTATTACTAATTCCTTCTGTAAATGTCATTGAGACTATCATTTCAGGCTGGTGTAAATATCTAGATTTTCATCACAAATTGAGCACAAGCCAGTGTCTATAGCACTGGTAAATGAACCAGATAAGGAAGAAAATGTTAACTCGAGGAATTACTAGCATCAGGCCAAGAGTAAGCTAAACCATGTGCATATAATTTTTGTTCCTAAAGAACAAAATATTGCATAGAATCATAGAATATACTGAATTTGAAGGAACCCATCAAGACAGAGACCAAATCCTTGCCCTGCACAGGACACCCCTGGAGTCACACCATGTGCCTGAGAGTGTTGTGCTATATATTGTATTGCATCATCAGTTTTCCTAGTTGAAGTCCTGAGTTAGGGGTTTGAAAATGTTCTGTTTCAGAGAGCAAATCCATTAGTTTAATACTGCCTTATTAATGTGTGAACATGCCGTTATTGCCAAGGCCAAAAGTAGCAAAGGCACCATCAATTTTTGTTTCTCCCCACCCCTCTTTTTTCACAGCACCATCCCTGATTCAGCTTAATGAACTCTGTCAGGCAGGGGCCGTGGCCACTTCCCTGGGGAGCCTTTTCCTGTGCCCAGACACCCTCTGGGTGAAGAACCTTTCCTGATATCCAACCTAAACCTCCTCTGACTCAATTCATGCAGTTTCCTCTAGTTCTGTTAGTCCTGTCACTGGTCATGAGAGTGAAGAGTACCTGCCCCTCCTCTTCCCCTCACAAGGAAGCTGCAGCTGCAATGAGGTCTCCCCTCAGTTTTCTTCAGGCTGAGGGACATCAGCCACCCCTCACACAGCTTCCTCTCAAGGCCCTTCACCATCTTTGTTGCCCTCCTTTGGATGCTTTCTAACAGCTTTATTTCCTTTTTATATTGTGGTGCCCCAAACTGCCCCTAGCGCTTGCAGTGAGGCTGCCCCTGTGCAGAGCAGAGTGGGACCATCTCCTCCCTTGACCCACTGATGTTCCCCAGGACAGGGTTGTCCCTCCTGGCTCCCAGGGCACTGCTTCTCATGTTCAAATTTCCACTGACCAGGACCCCAAGGTCCCTTTCTGCAGTGCTGCTTTCCAGCCCTTCGTTCTCCCGTCTGTCTGTACATCCAGGGTTGCCCCATCCCAGGTGTAGAATCCAGCACTTGCCTTTGTTAAACTTCCTAGAGTTGGTGATTGCCCATCTCTTATTTGTCAAGGTCTCTCTCTGGGGCCTCTCTGCAGTCAAGGGAGTTGGCAGCTCCTCACGATTTGTGTTCCTTTGCAAACTTAGCAATTGTCTAAGTCCTGCATACAAGTCATTAATGAAGATGTTGAAAAGAACTGGTCTGAGGATGGAGCCCTATTTCCTAGGATAGCTTTTAAAGTCAGCTTCAGATAGGAGAATACCAGTGCTGAAATTTATATTCAAAAGATATTTTTGTTTACTAATATTTTGAAGATGAGATTGTACTCATAAATATAGAACAGATAAAATAAATCTTTCGAGAACTAATATGCTTTAGGGTTGATGAATTGTCAACAATTAATACTCAAACACACTGTAATAAAATGCTCATGAAGTTTATTATTTGCCATTCTTATCAACTAATTAAAAACATCTTCAGGGTTCGATGTGTAATAAATGGGTTGGAAAGGAAGACAGAATGGATTTAAGCACATTTTCTCCCCTTGAATATTACAATGATTGTTGACTCATGGCACATTAATTCATGCTATAGAAAGGAGAACTAAGATTAGAAAAAGAGCTATACATTATAGTGTGAACTCTGGGTATATTAAGCACTCTAGCTGTAAGTTAAATTTAAATGTTGAGATATAATTATACTGTGCTGAATTATACTTCTAAAGTGGAGGCCACGTGAAACTACTTGATGTCACTAGCTAGCATCAAAAAGAAAGAGTTCATTCTGCCTCCTCTCAGCAAAGCTGAGAGACTACAACCCATTCTCTTTCCCACTTTTGTGAAAGACTAATGAGCTCAGAAGAAATTTTCTGTCCACAGAGCTCTAATCATGTCTTTGGGAACTACATTCTATGAAGATCCTTGCCAAGTAAAAGATGTATATTCAGGGCAAGCTTTCCATTGACCTTTATAGTAAATCAATAGAAATGTGCACGACAGAATAGAAGAATAAGATATAAATGAGTAACAACATATGTTACTTCATCCAAATCACTATGAGTCAAGGCATGCCCATATTCATAGAATAGAATCTATCCTAGAATAGCCTGTGTTTGCAATGGACATTAAAAACCATCTAATTACAAATCAACCCCCCTGCCATGGCCAGGGACACCTTTCACTGCACTAGGTTGCTCAAAGCTCCATCGAATATGGCCTTGGACACTTCCAGGGAGGGTGTATCTGTCCAAAAATTTCTGGGCAACCTCTTCCAGTGCCACATCACTGTCACAGTAAAGAATGTATTCCTAATAGAGAATCCAAACCTACTCTCAGTTTGAATACATTCCTCGTTCTGTCACTGCATGCCTTGTAAATGGTCTCTCTTCATCTTTCTTTTGGGCTCCCTCTTGGTACTGGAAATCTGCAATTGGCTTACTCAAAAGCCTTTTCTTTTCCAGACAGAACAACCCAAATACTCTCAGCTTTTCTTCATAGGTGAGGTGCTCCATCCTTGTAATCAACTTGGTGGCCTCCTCTGGACTCACTCCAACAGGTCCATGTCCTTCCTGTGCTGGGCCCCCAGATCTGGCTGCAGCACTGCAGGTGGGCTCTCACCAGAGCAGAGCAGAGGGGCAGAATCCCCTCCCTCCCCTGCTGCCCACGGGGCTCTGGATGCAGCCCAGGACACCTTTGGCTCTCTGGGCTGGGAGTGCCCGTGGCTGGGTCATGTCCAGCCTCTCACCCACCAGCATCACCAAATCCTCCCTGGCAGGGCTGCTCTGGATCTGTTCATCCCCCAGCCTGTGCTGATACCAAGAGTTGCCCCAGTAGTCTCCTGATACTGCTTCCATTTTTTAAATTAGTGTCTCATGTGAACTTTGCTGAACCTAGGTAAGGAACGAGGATTCAGTAAACTTATTAAGCTATACCAGCCTATGTGTGTCAGGGATATGAGTAAAATACTAGTGGGGAGTAAGGCTTAAACTAGCAAATTGCCTGTTTGCAGGGAATTATTTTGCAAAAGGTTTGTAACTATCTTGCTTATTTATGAAATAATATTTTTTTTCTTAGTTGAAATGTTGGTCAAAAATAATGGTCATTGATGAAATATAACAGCAATGTTATGTGACAATGTGTATTGAAGTAATTTTTTAAAATGTGTTCTGATACAGAAAAGAATGTTTTCATGCAGGAACGACTAAGACAAATACTTAGAAAATATGTAAATGGATTAGATTTTGAGTTCTTAAAAATCTCTTAAATATACTCCCAGTTATGCTTCTCCTTTGACTCTCAATGAAGTGTAGGGCATACTTTCGTTTAAAAACCACCCCAAACATCTTATTTACTTTTCAGTGAATGATTAAAGAAACTTGAGGCATCCTGAAATAACTTTAGTGAGACTTGTGAGACAAAAACCGAGCAGTGACCACTGTTAGTGGATGCTCATGTTTTCTCAATTTTATAAGCACCGTGGTACAGAAAACACTTCTAAATATCACAAAGTCCTATTTCCAGAAGGTCATAGAGACTTTTCTTTTACCCTTGTGTTAGGGAAAACAAATTTCAAGTAGATCTCTAGTTTACTAGTTACAGTCCATTTTATCTGTCTGATTTATTCTCAAAATCCAGGAGGACAGGAAGACAGGAATGTATACAAGAGGTGTAGTAAATTTGGGATTGCTACCCATAATCTCATCCTCCAAAAAAAAGTGGGATGTCATGTCCCTGAATGTTTGAGCTGGACTAGATTACCATACTGCCCATACTTTCCTTCCTAATGAAAACAGGCAGAGGATGTAATTAAGTTCTAAGGACAATAACTGGCAAATATAAAAATAGAGGCAATTCAAAAGATACATTGGACAGGTTTTCATTTTGATCAAGATAAAGTTAAATGATGAGGATTTTGAGATTCTTTGATTCTACTTTTTAATAATAATAAAAATTCTGTTCCCTGAACTAGTCCAGTAGTTACAAAAAGCATGTGAGTATGAAAAGGTTTATAAGGTCAAAATACCCTTCTGGAGATATTACCATATTGCTGAAAGGGTCTTAAAAAAAAAAATGGATAAAAGGGGAAATAAATCAGAACTCAAAGGTAAAGTCTGTAAGCTTTCTTAATTTCTTAGATTTTTTAAACTCAGAAAGAAATTAATTCTCTTCAAACAGTGGGAAAGGAATTAAACAAGCTAAAAAATTTCAAGGATAAGCAGCTGTATTAGCATAAATGGAAAATATCAACTTTATATCAGTTTAACATAAAAAAATAGTGAGGGAATGGAGGGAGCAGGAATTAACATGATTGAATACTAAGGGTCTCTCTTGAATGCTGGATGAGTAGCACAGTGTGAACCATTAGAAAGTCCATCCTTATTGTACTGTACAAAAATGCTCAAGAGAGAAGCGTTCACTAGAATAGAGATGAACACATGCTGAAAGATGGTAACTGGCACTGGTGACCCCTGTATCCTTATACTGTGTGGTAATTCTTTTGGTCATGTAATTACATTTACAACGTTACATATTCTGTTCACCCTGGAGAAAATGATATTGTAAACCACTATAGCTTTGTTTCAGAAAGGACAGTGGGATAAATCCTGACAAAATCTACACAACTATAAATATATAAGGTAGATTCTGTGTGTCAGGGCTCTCAACTGTTCATTGCTGGATTACAATACAAAACATGACATTTATTAGATAAACTGATATGACAAGTTTATCTTGAGGGATACAAGAAATTTTACAGAAAGAAAATCATCAAAGCTCACATTTACCTAACCCAACATTTCAAGTTTCAGCTTACACTTCAAACTATTCAGTTAGGACAATATATATCATATGTTTGACAGTAAAGGCACGATCATTGCACAGCATGTTACAGAACAGACCAGTTGTTGGTTTTTTTGTACTGCCATCATCAACATATGTGCTTGGCATCACTGGCAAGCTTAGAGGATGTGATAGATTCTGAGCTTTTTAAAGCTGTCTACATGCTGTCTACAAAGTCTGACTCCAAAGGGCTGAACATGCAGCCAGAATAATTATGTCTACTATATTTATTAATAAGAAAATTGGCAAGAGGTTTATATCATGACAGATGTTTTCCATGATGAGTAAAAGGCATTTTCTCTCCTTTGACATTTCTTGCTCCAGCTTCCTGATATTAATGACTCGTCCATTCCATAATTCCCTGGAACAATAAAACAAGTTAGATTCCTACATTTCACATCTACTAGGTCAGGAATAAACAAAATCTTCCAGTCACCTGGGAGTTTTTTGATGTGCCACTTGATTGATTTGCAGGTAGTGGACAACATTGAATAAAACAATAAAAAAGCCTCCTTCGTGAAATGCTCTTCACAAGAACATCTCTGAAAAGAAAATATCCTTTTTTTTTCAAATTAACATCAAGCATGACTTAGAAAATGAACTAGATATCACTTTGTGTATTTTACTTTAAATGCACCTAGAAGATTGTATCTATGGCCACTAAAGCCACAACTAAAACATCCAATCAGTATTACGTGCCAATCCCTGCAGAAGGTCCTACCATGGTACAGTAAGGTCTATAGGCAGGAAGGAAAGCCAGAGGATTGTTGGCCAACCTTTGGTGAGCCACAATCCCAGAAAGTGAATTTTGTCTACTGTGTATAGTCCAGTCACTGGCACAGATGCTTGCTCTAGACTGTGGTAAAGTTGGAGAATTGACTTCTATAGTCTTCATGCATGACTTCATATCCTTATAGAGACTTATACTACTGAAAGGTCACCATCATGGGATTCTACCACTCCTGAGTTTCTTTCTATACAATGTTTGAGTAAGAAGGGATGTTTTTTTTAGCAGCCATTTTCTTCAGTGTGTTTCTGATTAAAAAATGACATTGGTTTTCAAATCCATATAATAATGAAAAGTTTCTTCATGCTTTTTATTTTTAAGATCTAGAAATAAATTCCTCTTCTCTGTTGGAACAACTACAAAATAATGTTAATTAACAAATGGCAATGGGAAAGCTTGCAATGTTGATCATTGTTTATTGAGTGCATCACTTGAGCAGTTGTTAATATCAGTGATGATCATATGTGAAAAGGGAAAAGAAACTATCCAATTTAATGGTTCTGCAAGAAAATATTTTTTAAGTAGAACAAGACTAAAATAAGCACTAGAGAGTTTTTTTGTTTGTTTTTTTAGCATTTACAAAAATAACTTTTAGCTAGAATAAAATTCACAAATATCTGCTGAACAAGATGAGATGAGAAATTATGAATGCTGTAAATTGGACATTCTGAATGCAACTAATTTAATGAGACCATTAGTGAAACTCCAATTAGATGCAGCATTATTTTATTACTCTATCATAAATATGGTTGATTTTAACATTCTTTTTCTCAGAGACTGGATATAAGTATAAATTAGAGCACTTGTCCTCTGGTACAATAGGCTTTGTTAATAATAATACATATTTATATAATAAATTAAAATATAACATGTAGACTGCTATATACTTTTATTATTAAAATCAGTACATGACTCAAAAGCCAGTTCATAAAATATTTGATAACATAATATCCAATGTAGTATCTGTACATGAATTTGAGAGCCAACAGTATGTAATGTAACATAAGATGATTGTCCTTACTAAGTTCACCAGATGGAAGCATTGTCTGCATATATGTATTTTTAACATTAGTCTTTAACTGTATTTTTATTGAACTCTTACTGACCAGGGGAAAATTGCATCATTGGATGTCTCACTTTCATTGTTGCATTAAATAAAATCACTGTTGTCTCTACATTTCTATTACTTGCAGTATCATGCAATATGATAGAATATCAATATAATTAGAATATCGACTCTGGAGTTCACAGTAACAAGGTTGTTTAGCAGCAGAAAAGCAAGAAGTGTTAGAAAGTTCAGGGCATATTTAAATTCTCACTGACTTAAAGCATTTCCTCTTGAACCTATACAATTTTTGCAATTTAACAAAAGTTGTTGTGTTTATTTTTTAAGAAGTAAAAGGAATGAAGAAATATTTCTCTCTATTTAACATGCATTTACACTCCCCGACTACTTCACTGAAGCAATTCCAGGCTTTCCTGACCTGCTGCCTGTAGAAACCACTGGGCAGTTCTTCACTCTTTCTTGCAGAATTCTCTGGTATTGCTTTGTAACAGCCCTAAATAGACTGTGAAGTTTACTGAAAAAATTCTATCAAACTTTAAAATATGACTGAGCTGGCTTAAATTTTTTTTTTCCTTTTAACCATTCTTTTGACAAAACAAAGAAGAAATAATCTTTTTCCTGTAGGATTTGCTTGTCCTTGCCTCAACTACAGTATTTTCCTCAATTAGTGGCATGCCTATTATCCTATTAGGGTAATCAGACAATGCAAAATTATTCTTTTAGATCTAACGCAGATATCTGGTAATGTCTGATTCCCTCAAAATTAGAAGTGCTCATACTATCACTTTTACTATTTTTACTAAATTTTACTATTTTTACTACTTTTACTAGTTTTTAACTTTTTACTAGCAATATTATTAGCCAATCAGTTTTTATTTCAATTTTTCAAAATTTGTCTGAAAGTTTTAAATATTGAGCAAGAGGGATGAATTCTTGGTTTTCATTTCTTATTTTGTCATGTGGGAATTATTATTGAAGGATTAATAACCAAGTAGAAAACTAGGAATTGGAAAACAGGATTTGAACCTTCAGCTTTTCACTGTGAATAGTCATTTGGAGTCCAGGGGTTATTTATGATGTATAAATTTTAGTGTTCATGTCAATATGGAGCTAGAGTAATGGCCACATGCACAAGTTACAGCGTTCCAAACTAGAATGCAGAATAATAATGCACATTCATTCCTTTGAAATATTTGTTCACATAAATACATTTCCTACAGTCATTACTGTATATAAACTATCATTTAGCATGGACTAGAAACATGAAGTGGTTAATGTTGATCTGACAAGACATACTGAAGAACCAACCTTACAGCTCTCTATTGAAAAGGTGTGGCACTGGATAACACTCATGTCAGCAGCACTTAAAAGTAATACAAAAATATTCAATGAGTTGTTTTGCCTTTTTTTTTTTAATCCACCACAGTTATCAGTAAAATGCATATTTAATGCTGAATATTTGAGGGGGATTTTTCATATAAAAGGTTTCTGAAGTTACAATCCAAATAATGAAAAGATCGTTTTTTGGTTCTTTTCAAGGGCTAAAGAAGAGAATTCTACACAATTCCAGAAACCTTAAACTCAAAAACTGGCAAAAACCTATGTGTTCAACAGTTTCCACTTACAGTAAAAAAGCTTTCTGACACAAATTATACTTAAACAAAAGGTTCCTTAATCTCTGCCAGTTTCTCAAAGGAACAGACTTTCAGCAGTGACTGCTCAAGCTCATTTTTGAAGAAACTTTTGTTTCAGAAAAAAAAAATTAAATAAAGAAAATCAAAAAGCTCTTCAGAATTTCTAGAGGGAAAACATCCCTGGTAACTCAGTTCTAATATCTCTGGAATACAGATGACACTAAGAAAGATAGTTAGATAGGTATACAAAAAATTTCCTCCTTGATAAATCTTGCAACAGAAACCAAGGAAACCTTGTCCCTCTTGACAAGCTGTTACTGTACCCATGAAATCTCCCTGACAATTCCCAGCCTTGCCATCCCCCTGGCTGGGCACTGTCCCCTGCCCTTTGTTATGCAAAGAATCACAGTCCAAGCCTGGGGCTCCAGCATCCAGAGCTCCTGTGCAGCCCTGCCAGAGCTGCTCGCTGCTCTCTGGGCCATGGGTAACTCCAGCAGAGGAAGACTGCAACCACTGACTAGAGAAACTCACCTGCTCAAAGGAAGAGAAAGACTGGGCATGGAACTAATTAGCATAAGTGAGAGGATCATTCAAACAGTAGAAGGTAGAACATTAATTTACAAGAAAACTAGATAACTTCGTGGCTAATAAACCCTGATTTCTTATTTTTTTTGGTAGGTTGTATGGAGTGTAAAGCAGAATCAGCAAGCTAGCTTTGTGGATTTAGCACCTAGTACCCATCTTTGGACAAATACAAAATAAGCAAATACCTGGGCTCTGTGTGCGAGGCTGGCTTATTGCACACTGGGTGATGAATCCCTCTTTTAAGAACAACAGTCTTAGCTGATACTCTTCTAGGAATGCTGCTTTATTATACAGAAACCAGATATGGTTCTTCCATGAGTGAACTTGGCACCTGACACTGTAAATTACCTTATGAAATAATCAGAGTAGATTCTTCATGGCATCTTATTTCTACCATCAGACGTCAATTTTTTTTTTTTAAATATTCCAAAAGTTCTCTCATAACTCCTTCCCAGTTATATAGCTCTGTTGGTAAAAAAATTACATCTACAGTATACATGTAAATGTCTTGCTAAGTGCAATCTTTCTCTTTGATTTCTGAAGAAAGGCTGTAGGTAACTTTCATCAGGAAAGATTTTTACGACCTCAATAAGGCACCCAAATGTGAGAAATCTGAGTATGTGAGAAGTCTAAACAAGGTACATACACAAGAATTCTGAATAGTGCACCAAAATCCTAAATGATGGCAGCATTTAAGATAAAGTACCATTGACTAGCTTTGACAGCTGCCCACTATGGGATACTAACTTGCATCTCCAGGAGTAATATATGCCTTATTGAAAGATTGCATATGTTGTTGAGAAACTGAATCACTGGGGAGAGCTGGTGAATCATAAAGAAACTAACTCAGTTTTAGTGCTGTAACCTCAAGGAGCTGACGAAACCTAGAAATGTACAAAAGAGGCAGTAGTGAATATGAATTGACTAATTTTACTCTGTATAGGGTTGGAGAGAACAATATCAGGATAGACAACTGAAAAATACAAGGAGGGAAACTACTGGCTGGATATTAATTTTGCAGAAAAGAGCTTCAGAACATACTGTAAATGAGTGAAGGGCTGTGCTGCTGTAAAAATCATGTTACTATAACAGGTAACAAGATTGTGAAGAAATCCTTACATTCCACATCACATTAGGAAGGTCTTATTTGAAGTATTTTATTTAGAAGAATTACTTTCTAGTAGTAAAGACAAAAAAGGGTTGGAATAGACTGCCTAGAAAGGTTATAGACTCTAGTGGTGGAAGTTTTAAGAACAAATCAGATAAACTTGGATCAAGAATATGTACAGTGGATCCTGCTCTGAGGTAGTGGATGAATTGGGCAAATTTGCCTAGCCTCATCCCAACCCTATTTTGTATGAATACTATGAATTTTACTATTATGTGAAAAAACATGCTGTTTCTGACAGGATGTTGAAATATAGGAGGAAGTACAGTAAAGCTGAAAAATTTATGCTCAAAAAGCCATGTTCTAGTAAGACCTTTGAAAGAGTTTAGGCTTCTGTTTCAAAGAAATTGAAAAGTATCTTGACTTTTTGGTTGAGGACAAAAAGCATTTGTAGAGAAAAAGCTAATTCTGAAACTATCCTTAGCTGGGTAACATAACAAAAAAAATCCCTCTCTAGAAACTAGACTGGAAATAATGCCAAGGTGTCAACAAGGTGTCAACAGCTGTGACAAACAAGTGAAAGCCCACAGCAGGACTCAGGATGAGACCTTTCTGAAAGATGCATTTTGGTGGAAGTTTACCTGCAAAGGCACAATATGTAAATATAGGAAAAGTAGTGGTGTGTTGGCATGGGAGGTTAGATTATGTTAGATTAGTTTAGAAAACCTGATAGTCCCTTCCAAATTTCTGTGGTAATTAACCTATGTAATCCTTTTCTGAAACGCCTTGGTGTATTCAAAGCTTGATTTTTGATTTTCTGAGAAGTTTTTTTACCAATGCCAACAGAATGTCAAACACTAGCTTTTTTGCTTGGAACAGAAGGAAAAAAAAAGGATGAAAATTTTTCTGCCAGAAATTTAATACAGTTTGATAATTTCTGTCCTGTCGATGGCATATGTCAACCCTAATTCATAAAGCATAAAATAATTGTTTTCTGTGTATGAAACAATTTTGTTTTGTGAAGAAACAAAAGTCCCTATGCTTGCAAAACAAAGTATGTAACCTGCCTTGAAATTGCCAATATTTAACAGATTATATTTGAACTTTTATTGTAGTTGCTGAGCGTTGGCCGTGTTATATGGAAGATGAAACTGAACTCAGAGGTAAAAAAATTAGGAAATCTCCTGTTATTGACATTGGTTTCACTACCCTTCCAAATTTTTTGTGTTTCCCAGAATCAAGTCTCTACATTTTATGTTCATCTTTCTGGAAATATCTCTCTAAGTCTAATTAATCTTTAGCTTAGAAATGACAGCAGGGGATCTATTCTTTCTGAAAAACAGAAAATAGGCTCATATCTGTTTTCTCTCCAAGCTAGCAGAACTCTCTGCTTTACAGAAATAAAAAATAAGTGAGGAATCTCTTGCCCTCAAAAAAAACAAAAAACAAAAAACAAAAAACCTCACAAAAACAACCAACAAACAAACCCACAAAACAAAAACCAACACAATATCAAAGCTATATCCATATACTATTTTTTTACATTTTCTGCATTTTAGGCATCGTTACATTTTTCTTCCCAATTTGTCCATGGGGGTGCAATTGGAAGCACATTTTTTCAGAGAAGGATGATTTTTTAAATGAAAGTTTGTCACAAAACCCCCTCATGAATATATATACTAAGTCAATAAAGTTTAAATAAAATTACAGGACTCTTCTGTCCCTTTTTTGGACATTGGCTTTTCATTGCATGATTTTCCACACAAATGTTTGTTTAGAAGAGAGAAACAAGCTTGAGCTTGTTTCAGCCCACATATTTCTTTCTGGCAACCTTCAGTGCCTTATAAAGACTGGTAATGGGACTCAGGTCAACAGTGTGACTGAGCTGTGTCCTGAGATCACCCTATGGTTTGCCAAGTGTAACTTACATTTTTAGTTGCATATTTTATATCACTCTGCTAAATCAGATAGACTGTTATAGATGAGTAATGTAATAGTTGGCTGTCACAATTAAGAGATAGATGTTATGTGTATGTTAAGATGCATAGTGATGTTATTGTAATATGTCCCTCCATAGTCCTCTTTCCCCTTCCCCTGGTAATGCCTCAGTAGCCAGGACGTTTGGAGAGGGCTGGCTTATTACCAAGAGGTACAGCGTAACAACACTGGATCTCCAATCAACACGTAAGAAAATAATCTCTACCAATGGATGGCGGAGGAGTTGACTGACAAAACTTTGGTAGGGGCTAGAGCACACATTTTTTTAGGTAAGCATTTTTTTAAAAGGCAGAGCACACATTTTTTAGGTAATCACATGGCTGGTAGTCATGGGGGCACCCAGCGCGGTAATTTTTTCTTATTTAGTCCTTTTGTTGTAAATTTTGTTAAGGTTTAATAAACCTTTAAAATTTCTCACAATGCCATGAAACATCAATTGTCTTGAAATAAATAAATTTGATATTAAATATGAGTCAGAGAGACCTGGCTTTGCCAAAACAGCCCTTGCTGTTTCAGATTGTGAGGTGCTGTGGGATGCTATGTCTCTGGGACAGTTTATTTTCATTTGTAGCGGCATACTTATTTCTCTTTCTCTATACATAAGAGACAATAGTTTTATGAATATGAGGTGTATAAAATTCAGTGTTTCACTGGATGGGTGGGCAGGGCGGAGATGCAGCCCTGGGAGGAAGGGAGGTAGTGCCAGCTGGGAAATGCTGGGAGTAAGTGAAGACAGCAAGAAGAGAAGAGGAGAGGGAAGGGAAGGACATGGCTCCCCCCACTGAGCTGTCCCAGGCTGCAGGCAGCAGCTGGTGTGCTCACACACAGGGCAGACACAGATTTGTGTGTGTTGTGGTGGTACTCAACGTTGTGTAGGGACTGACCATCAGCAGTAAATATGCTCATCGTGCTGGAATTTTGTAAAGCTTACCTTGAAAATTCAAAAGTGCCTTCATGTGCTGCTCCCATCACATTAATCTCTAATGTTTTAACTAAATATATATTCATTTGCAAGAAGGTTTCACATGTTCTGATGGAGATAACCTGCAGATGCTGTAGGTGTCCTGGTTCTTCAGTGTACTTCGTACCATCAGCTGATAACTGCTACACAGCCTCACTCTCTGGAGCAGGACTGAGCCCTGAACTCTCTGTTCCTTGGGCAAGCTGGATGAGAACACAAACAGCAGCTGCAAAATGCTTTGTCAACTTGTAAATGGCTCTTCTTAAGAATTATCACCTCCTTTGTGTTTGGATTACATCCAAGAAAGACAGAAATTCTGATAAGCAATTTTCAATGAACATTGTTGTTTCAGAACCTGGTGGTGCTTTTTAATTTTTTTTTCCTCTAGCAGGTAGCAGTAAATTGTATAATTGTTTTTATTTAATTCTTTTTGACTCATTCAGGTGATGCTTCTTGATATGCCTATGTTTGTTTTGCCCTTGCTAGTCCATCAATACTTTCCTACTGCTGCTGACTCAGAGGTACAAGAGTAGATTTGATTGATCTTTATTTTTTACTACAAGTCAGCAATTTCTGCATAACTTAGAGTGGGGAAGAAAATCATATCTACCACATGAACTGCTAAAAGTAGAAAAAGTAAAATGCTGTTGCTGGAAAGTTAGTTAAGTATATTTTGTATATAGTTAGTTAAGTATAATGATGAAGATCAGTGTCAAGGTTAGCTCTGAAATGTGCGAGGACAGTGACATAAACAAGGGAACTTATGGATTGGCATGACAGTGTCATTAATTTTTGAGAAAAGTAGGACTCATTTTAGTGGAGTAATTAGCCCTTCTGTATAGGCATGGCAAAATGTCAAGATAGTATCAGCAGGTTTTTCAGACCTGGCATTCCTATTTTGTTTCAACCTGGGAAAATCTGTACCTGTCCACAGTTCAAGCTCAGTTATGGTTATTTGGGTAACTTTCAGTGGGTAAATCTTGCTTGTCACCTAGAAACACTTAATAGTTCTCTGGAAACCTGAACACAAGGTAGCAGAGTGAAGAAGTAATTCTGCAAGAGGAAAGCATCATCATGGGGAAGCAGTGCCAGTGGTTCAGACAACTCCGCTTCCACTAGATGGATGTAAATCAGACTGGGGGCTGATTTGCATCTGGAGCTGAAGGCAGAGAGAGAGAGAGCATAAAAAGGAGCAGATCAAGGGCATGCTTACCTTGTTACAGCTCCTGCACATCTCACCAAAAGAGCTGGGTCTGGGAATATGGTCCAGGTAGATGCATCCAGGCAACTGTTCCAGCATAAGATTTCCATCTGGGACCACTCAGAGCCTGGATGAAAGCTTTTATCTCTAAGGCAGCAAGGAAATAACAGGAATGTCCCTTTTGACTTGTTGCACTGTTAATGATTGGTCTATACTATTTAATATTTTGCCATTTCAGTTTTTTCCCAAAGTGCACTCACCTGCATTTTTTACAGGACCAACTCAGAGCTGCAGGGAATGATAATCCAATGAGAGATTTTCTGAACGGATGATAATGAAGAGCTGTGAAAGTATCAGGAACCCATGAGATCCCCATTACTTACACACAGTGAAGTAGGTCAGCCTAAATGCCTACAAGAGGGTTTCTTTTACCTGCCAGATGGGAACTGGAGGCCTGATCATACCATGAATTATGCTAAAAAGTGGAAGAAGACTTGCAGAATAAAAGAGAAAGGCTTAAGGCTCAAACATGCAGGCTGTCACAAGTCAGCAAGTAAGGTAACTCAAATCTACAAGTGCACTTTGATGAAAACTTAGAAATAATATGATTAATTCTACTTTATCAACTGAAGGAAAAAATAGAGAAAAAAACTTCTTTTTTCCCTAAAATTCCTGTGGAAAACAAAGGATTATTTGTATTTGTTTCTGGTCTACAGGGAAGCTGGAGAGGATCTATTTGTCAGAAAATACCGTAATAGGACAAGGAGTAATGGATACAAAATTGAAAGAAGGGAAATTTAGTTTAGATACTAGGAAGAAATTTTTTACTGTGAGGGTAGTTAGACACTGGAACAAGTTGCTCATTGTTACTGAACAGGTTATATTTCTTTCAAAAGGAGTCTATGCAGCAGCGGAGGAAAATGTTGGGACCTAATCAGCAAGAAGGGAGATTTAATCTCTGAAACAGATAGTAGCTAGCAAGCAATATCTAAACCATGTCCATATGTTAGAAAAACAAATTAAAGTTTAAGGCTTGACATGCTTCAGAGATCTCAGACCTGGTAGGAGGAAGTTAACGTAGCTTTGGAAGAAGGATGCCCATGGATAATGGACACAAAGAATGCAGAATTTATAGACAACAAGGGTATTTGGCAGGACTCTCAGGATAAAGAAGAAACTAATAAAACCAACATAATAATTGTGAAATCAGACCCAAGTGGGTAGAAGGTGATTCTGGTAGGGGGATCTGGGACCACCATGTACCTCAGCACTGAATGTCAGCTTTCTAACCTAACAAACTGGTTGGAGAGTTTATTTCCTGGTTTTTGGTGACACCAGGGAGGGGTATCCTCCAGCCTTGGCATTGTTAAAAGCCAGGTTGGATAAGAGCAACATGGTTGAAAGGAACCTGTGGCAGGGGGGCTTGAGATTGGATGATCTTTAAGGTCCATTCCAACCCCTTAACATTCTGTGATTCTATGACCAAATTGCAGTTTCTGGTAAGAAGTGCTCTGCACAAAATATTATGACCTTTTGTGCTTATAAATTTAAGAAATCACTAAATCCCCTAAATTATAACCTCTGCATTAAAGAAATAAATGCACAGATGTTAATTTTTGCAATATCGGTAGTCTTTATGGACATCCTTGCTTTTGTTCACTAAATGTCTGTGTCATTTTCTTGCATAAGTGGAAACTGGAAGCTCAACAAGACTGAGGACATGTTAGGCAACTTTCACCAGGACTTGATAGTATTTGGAAATAAATACTGAACCTGAAAAGGCTGAAAGTGATACATCCAAGAGTACACATGAGAGGAAATGACAGACATGGAAAGTACTGGCTTAGAAATTATATTTGGCCTCTCAAACATACTTAACATTACTCTCAGTAGGTCTAGGAGCTGGTACCAGTATCTTAAAGGCACCATTCTCTAAAACTGGTTTAAAATTTGACACAGACAGAAAAGCCTTGTATTTCAGTGCAGATTGAGTTGAACAAAATAAATGTGTATTCCTTCATGCAGGGATAAAGGAATGTTTCTCCCATGTGGCACTTTCAGGTTTGTAGTTGCAAACATCTGTGCTTACATCAAATGGAGTAAGAAAAAATATAACCAGTGGTATTCTTTCATCCATTCTGTAGCACCACAATAGTGTGAAGGATCAGAGTGAGATGTGTGATTGTTTCTCAAAGACACATGATCTGACTGCAGAGATTTGAAGGCTGTAACTCAACAGTGTTGAGTTACAGGTTAAGAGATCCTTTAAAGTCTCTGTGGTGACCTCTGTGAAGATGGCACCTCCTATGTGATTCTTCCAGCACTCAGCTTAACTGGCCACAGCCTGATTTTGAACAAACAAACTAGAAATATTTGGGATAAATAAAGCAAGCAACCATAACTCAAATACAAGCTGTGGGTACAGAACTGAAGGTCTCTCAAGGAATGTGTAATAGGCTGTACATAATGGGAACACATAGGTTTGTGAACAGGAGAACAGGATGCTGAGGGTGGGACAGAAAAATCCTTCTGGTGCAGGATTTCATAATAATATGTCGTGATCTGACTCTGGCATTTGGCATGGCTGTTCTAGGAACCCTACTTCAGTCCACATCAGCAAATCCACTATCACATCTGGCACCTCAGTAAAGAACATCAAAACAGAAATTATGATGGCATTTTTCCTTCTTGATCTATAAAGCAAGAGGCTTTTGGTTTAAATGCAGGGCATGAAAGGGGGGAGCTTGTATTAATCTGAGGATTTCAGTACCTAAGATAAAAGTGGTTCTTACTCATTTGTGCTTGTCCTAAGGCATTATCAGGCAGGAGTTTTTTTGAGGGTGGGACACAAACATGGTATTTGTAACTCACATGCTTTTATAGAAGAGAAAGTAGAAAGAAATTTGGATAATAATACCTGAATGGCAAAGAGCCACCAAATCCCACCCCAAAAAATCAAAACCAAAAGCCAGAACCAAGCAAAAAACAAACAAAAACCCAACCAACCACAACCAAGAACAACACAAGCAAAAAAACCAACAACCCCAAACCCCACAAACAAAAACAAAACCAAAAAAAAGCAAACCCCTCACCAAAAAAATCCAAAACCAGAACAGTGTATAATGCAAAGGGTGTATCAATTCTTAGGAATCCATTGGATTTTTTAATACATTAACCTCTGTTGGGATGGAAATAGGAGTTTACATTTATTTTACAATGTAGGATAGGTTACTGGCTGAGATGAGAGCTAGGAACCTGAATGATACTGTTTTGGTTCTGAGTTCAGATACAGGATGACCTTGTGCTAATTACTTTGTCTCTCTGTCTTTATGACTCATAGTTTAAAATAGAAATGTCTTTTTTAACTTAACAATTTTAGTGTAGAGGGTACACTAATGTGTGCCCAATTGCTACAGTCATTAGAGACAGATGAGTTTAGAGGCTTAAAGAGCAACATTTTCAAAAAGCCTCAGTGTCTGTTCTTTACTTTTTAAAGGAAGATTTAGTAAAGCTCTAGGCTTTAGAAGTTCATTCATATTTTAAAATGGAATTTGGGTTCCTAACTTCCACAGGCATTTCTGAACCTCCAAGATTTCTGAAGGGATCAGTTCTGAAATGGTCTTTCTTTCCTGCCGAGTGCTTCTAGAACTGTGTAAATCTTTGGCATTAGCAGAAGCATTTGCTCCCAAAGAGAAGAGCCTTCTACCAAAAATCTTCTTCTAGCTTGTTAAAATAATATCTAGTTAAAAAAGGAGTGACTTGAAAATCTTACTTAAGTCTAGAGATGCATTAAGTAATATTTTTGCTATTATAATAAGCATCAGGATGATTAGACTGAAGAGGATTTTAACAGTATGGAAAATTGGTCAGTTACAAAGAACTGAGGTGATTGAATATAGACAGCAGGAAAATTCTCAGTTGGACAGTGCAGAGTTTTAGGAGTGCTCAGTGTTTCATTATAATAAACAATTAGTAAAGAAAAAAATTCCTACTGGTTAAACCTTAAAAGATATAAATTTTAAACTACCATCTCATAAGCCTATTGATTTGATAGGTTTTATACAAATTAATTCAGTCTTCAAGAATTAAGGTGATCTGAGTTCAGAGCTTTTCATCAATCAAAGCAACACTGAGGATGAGGGGCAAAAGGGAGACTTCACTCACTGTGCATGAATCCACTTATATTTGAGATGGAGGTTAGCCTTCAACTATGGTGTATTCTTGTGTCAGCTAGATGACCTGTGGTCTGAGGTGATTCAACAGTTTTTCTAAAGTTGCAGCAGTGTCTGAATTCTTCTTACTGGTGTAGATGATGTTATCTGCCTTTGGTCACTGATAATATTTAGCTCAGAAAGGGAAAAAAACCTAAAACAAAAGAATTATTATTTCTACCACCTAGATAATTTTCTGGATATTTCCCTGCTGTCAGTTGCTGGGATGAGGCCAAAAGTGTCATTCACTCTTCCACAGAATACTTCGGAAATTTGAAGGTGAGCATTGGAAAGCTAATTTCAAACTGGAAATTACCTAAATATGTTATTAAGAGTAGAGATAACTGTACTCTGAGATCAAGAATGGTTTTTTATCTGTGCAAAGTCTTATATATGGCTATTATGTTTTTTGGACTCCAGAGCAGAGGGCAAGTAGATGTGGAGCTCTGGATATTTTTAACTGGTGTCAGGGAGAGTAAAGAGACACAGCACTGCTCTTCTCCTTAGCTGTAGTCTCAAGCAGGTATCTTTTAATGGCCAAAGTTATTAGAACCAGTGCTTTTCAACAAGATGCCCATCTCTGAACTCTCAAAGCTTCATTACCTCTAGAATCCCCTCGGCTGGGGAATCTACATCTCCTAGCAGTCCTTCCTTCCAAACTTAGTTCAGCATTGCATGATTTAGAATATGTGTAGGGCACAGTGTCCATCAGGGTGGAGTATTAGATGGAGCATGGAAAAGAAAATAACTTATGTTTCACCCGAATTTGAGGAATGTTCAGTTTCTAATGCTTTACAAAAAGTGCAATGGAAGGTGTTGCAACTCTTCTAATTTCCATTCTCTGTCAAACAAAACCCCCACATGCCAGTAAGTCTAGTCTTTGGAAAAACCCCTCAGCACATGAAAAAGGCATTTTGCACGTGTTAGATAAATGTGCAAAATGTTCCTTTCTGTCTTTAACCATGTAAGCAGAAAACAAGGCAAAGATTATTTCTAATACAGGTAGAAAAGAGACATTGTGTGAAAGGACTGTGATCCTTCTATCAGCTCTATCATCAATTGTTAAAAAAAGGATTATTTCCTCATATATTTCCTGATTGCTTATGTCTTTTTTGTACTTCAATTTACAGCTACCACTTTCTCATGTGTACATTTTAATGATTTGCTCTTCCAAATGATACTTACCAAATTAGCTTATTCCAGAAAAAGAATGTATGAGGTAGTGTTCCTTAATCAGCCTTATTCCTCGAATGACTTCTTTATGTATGATAAGGCAAAAATTGTCACTTTTGATTACTCTTAGATAATTAATGACAAAAGTGTTTAATTACTAAATTAAGTAGCTTTTGCTCGTAGTGCTTTTTGATGTATGATTTTATTTCATTAACACAGCTTTTGCTTCAAAAATTGAAACACCCATTTTTTCTTTTTTGTATTGTGCCTTAGTTAGCAAAATGGTATAAAAATTTTAGATTACTAGAGGAGATTTTGCTATCTGCAGTTTCAACTTTTTAAATCTGAATTCACAAAAATGTACTTGATATTAAAACTGAATTTTCAGGAAGAGGATTCTAATTGTCTTTTTGTTTCATTATATTACTGGGAGAAGGTGTGAGCTGAGATTGCCCCCTCCATGAGGTGCCTCCAAGCTCCCTGTGAGAAAGGAGCACTGGAATCTGATGTCTCTGGCAGTGAAGTAGGGTGATAAAGGGTGCTCCCTGCCAGCTGCTCTGTTGCTTGGCAGGCCCTTGCCTTCCTCTCCCTGCTCATGGCTCATGCAACTGAATACAAACTGGGAAGCCAGAAGTTCTTTCTTTACAGATAGAATATTGCTGATAAACTTACTGGTTGTCATATGCCCACGTAAATTGTATGGTCTAGTATGGTCCTAGTATGGTCTCAGTGTTAGAATGTTACTTATTGCAGTCTTTTTATTAAAGCTTATTCTTATATCATTTGAAGGAGTGAATGCAAACAAAACCTTGAGTTTCTTTATGGTTTAGGTTTTGGAAAAGAAGTGAAAAGGGGTGAAATAACTATGCAGGAAACATAGACAATAAATTTGTGACTCCAGTAAGAAGCAAGAAGGTAATTTTAAAAGGCTACAAAAGAGAAGATAAAGGTAAGAGAAGTAATTAGATTGAATTCTCCCCAATATAGATTTTCTTCTCACTAGCATTAATGGAAATCTACTACAATTGGAATGGATGTTCTTATTTACAAGTGATTTTGAATGGCTGTGTGATTAACAAACATTCTTTGCATCAGATTTGAGATGTGTGACCCTCAATGGGCCTCAGTAGAGGAAATGCTGGTAATGCTATTTGTCCTTCCCACGTGAATAAATCAGGTACATAAAGCAAGGAAAGGGAGCACTAACTACCATTTTTATAAAGGAGAAATAAGTTCATGTTTTCTGTCTAATTTGTTTTAAATTACTTCTGAGCAGTCCACTGAGAAATAGAAAACAATGACGTTACTTAATGTCTGAATATTTATTAGTGTAGACAGTGTATACTTATACAAATGTATTGCTGGAGATTACAGGCTTTGATTGAAGTCTGTGGAGATACCATACTGTGAAACTAATATACTGATGATGAGACCCAAAGGATCTCATCTCAGTTTGAATTTTGTTACAGGGATTTCTGTCAAACTGGAACTTTTTAAAACAGAACCACATTAACTGTTTGTCCTGTGAGCCTTTAATGGTGATTGTGTTCTTTCTGCTGGAATTCTTGTCTTTCGCATCCGTCCAGTTTTTCAGAAACTACCCTGTGTGAACATTTTTAGCATTTGCTAGCATCTTTTTGACCTTCTATCACATTTATCATGATAGCCTGCCTGACTTTTTTCCAATTGCAGCAATTGCTGTGACTGTGATACAGTGACTTCTGACATTTTTACTCGCACTGTTTTCTTTGCTTTTTTCTTTTCTTGAAAAGAAACAGAAGGTTTAAGTTTCTGATACTTGTGAAAAATTCTCTCTATTCCAATAACTAGATGAAATCATAGCATCAAGGTTTATTAATCAAAACTTGGACAATCTTAAATATTACTAGTTTGCTTAATAACAAAAAACTCCATTAAGAACAGATTTTTAAAGAGTGTGAATGCTATGGATATGACTACAGATGGCTTACTAGAGTGTAGACCAGCCTTGCTTTAATTTTTCTCTATCTAAGCTATCCAGATGCTAAGCACTGGTGTATCTATCATAGCATAGAGATAGCAAGGCCTCCTAAATTATTACTGGCATGTAATCTGAATTTTACAAATCTAGTTCAGAAATTTCTGATCTGTCCTGTAGTCAAGCTAATAAAGAATCACTTGAACCTGAAGGCTATGGGATTTCATAAGGAAAAATGTGACTGGGTAATGAGAGTGCTGCACAGGACAAGAGAAATTAAAGACGCGTACGTTTCTGTAGTTATGATGTGTTAGCATTTTTCTCGAGGACAAGTTTTTATGCTACTTAACATTTAGTTAAGATATGTCTGTGAAGAGTGAGTGTTAGCTCCCAATACTTCCAGCAGAAATCGTTCCCTTAATATTAGCAGTATATATATGATCTGGACAGATCTGGGCATCTTTAAACTCATATTCAAGAAGTAAGTGCTACTCTGCAGCAATATAGATCCAATTTGGCTGTCAGTTGATTCAGAAGTGAAAGTATGTCTCCAAATTATAACATGATTTCCAATAGTTTTCCTCTGAAATTGCTTTAGTTTTGATAAAGTTACTGCCAGAACAAAGTATATTTTCTTTGCATTAGTCTTTTGAAATAAGGTTGTATTTTTAATTTACTTGTAATAAGTAATACATACTGTGAATAATTATTCTTTTTTTATAGATGACTGCTAGAGCAGCTTGGATTTTATAATAATTCATGAGAAATTAATAAGCACTCATAATGAATAAACTTAGGGACAGTTTAATGACTATTCATCAGCAGTTCATGCACAACAAATCCAAATGTTTATCAAAGATGTTCATAAACATAGTGCACAAGCAGCTTTAATGAACTGATAAAGAACATTAATGAACATTCATTATGAATTTCCCTTTGCTGGGAATGACATCCTCAGAGGAGATCTTAACTTTTCAAATTACTTTCCTTTTAAATAAAAGTGGATATTTAAAAAAATGCTAGTACTTGAGATAGGAGTGAAAATAAAACACAGATTAAATTTTTTATTGGGACTAGGTATAAGCTGGTTTTGCATCTTAAAACCACCTGCTCTTGTCATGCTTCATATGAGACATCTTCAGATACCTTTTTGCCAAAAATCTCATGGATTTATAGGGAGTCATCATCTACTAGCTTGTGGATTGATGCCTTTGGTGGGTATTTCATGACTGTATTTTCCACAGAACTTTTAGCTGTTCCTAGTAAATTCTGTGCATTAAATTCTATCTTATATATTAGTAGAAAAAGGTGTGTTTGTTCTTGCCTATCACAGAAGCAATGTTAAGTAGAACTTCAGTGCAGCAAATGAAGTCATAAGTTCAGGCAACTGTAAACTTCCTCAGTTAATGGTTCAGTATATCTTAAAAAAAAAAAAGGAAAAAAATATTTTAAGTTAGGATCTGTATATTATTCCTCTTGATTATCATTTCACTGTTGAAAAATGACGACATGCATGTTATATTTTATTCAAATTACCTTCATAATCCAAAACAAAAAGCTTCCAAAGTATTTGTTATTTATCATGGTTCATTTTCATTGATGACACTATTAGTCATACGTAGACTAATCTCTTCCCAATCATAAAATACAGTGATGAGTTCCATGTTATTTCTAGTAACAGACTAAATTCTCCCTAGTGCAGTGATGAAGACCTGGATGAATGACAGTGTAGCTATACTCCCTCCTTTTCACAGCAAGTTAAAATGCCATGTGCATCATAGCAACCACAGTCCCGTTGTAGAAACATTGGAGGTCAGCTGCATAAAATCACATTTATCTGCAGAGGAAGTGGAGGAACAAAGCTATTCCTCCAAGTGGGATATGTTTTTTTATCTCTGATTCAGAGGTATTGGAATAAGATGCAAGCTGTATTAATCATTGCACTGAATTTGCTTTTCATACAGAATAACTTAGCTCCTTCTGGTTTTACTACTACTAAGAACTCTACAGATACTCATACAACACATTGTGTTCAAAATCATGTTGGGGGCAAAAAGGAAACTTACATACATAAAACCTAGAATTTATTATTTGTATAATTGGACTATTCAGGTGATTATTACTAGTCCACATATAATTATTGCAAAAAATAAAAAGGGGGAATGGAAAAGTCTAAGTAATGGCAATCCAGTTAAGTTGCATATCGACTTATTGGGTCCTGGGGTTGTGCTCATGCTGCTACTGCCTGTCTGGGTCCTACGGGCACAGATTTCAGTCTGATGTGTGTGTGCCCATCTTGGTGGAGGAGGAGTACTGTGTGCTTCAAGTCCTTTAATGGCAGGAATGTGGCGTCGGCTTTTTTGTTATTCTACTCCATTTGTGGTAATTTTTTCTTTTTACTAACTTAATCTTCATTCTCTTTATTACACCTAGCACTGTTTTTTGTCTAGCCATGTGAAATTCTCTCAATTTCTCTTTGTTTTTTTCTCACTTATTACTTTTTCTCACTTATTACTTGATTCTTGCACATCTTTGTAGGTTTTCTTTATACATAGGGACATTCCAAGCATTACCACGATTTTAAAAGTGGTTTTCATTTGTGTTAGAAAATCTAAGCAACCTGATATCTTTACCTGGTTCTTTACCAGATCCTTAAATAACTGTGACTTACAGTGCAGTCACCAGATTCTGCCTTGTTTGCCTCTTGATATTTGATTTGTCCAGCAGCACTTCTGCCAGGGTCTTGCACAGGAACTCTGTTAGGGAGCACAGCAGTGAGAAAAGCCTCTGGTACTGGCATAGGTATTTAATCCTAACTGGTGTACTTTTGTGAATGAAGTTGCCAATATGAAGATAAATCATGTCCCTGAAAAATATTTTGCTTTTTAAGGGCCACAAAGGATCTTCAACTGAAATGTGATTTCTTGTGCATTTCAATCGATTGGGAGTTTTCAATGAAAATGGGATGGCTGAGAATGTGCAAATAGTCTGTGATCAATTTGATCAATAGCCTATGATGAATTTGAGGCAATGTTCTATCATTCTTCAAAGACAGCAACTGCATCTAAAAACTTGATAGGATTATAGGACAATTCAAAATGGAAGTCTTCTTCAGGGGGCTGTAGCATGAGAAGGGCAACCTATGAGGTCAGACTAGGTCATTTAGGGTTTAATCCACTTGGGTCATGAAAAGCTCCAGTGCTGGTTTTCTGGGCAGCCTTTTCCACTACCCAGTTTCATCCTATATCCAGTCTCCAGTTCACAAAGTTTTTCATTCCATCCAGTCATGTTCTCTCTTGCTTCATTCTCCATGATCTCTCATCCTCTCAGCATGCACTTCTGTAAGGAGTCTTCTCTGTGTCCTTGTCAACCTCCTCCTAACTATTTAGATGTTCTTAAGAAATTGATTTAAAGAGCTTTCACATCCATATTGACAGAGGATAAAATATTAATTTAATTTGAATGTAGAAATTAATAGGATAAGGATGTATATGGTGATTCTTCTTGTTTTTCCTTTTTTTTTTTTCTTTTCTTTGCCCCCACCAGACTGCAAATAAATCTTTGATCTTAGGTAGATTTTCTATTTGCCTACATGGAAAAAAAAAGTTCTACCCTGACAGGATCATTGTTACTTTTTTTTGTCAAATTTTTTGTCAAGCTAAATTTGACACCTGTGGTTCAGCTTTTTCATCTAATGCACACACACTAGACAGACTGACTATGGACACAAACTAGACAGACTGGCTTCTCAATAATACTATTATTTAAGAGAATGAAGACTTTTATGTAGTGCATATTTTGAATTTGGACAGGTCAGATCAATAACATAATAACTGTTCCCTTTTATTTCATCTAGAAGGTCCTGACTGTCTACCACAAAGTGTCGCCGGCCATACATATCATTTTTGTCTTTGGCACCATGCCTGCAATCTTGCAATACAACATGTCAAGAAGAATTTTGCCCTGAATTGTGGAACAAATTAGAGGTAGGCAGGCATTTAAAAATAGATTTGATGTGCTGTATTTTGCGAGCTTTCTGAGGCAAAGTGATAAACCATAGCAGCTTGAAGTAATGTGATGAGAGCACTCTTATCACTCTGCATATGCTTAACAATGTTTCACTGTCATGCTGCCTTTAAAAAGTGTTTACAAAACAGAAAAAAACCTATTGGTTTGATACAGATTTGTTATATCAGAAATGCTGAATCATGGATCTAAATAATCTCTGTGTATAAAAGCATTACATGTTGAATGAATTAATTGTATATTACCTGGAAATTTCCACAGGTTGCTATTTTTCCCACTGTTGCCTATATAAAAAGTTTAAAAGCTATTTATTAGACTGAGTTTTGTTGAACACTGTGGGGTTTTTTACCTTTTTTTTTTTTAGAACTAAACAAAATTTTTAAAAAAAATCTTTATTTGGACAGTGTTTACTGAACTTTCCATTTTCCATCTTGTAGTGTAAAATTTAAGTTTTGATGGAGAGCTTTGATAGCAAAACCCATGAGAAGGAAAATAGGATATAATTTGATGAGTGGAAGGAAAACAACATTTAAACCAGTCTTTATTCTCCAAGACCAAAGTGCTTAACATTGGACTTGTTTTAGGAACACTAAATATGTATGAGACAGAGATCAAAAGACACAATAAAATTACATAGAAAGAAATCTTGAGATTAATTAACATAGAAAACTTCATAGACACAATTCATACTTCAGCATAACTAATGCTAATAATTTATATTAAAAAAAAATCCCACCCAGAGTGGGTTCAAGTCTGCATTTTTGGATGGGGATTAGAAATGAATAACATATCATAATTGAGTCTTTTCAAAAGGGGAACTCCATAAATTGAATACTTTATATTATTCAGAGCTGAAAAATATGCAACATAATATAATTGAAATCATAGAAGTCCTTTACATTTTTCAACATAGGAGTAAATTCATTAATTATGAACTGGTAGCAACCAAAAGCTTTCTTTGAGATATGATGAAACAAAACTTTCAAGTAAAAATACAATAAAATACAATAAGCTCTTATCTGATCAAAACAGGATTGGCAGCCTTTATTTTTTGGGGTGGGAGAAATATATGATAAGCACTGCTTAAGAATGAATCCACATACCGCCTCCACAGAGCAGGATTGTGAGCTTTTTGATAATCTCACAGGGGGATTATTGAAAATCCCAGTAGGCTGAAAAAATTAGGTCTCCTAAAAGGTGTTGTGAGAGAAGAAAGAAAAAGTTCATCCCAAGGAGAAAAAAATAAAGAAAGAATAGTTGCAACAAAAACCTGATATTAGAGGATATATTTTAGAAAGATCTTCTTTCAAAGTCTAAAAAAATTTAAAATTAAGACATAAAAAAAAAAATCAGTTTCAAACATATATACACAATATATACATATACAATAAGTTTCAAACATATTTGCATTTTTTGAGGTTTTCTTCACTATTCATCCATTAAACTCAAATATACTTTGTCTTTATGAATTTTGTTTTTGCAGTTAATTTGCCTTCATTATTTTTTAGACTGCTGATTACTTTTTTATTTTCTCACACATTGAAAGCTGGAGTAAAGCACAGTACATTGACTGGAATCTGGGTAAGCAGAAATAAACAGTGGTGGCAAAGGAAACTTTATTTCTTCCACATAAAACAGGGAAGTTCTAAGACAATCCTTATTTAGGGAATACCATTGCACAGTTGATATTCTTTCCAAGTTTGTGCTCTAGAGATAAAAAGCTCAAGTGAGCCTGTAATGATGTGTGGATCTTTTATTCTATTGATTGCCTCCTCCCATGAGTTTCATTTTCTCAATCAGAAATGTCCCTATAGCTGCTTTTGTTGCAAAAGTCAGGGAGTGTCCTCTTGCTTTCTCTCAGCACCCAGACTGCCAGAATTTCTAGTTTAGAGCATGTTGTAACCTCTAAAATATACAGAAATTCTCAGTTCATTTGGCTTGTTGAATATTTCTTTGCCATATGCTGAAGCTTTAGCAGAAGTTGAAGAAAGTTGGAATGTTCTTTGAGGAGATAGGAGATGCTGGAATGAATGCCCTCAGAGTGATGACTGAGCGGTGCCCTGGTTGTTGATCACTTTCTGAAATAATTTAGCCCCTTGTTCTGTAACATCTTGTGTAAGCCTTTACCTTCATAGGAGAGTTCACAGATACTAAATCAATTGAGTCCTTCCCTGATCACATCACTAAATCTGTACATTTTCAGTCCTTCTTGATATTTTTAAAGTATGCAAGATACAAGTGTAGAGCAGAAAATGAATGAGTACTGATAACTGTGAGGGATTACTACGTTCTAGTAAACTGAAAGGGGCACAGGCTGTGCTGGTAAGTCCATTTGAAAGAAAGCTTTGTCTTGCACAGATAATACTCTAAGAACAGATCTTCAAATGTTTCTAGTTAAGTCCTTTCTAAGCTTGATAAAAAAATTGAATTTCTTAATTACTGTCGGGGGTTTCTTTTTCATTGTGGGTTGCATAAATATAATCTCAGATTTCTGCAAATGCATTTCAGTGTACAATTTTGCTATTTCCTACAAATAACCTGTGGCTAGAACTGCAAATGTCCCTTGTTTGATCTCAAGGTTGTGTGTTATCAGGTTGCTAGGGAAAAATAAAACAGAAAACAACAAAAGAACAATGCTATTGATCTCAGAAAGCTGTCATTCATTCTCCTTGAACAAGCAATGCCAATATACTTTAAAATCAATGGTTTGGGATTTTTTTCCTTTTCAAAAGCATTGAGAAGGGTTGTCTATGAGTTTGTAAGCTGGTTGGAGGAACTATTCACATATTCATCACATTCTTGTCTGGTGCTAATTGGCCCTGGAGAAGCAGTAAGCAAATATAGGAATGTTTGATGTCAGTGCTCTTAAAATGAATTAGAACTTTGATCTAAATTCTGAGCCTTTAACATTAAATTAATATAAAATGACATGCTGAGGGAAAGTTGAATGATTTCTCCAGCCATCATACAATATGGCCAGTATTTAAACATATGTATTAATGACACTACAAGCAGTTAATTTATCAGTGAAGTCAAATTATAGGTATGGACTTTCCTAAGACTTGGGCTTACCCTGCAGTACAGAATGCTTCCTGATGCTGAGGACTGGCTTCTGACTTCTCTTACCTGCAGTTCCTGATGCTGCTTGACTGGTTGGGAGCTTTCAGCAGAGTCAAGATGTTCTTTAGACCAAATCATCAAGCAGTATTTCCTAATGCAGTCTGTGTACTTTTCATTTTGTTCACTAAGGAGATATGAACGTAATCTATTCTGTAATGATGTTTTTGAAGTCCTTCTTCTAGAGCTAGCTGTTTGGTCTGTCCAAGATACACAAACATTAGGTAATCTTGTTTTGATTTAGTAGTTCCTATGACTTCACCAAGTTGGTACAGATAAAACTTCTGTTTTGCAGCCTAAGGATGATATCCCTTTCCTCTCCCTCACATTTTTTTCACCAGCCATGAAAAGCTTTGCCTTACTAACCCCTGAAGAATTAGCCCCTGAAGAGCATAGCCAGCCTGGCCCTTCAGTCAGGAAGAGGAGAAAGCCCCTGCACTGGAGGAGAACTCCAGTGGGACCAATGGCAGCATGTGAGGAAGGGGGTTGTTCCACTTTAGATTCTGAAAAGTAGATCTCTGAATGTGAAAGTAAATCATTAGAGGCTCTAAATCATTAGAGGTCTTAATTAGAAGTAGCAAAGTTTTCCAACATTTCTATTCAAATATACCTTGATTCTTTTGCTTGGAAACCAGTTATAGGAATCAGTGTTTCCCTTTTTTAAAATTGTATAATTCAATTTTTCTTCTCATAACTGGAACTAGTGATAAAGAGGTTGATTAATGTTAATTCTGATGAGCTTTCTTAGGTATTCCACAGAGATTCCACAGATTCCACAGGGAAAGAGGTTGATGCTACCACATTATCTCATGTGGATCCCAGAAGAACTTTTCAGATGATGAAGTCTGAGTTGCTACTGACCTGTGAGGTAAACACAAGGGTAATAAAAATATTCACACAAAAATTGTAGCAGTCATCCTCTGCCTTCTTTTCTACTCTATATAGCATATGAGTTTAAATGAGGTGTTTCACAATCCTACTTTTCCTGCAGTGGCATGTCAACTTTGTGTTTTTGCTACTCAAGAAAGGGGCAAACATTTTTTTCTCACAAGTGAGCATATCAACCTACTTAGTTGAAGTTTTTTCTACAACAGCAGAAGGTTGTGGAGTTTGTGCACAGGACTTAGCAACAGCCCTGTTTCTTAAAGTTATTTTTAAAACTAGCTGTACTTATTATTGCGTGGGTTTTTTACAGTGTATATAAAATAACTTTTCGTCAAGTCATTGTCACTTCTAAAGCACCAATGTAGTAAAATGTAAGTGCTGTATTTCTTGTGGATTTACAGAGTTTCAGCCTTTCTACCTTTGGTACAAGTCAACAAGGACTTCTTGCCTGGGATGTGGTTTTAAAAGAGTGGATTATTCTTTTGAAAAGCTTTGATCACTGCAGTCATATTGTTGAACCTTTTATCTTGCTGGTACATTGATTTTAGCCAAAGATTGCCTTTCATGGAACTCTGAACTTTAAAAGCAGCTCAGTTTCAAGGAAAAATATTCTGTGAAACATCTGAAAGCTCAGGTTTGATCTTTTTATGTGCATATTACTTCTGACTTATTTTCTGTGGGAACGTTGTATAATGCTTGTGCTTCTAAAATGTGAATTATTCACTACCAGTATGGAAAAAATGGTGAGAATTTAAAAGTGTATGTAAATAATCACATAATTCTGACTTTGAGTTGTGAAAGCTTTTTTTTTTGGTAATTATTTAACTGGGCAAACCATCTATGTCTTGATGTTGCTATAGATATTGAAACACATAATTCAAGGGGTGAATATGAGTCAAAATTGTTTTTCTAATGTCTATTATTCTTTAGTATTCTCTAGACATTTCTCAACTGGAATACATAAAACACCTTACTTTTTTTTCAAATGTGTTGAAAGAAATGCAAGGAAACATATGTTTGCCTGGAAAGCAGGACAAAGAAAGATTTGGAGTGTGTATAACAAGCATTATTACTATACTGCATAATTTCTAGTATAAGTGGGATATTAACTAAATAGACATAAGATAAGAAAGCATATTTGAATTCTGTGGCCCCACTCTACTCTTGTGTGTGTTTCTGAGTTTGAAGTACTAAATTTCCTGCCACTGGTACTGTCTAACTATTAGCTTTATTATGTAAATTTTAGTAGAGCATAAAATGGCAGGAGAAAGCCTTCACATTAATTTTTCTCTCCAAACAAAGTAAATCTGAACCAAGTTGTTCTGCAAAGGCACTGCAAGATTGCATCTACAAGATGAGGTCTGGAAACCTCATCTGAACAGCCAGCTAGGAAAGAAAATATCTGTGTTTAAGTAAACAGTGCTCTAAGTCAAGGTCAGTCCGTTCTCCCAGAGCACTCCTGTATTGACATTTATGTTCTTTCTAAAAGCTGTATCTCAGAAGTCTTCATTTTAGGAGATATTCCCAAATGGTAGCTGAATGTGATAAATATATAGAGCTTTCAGAAGCACTGGAGCTTTACAGCCTATGCCAAAGCATGTACAAATTAATGTCTTGATTTAATATTTATGTATATATTCATATTCTTGAGATTTTCTTTTCTAAGAGTGTCTTAAATCTTTTATATTTACTCATTTTAAGAATTAAAGGAAAAGGATACAATCTTGCTTTACATTTCAATTGTCTAAAGTTCCCTTAATAATGCTGGACATTAACCATTTGACCAGAGGGAAAAATAAAATTTTATGCCATATCTAAGTCTTGCTCTTAAGCTCTATCAGTTTCTTCATTAGAATTAATATGTAGGAATTAAGATAAATTTTTCCTATCTTAATTGGATAAGAATCTGTAAAAAAAGGCATGATTCCAAATACAGTTGAAAAATTTATTTCTTCCATTATTTTTCAACAGTCTGTGGGACTAAAATTTGGGTAGCAATTCAATTGTAAAAAAAACTAAATGCAGCCTAAGATTTTTAAAAAAAAATTACAGCTGATAGCATCCTTTTTTTGGTGGAACAGTAAAAATCAGTTTTAATTCATTTATGAGGCCAGTAGTAGCCTTACTGGAGTGTTATCACTCAAATAGCTCTTTAAAAAGTGCCTCTCACAATTACAAGATACTCCTCACAGACAGAAATATTGGTTGTTTTGTATGCTCGTTTTGCTATAATTTGGTCTTCCAGTCTCACACTCTGTGCAGTTAAAGTTTCAAAAGCCAGTGTATTGCTAAGCAGTACCTGCTTCTCTAACACCTTCTTTATCTTTGAGTACATTTTTTTGCTTTCTAAATGTAATGTCAGGCTCAATAAACCTGTTTTTTTCAGGAGGTAATCCAGTGCTCACTAGTGTTTTTCTGGGACTTTTTAATTTGTCTATGTTCTTCGCTCATTTTGCTTTTATATCTGCAGGTTTGTTTTCTGTTCATTCTATTTGTACCAAATTCATTCATTTCTGCAAATAAGAGGCATTTGTCAGATTATTTTTTAGGCATTAGCTGTTTTAAAAAAATAAAGCCATTAAAGTCTCTCTGTGAAAGCCCATAAAACCTCTGGCAAACTCATGTTAAATTATTTTCATGTCATAGGATTTTGCTTGTTTACTGCCCCAGCATTTAATTTCTTCTTAATTACAGGATCACAGAATCTGAATTGGTATCCTCCAGTCCCACTGTGAAGTGAAGGGGCCATATGGGGATCAAACCCTCCACCTTGGTGTTATGAGCACCATTCACTAACCAACCCAGCTAAATGTTGCTTAGTCCTACAGACAACCACGTTCAGCTGAGGTGCACTAAATCTAGGAATAAAGCATACATTTCAAGCCAGTGTTGTAAGCACACTCAATTATATAAACAGTAAAGATATGAAAGATTTTCTATAGAAATTAATCTCACACATGTTCAGAAGGGTGCGTTCCTGGAGATGCTATCATAGGTGCACATCCTGTGACAGAAACAGCAGCTGTTCTATATTGAGGTGTGTGCCCAAATCCACATTCAATTTGCAGAGCCAAATTCCTGATTTCCAGAACTATATGATAGGTGACTCCTACAGAATTTATTAGGTATTTTTCTCTGCTCAGCCTAGGAAAATAGTGTATTCAGTAACCATCAGCCTGAAGTGTCTCACGATTAATCTTTCCCTACAATAATTCATTGGCAGTATGCAGATAAACAAAAATGTTAAAAAAGAGTTTAAAAGTGCTACAGAAATGTTGAAAGTAAAAAACCAAAAAAATTCTTTACTGCAGATACTATTGAACTGTACTCAGATTTAAAATGCTGATGCCAGACTAGGAGGAAGATGTGAAGCAGCCAGGTGTAATGAAGTGGAGACAATGTTTAGCTGTTTTTTTGATGCCTGTATTTGTTAGTAGTGAAACATAAGGTTTCATTCTAGGCAGAGTTCCTCACTCTAACTCTCTTAGCACTAATTCCAAATATGTTAGATTTTGTTGTTTGACAACTCTTGAATACTCAGTATTTCCATTGTTACTGGACACATATTTATGGGGCAGGGAGAAGCTAAAAAAGGCTATAGAGCATTTTTATTATTGCTCAGTGCAGTGCATGTGACTAAGAAAAGGCATGAGTGCTGTGCATTCTCACTACCCTCAGCCTAATTCATCCACACTGTGGCCTTTTCACCTTCATAAAATATTTGTAAGTCTTTTTATTGTGTTCTCAAGATTTCTAGGCCAGTTATTTCCAGGAAAGCATATTTTAAGTCAGAACCCAGAAAGCCCTGTCAGAACATAAACTTCCCATCTCCTAAAGCCACCCATTAGATTCTGCTGCTGCTAAAAGTCTGAAGCAGTTGGAAACCGGACCCCTATGGACAACTGAGTGAGGCCAATATCCCCAGCTGCTAAGAGGGCAGCTCCTGAAGCAATGCTGCACCGATCTCCTGGGGATCAGGGTGAATGGGGCATCTAATCTGGGAATGCACCTGGCCTCCATGGTGCTTCCCAAACAGTTGGATGGGGTGGAGGAGACCAGAGCCATGAGGTAGGGAAGCTCATGCCCACATCTGTCCTCTTTCCACTCATCTATTTAACACTAATTGCAAGCGTGTTCTTTTTCTTTCTACCTTAAGAACGGGGAGGGTTCTTCAAAGGACTCCTTTTCAAGGAGATATGTGGGAATTTTAGGTGGGAATTCTTAAAAAATTTGTAATTTTATTGACAACACACTCCTGGAACACCTTTGAAAAAACAGCTGTATTCACTTCATGCATAACTAGAGAATTAGTTTTTGAAAAAAAAAAGGATGTTTTGAAGGAAAAATCTGGGCTCAAAATTTTTCTCCTTCTCTCTAATTTTCAAAAATTGTTAAGGATTTTATGTTCAAAAACTAATTCTACAACAGCCAGTAGCGACCATACTGTTTATATTTAGGCTTTCTTGAAAGTTTTAAAACTCTTTGATGTGAAGGTTATCTTGTAATTGAATGTGTGTGCAGAGTACATACTGAAAGAAATTCTAACTGCCTACAAAGGAATTGTATTTTAAGCATTTCTTGCATGAATGAGCTAGGACTGTGATGTTATTCAGAGTCACACTATTTAAACTCAGATACCAAATCAATGAAATCTCCATCACAATTCTAAGCAAATCTTGAATCCAGACAAGTAACAAGACTAAAGTCTGGTAAGAAAATACCCGAGGTGGAAAATATCCGATGTGGAAAATACCCTAAGTGCTGTTGAAATGTTAACAGTAAAGAAGATTTACAGATCATGAATTTGTTTTTCTTGACAAGCAACTGCTGCCAGTAAAAACAAGAAGAAAAGCAGTGCTTTGACTGACTGAAGCTGACCTCTGTCAGTTACTTTGTCAGGGAAAAAAATCGCAGGATGTCACTGTGATCATGAATAGGCTTATAAATACTCTAATCTCCACCTCGTATTTTGAAACACTCAGATTTCAAACACATATGAATTAGTTGGGTAAAATAGAGTTGTGCTGATTTCTTGGCAAAGGAGTTGATTACTATATTATGCAAAACCACTAGAGCAAATATATGTGAATGTTTCTGGAGTTCCAAAAGGTTAAACGTTATACTGTGATGGCAGCAGCTGGGGAGACAAGCCTGAATTTGTGCACAGTATACAGTCGCAACTCTGTTCACAAATTTATGCCACTGTAGGGTGCAAGGCATCAGGTCTACATACAGCTAGCTACATTGTTGTCTGGCTGTGGGAACACTTCCCCAGTCATCTGGTGCTTCAGCAGAGTTCATCAAAGCTGTTATTTCTATGTATGAGGAAAGGAGGAAAAGCAAAGCTGAAGGCAGTGGGAAGCCTGTCACTGAGTTTATCTGCATCACATCATCCATGTGAACTCAGTGTGCCAAGAGTCCCAGGGAAGTGAGCAAGGAGGCAGAGTCTTTTTACCTCTCCACAGAGGGTGCTGCTGCCTGCAGGTGCGGTTGAACTGCTGAGGAGGGGATTAACCCTCACAGTGTGAGGATGTTTGGATCAGAATGGCAGCAGGTTGGGCTATTGGATCAGGCATGCGGGGAGTGAATGTGTCCCTTTGCCAGACTACAAAAGAAAAAATTGTTTGGAAGGTTACAAGAATTTTACAGTGTTAAAGCCTAAAAATGTAACTATTATTTGCCAGTAAAGAAACTCTGTTCAGAGTAAAGGTTGTCTTATTTTGAGAGAATTTTGTAACACACCAGCGAGGTGATTAATGTGTAGTTTTTGGCAGGATATGAAGGGCTTTGAGTTTTAACAATTTGCAAAGAAAATCTATGTGCTAAACCAGTTATGAAATACAAGTCAATGTGGATGGACTTTAACATCACAGTATGACTTTTAGACTTTTTTTTTTAAATAACACTGCAATACAAGTGGTTCTTGATGGAATTTTTATTCTGAAAACTGCCCACTGACTTATGCATATGTAGGCATATATGTTTACAAAAACATTCCCAACAGACTAAGCAACTACCTTCTTGCACTATGGGAAAAAGAAGAAAGGTGTAAGAATATGCTGATAATAAAGAAGAGAGGTTTAAGAAGTGCGTTTGTAAGGGTCTTTACAAGATTTTTAACCATACGGCATAAAACTTTCCAAATAAATTTAGTTTTCTGTCAAGACTCCTAGAAAATTAGTATAGTGTCTGAAATAAGTAGAGGTCTAATTTGGTTCCACAGTCAATTTTGCAGTGCTTAAAGTACAAACAAAAAGCAAAGAAAAGATCTCCAAGCTTGTTGTTTCTTTTGCTGCAAGTACCAAATAGAATAGCAAAAAAATTTCTTAATGGAAGTGTTGAAATACATTGTGACATTTCTGAAAATTAGATCCAAAAAGTGTGTACATTTGCTAGCTGTAAGTGACCCATATACCTGCTAAATACTTACTAGATACACATACATAAATACATGCATTACTGCAAATGATGGATGCTATGGTACATTCTTTCTGAAAGAGGTTTGGAACCTTACATTTGGAATTAATGCACACAAAACAAGGGGTTTATTAAACAGGTGTCACCTCCGAAAAGTAAGGATTAAGTCTTACAGAGATAATTTGCTATTTCTTCATCAGTTTCTGTGTTAATTCAGGAAGACTAGTGTGGAGATCATAAGAAATGAAGAAGCACGCTCAGTTTATGTATATTCTGTTTTCTGCCTTGATGAATGCAGTATTGATTGCTTCCTAAAGAGGCAGCAATTCATGTGTTACCATTTTCCAATGTACAAAGGCACATAAACAGGAGCCAAGAAAAGTCCGGAAAAACCTGGAACTCTTTGATGAGGGCCATCTTTGCACTGAAATTACTTTTCATAAAAATCTATTCATATCTATCTGCCTAGCTGTTGTAAGCCGTAAATCTCTTAAGAACAAAGGTTGTTATAACTTCAATTAGATCAAATTAATAACATTTATTGTATTGCATAATCTTATATGGTTAAGAACAACGTAGAATAGCATATATCTGAGAGGTCACCCATTTTTTCACATAAAAATATCACCAGCATATTTTTGCATGAGGGACAATGTCAGTGGAAGCGGTGTCTTCCCTGGCAAGTCATCAGTAGGCAAAGGATATCTTAATTCAAGAATAGTAAATGGAAGAATGTGGAGGCATAGAATGTAAGAAAATAGAGCAGTTGCAGCTGTACTGATCACCAAAGATTAGGGACAGGTCTGCCCTTAATAGGCCACAGCTGTGTCCAATAAGAAGCCAAGTGCTACAAAAGAGTGGGTCAGGTGGTTGAGGAGAGAATTGGAGTTTGTTGGTTGTGCTGTGGAGAAGAAGGAGTCAGTGCTGTGAGGAGCTGCTCCTGAAAAATCACTGAGAATCTATGGAACTTTTGCAATAAGATGACCACAGAAGAAATGTGTTTAGGAAAGACTAGAGCCAATGTACAAAGGGTGAAGGGGGAGCACAGTTATCTCTGAGGAGGAGAGAAACAGGTGTACGGATATATAGCTAGTCAAGATTCTAAAAAAATTACACACATATTCATAAGGAGAAACACAATATTCATTTTCAGTATGTATTTTTCTGCAGAATTTTCTTTTGTGCTTTTTTCCCCAGTCCTAAAAGCTAAGAAAATGAAGAAGGTAAAAAATCCGATATTCATTTAGATGTAAGCATTTTATTTCCATGAAAAATGCAGTAGATGTATCAATAAACATACTGAAGGTTGTAAGGATTATAAAGAAAATTTTATAAGTAATCTGATTTTGAATGAACTTTGAGATCTAGAGATCAATATACACTTGTCTCTTCAAAAATAATCAAAATAAGCGTACTGCAACTTCTAATATTTGACCTCTAAGGCTGATTTTCAGAAATAATAAGTAGAGTTTTTCCAGCTTCTGTTGAATTTACCTGGCACCCAGGTAAATTCAGAAACTCAGGTAAGTTCAGTTAAACAGAACTGAATCTGTTCTGATATCAGTTCAGAACAGAACTGAATCTGATAGAAGAATCCAGATAGAAAGAGAGAAAGGACAGACAGAAAAATCATAAAAAGTCTAGAATGGATCCCAAAACTAAATAATCATGTGCTTTTTTTTAAAACTAAATATTATTATCTCACTTCATGTACCGGGTGAAGTTCTTTTGCTCCTTCACATATCTGTTGGTAGCCTAAAATTCTTGTAGGAGGGAGAAGTAATGTAACAGATGAGAAGGCAGGGAAGAAGTTGTTGTCAGATACAGCTGGTTTCATGAAATAGAATCTGTGTGTCTGAACAAAAGATTAATTTTATTACTGACATCGACCTGAGGCTGTCTTGTCTGACATGACAGAAACTGTAGAAGGAGATGTGTGAAAAGCTAGGACTGAAATATCAGACCATGTAAATGTCATAGTGGTTATGCATTACACATTCCATCATGGGAAATTAAAAGGTTAATGACAATCTCTGTTTTCCAAAACCAAACACTTTCCAATTTTTAAATGTTTTGTCAGCAAAAGGAAAGCAATGTCTAGGGGAACATGGGAGAAAACAATAAACCTTCTAACATCTGTTCTGGTTTTTACTCATTAAATAAGCCCAGGAAGAGGCAATGGATTTGAGAATGTTTTCTGGGTGTGCTCTGCTATGGCTCAACCTCGAGGGCACAATAAACTTAGAACAAGTGCTTAGAAACAGATCAAAGATCCAATGAATTATTTTGCATTTTTAACCTCTGACCAAAACACCATATTCTGAAAACTGTTGCTGCTAATTGGAGAGTTTAAAAGATAAGTAGCATACAGGGACAACCATTGCCATAGGAAAGTAAAACTGTGTGATTAATTATGGCATATTCCCTTGTCTATTCAATATGTTTATGTAAAATATTTTTTTAATTCTTTCAGCAATAATATTAGAACTTTTCCCCTATTGAGTAATATTTGAATTCATGAATATGCAAATTTTAAAGGTGAGGATGTGTGTGAATATCTATTGAGCTTATTGCTACCAACATAAAAAAATTAGGCACAAGTTTCAGTGAAAGTTGTTCACTTAGATTTTATACAGTTTATTGGCAAAAGCTAAATTTATTTTGAAATCTAGGTCCGATTTGAAGAGGTGAATATTTAAGCAACTCCATTTTCAATTTACACAATGGTCTATAACCCAGTGATATTTCTTTAAAGATCATTGAAAAGTCAATGTGTTCTTTTCAGTCTGTCTTGAATAATAAGATGGCTCTGGATCAAGGTGGCTGTCTGTTAATTGTTGATGATAAAAATATTTGTATAAATTGATACAAAATACTTTGAATTACATGTATTCTATTTGATGACATTTTTAGTTATTTGCTCATGTTTTGGTGACTAGTTACCAAAATATGTGAAATACTTTCCAATGCCATAACAAACTTAAAAATCAGGAAAAAAAGTGCTACTGAATTTTAATTCCATGAACTGAGATTGAAATTCATATCAGTTCAGCACATTTCAACAACCAAGTACAACTGAATAGTGAATAAATGCTTTCATTTGCATGTATAATGGTTTCCTTAAACAACAACAGAATTGCTTCTTTATACACATGAAAATCTTAGGATATGAATTTGATTGAAGTAAATCAGGTTTTGTTATTTAAATTAATAGTCTTAAATCCTTTATCCTGTATACTGACAAGTCTGTCAGATTGCTCTTCTTTCTGTTGGTTCAACCATGTACTCAGTGAAGTGGAACTAGGAACTTGAAATTCACTCAAAATTTCAGGATGCATTTGTAAGCATTTACCTGGTAGTAAGAAAGTGTTATGATGTAAAAATTCTACATTTTATGCTATTACTGGATTTAAAAAGAAAAATATAAAAGTAGAAGATGATTCCTTTTCAAGCCAATTGTGGTCTTTGTTATTTTTTATTAAAAGGGAAGTTTTTGATTGTCACACCTATGTATATATATGATCTATAGCTTTGGATTCAGAAGAAATTCTGGTCATAAATTCTTTTAGCATCAAAATATGACTTCAATGTCTAGATTTTTCTTTTCCTAACCTTTTGATCTTGCTTTTTTTATAATATATAGTGATGGACATTTATTCTTGTTAGTTTGGTCTTTCATAGCAAATATAACAATTTCAGAATTTACAGTCCCATTGTATAGAAAAAAAGACTAATACTCAGAGACTGACCTTTATTAATTACCTGTAATTTGTCGGCTGGCACCATAGGATTTGGTTTGTTGCTTTGTAATTTTTTCTAAATGAAAAACTCCTGCTTAATGTAATCAGTAGCAATTAAAAGTATTACATATGGCATTTTCCTATTTTTAGCATAAGGTCAAGAAAAAAAAAGGTGATGCCATTTCATGCCACGTAAATATGTCAACCGAAATTTAGATAACTGAGTATAAATGATTTAAATAACAGGATGAAGCCTTCCTAAAAGCAAAGAGAAGATTCATTAATACCAGTCTGAGCACAGGTAACAACTGATTTCAATGGAGAAATACTGTCTTCAGTAAGAAAGTCTTTTCATAAAATTATGATCTTGAATATATTATGGTTTATCTTTAGTGAATATATTCATGGGAAAATAAAAGCTGAATAAAATTGAAAGAAAACTATCAGCTATATCACAATTTCAGGTTAGGCAATTTAGATTTACTTCAATAGGTTTTCTAAATAAAGCTTTGATATATTTCATGAAAGAAAAGTGCAATTTGCTATTAAATTGGTCTATTTACATAAGTTTTGAGAGGAATAACCATTTTCAGTAAAAAAGTAAGCACTTGTACTCTGTATAGCTCTGAACATTAATGATTATGTGCCAAATTCATCTAGCAAATACATTTCTCTTCTGTAATTCCAATAGAGTTGCTGTTGCTGAACTTAGAGATTAATTTAGTTCTGTGTGCTTCAAGATCAATGACTAAAACTACAAGAGATGCTATTCTTCAAACACCAGTAGTAAGCATATCAGCTTAATATGCAGGTCCTCAAAACATTTGTCAATTTGTCTTTTAATTCTGGAGTTACCCAATGCAGACAGGCAAAGATTTTAAAGTTTGTTGGCAAAGTTAACTTGTGTGTTTCAAGACATCTCTATGAACGCTTGAGCATTCACAGCGCTCAATGGTCAGTTTGTACAATAGCAGTTACCAATAGCAGTTGTTCAAATGTGTAATGATTGTTATTCCACTTCAGTTTTAGACATGTGCAATGGCTTTTAACAAAGTTTGGATCATTTTCTTCATTTCATCTCTTGAACCCATTGACCAGGTCAGGATGGCTATGAAGGAGGCTGTGCGCAGACTGACTCAGTTGTATGCAGTGCAGCTTTCCAGGTATCTGAACAAAAACATAAAGCTCTAGTTAAAGCTTTTCATAAAGCTCTAGTTAAAGCTTTTCATAAAGCTTGTTTGCAGCCAGGAAGCTGCATGCCTAAAGCAACATTAGTGGACAGAAGCAAACAGGACATTTCTTTAGCATTTAAGTACAACTTGTGACTCATTTAGGCTTCAAAATCAGGAGCTGTCTCTACATCATTAACGCATCAGTTGTCTACTAAAATCTCTGGGTACTTTGGTACAACTTTCCTAGTGTTGTGATGCTGACTTTTGCTACTTTGTACCATGCCACTATTTTCTTTCACTTGTCATGGTCCACAGTTGAGTCCCTTTCATTTGCAAGTTTGATTTATTAGAATTGCAGACTTCACAAAACATCCTAGAAAAAATATAGTTGTGTTGATCTGGCATTGGACAGGAAGATGGATTACAAATGTCCTATTGAAGTTTATCTAATATCTAAAGGCATTCTTCTGAGAAACTAGCTTCCCATGGCTTACACAGGTGCACTTGTAGCTGGGTTAAAAATTGACCGGATGGCCAGCCCCAGAAAGTGGTGGTGGATGTAGTTACATCCAGAAGGGGACCAGTCACTAGTGGCGTGCCCCAGGGCAGAGTGTTAGGGCCAGTCCTGTCAATATCTTCACTATTTGAACTATCTGACTGAGAGCACCCTCAATGAGTTTCAGATGACAGCAGCTTGGGTGGTGGGAGTGTTAATCTACTGCAAGGCTCTGCAGAGGGACCTGGACAGGCTTGATTGATGCCAGGACAATTGCATGGGGTTCAAAATGACAAAGTGCTGAGTCCTGCACACTTGGGTCACAACAACCCCAGGCAGTGCTACAAGCTGGAGCAGAGTGGTTGGAAAGCTGCCTGGTGGAAAAGCACCTGGAGGTGCTGGTGGACAGATGGCTGAAAATGAGCCAGCTTATGCCCAGGTGGGCAAGAAGGCCAAGGGCATCCTGGCCTGTGCCAGAAATAATGTGGCCAGCAGGACCAAGGCAGTGATTGTCCCCCTGTACCTTCCACTGGTGAGACCACATCTCAAATCCTGTGTCCAGTTCTGGGCCCCTTATTTCAGGAAAGATACTTAGGGGCTGGAGTGTGTCCAGAGAAGGGCAACAGAGCTGGTGAAGGATCTGGAGAAAAAGTCCTTTGAGGAGCAGCTGGGGGTGTTTTAACCTGACAAAGGAAAGATTGGGGGGAGCCTTATTGCTCTCTGTGACTACTTGAAAGGAGGTTTTGGTCTTTTCTCCCACCTAACAGTTGACAGAATCAGAGGGAACACTCCATTGTGCCTTGGGAAGTTGACATCGCAGACAGGGTTTTGTGGTGACGATGGCAGTGCTAGCTAGGGGCTGGAGTCAATGATTTCAGAGGTCTTTTTGCAACCTTAATGATTCTCTGGTGCTCTGTATATATTCTATGTAATTAGAACTACCATGCAGGAAACATATAGGTGAAGTAGTACCATGTGACTTGCATCAGCAAGAAAGGATATGGGAGTTCAAATTATTGCTTGTTTGAAAAACCTGAGTATTTCCTCTTACAATATAGAATAGTGCATTAAACATTATCCATTATGCATTTGGGACAATTAATTTATCTTTTTTTAATAGTAGAAAGCTGTTGAAAATTGAGCAGTCATATTATGCCATTTGCTTTTTGGAGTCCATTAATAAAATAAAATGGAAATAAACAGAATTCTAGGGAATTCTTCTCACTTGCAGGACCACTGGATTAGCAAAGTGCCAAGTAAAGCTATGGATGGAGAGTTTTCATTGGAAATACAGAGGTATATGTGGCCTATGGTGGTTTGAGGTTAGGCAGCTACTGAGTGGTAATTCAAAGGATATTGAGCAGTGAGGTGTGAGAGAAGACTGACAGGGAGCCTTCTGAAGTACCTCTTCAGTTACTTCAGCAATATTAATATCCTGAGAGGTGCTTTTTTAGGGGAATGAAAAATTCTACGGTATAGGAAAAAACACATTTTGTGCATTAGCTCTCTGTTTCTCTTTCATAATTTCAAAGGATGATCATTGCTAGAGAAAGAGTAAAAAAGTAATTTATTTACAGTGCCAGTGAAGAAGTCTGTTCCTAGTCATTTCTGTGAAAATAAAATTAAGCCAGACCAGTGTTCAAACACAGAATATTTTTTTGACTCTTGAGTGTTATATTCAAACACAAAGACACTCAGAAAACACTTTAAAAAAATAATCTTCCAATGGTACAAATGTCCAAAAACAAATTATTCTGTCATGTTAACTGCTGCACACCTACATTAGTCTAAAATAAGAATATATTTTTGGGTATTGTATGGCTAATCCTTATGAAGTAACAGGGTTGTTGGCTCATGGCTATTGCTAGATTCTAGTAGTATCTGTTGATAAATGTTGGTTCTTCTAGTGATGATGTTTTAATAGTAGCCACTGAAGTTATGTAAACTTCTTAGTCTTCTTTAATCAGCGCTGAATAGAAAGATAATTTTTAAATTAACACTAAAGCTTTATTGCATTTATGTTAGGTCACCAAAAATTGCCATAGTCATGGAGTTTCTAAAGACTCCTCATTTCTAACATTACTGTATTACTGTATTTTAGAAGAGTATTATTCTAGTAGTTCACCTCTCAATATGCAGAAATTATTATTTAATACATTTCAGTCAAATTGTGGAAAGAGCAAAACTCACTGACACTTCTGAGACCTCTATGCACCAATGTCTTTATTATAACAGTTTCTCAAATGTAATTGCTCTGAAATTCATTTTCTAATCCTACAGTTTCAATTGTTGGCTAAAGATTGAATTAGGAACAAGAGCCTAGATACTCAGAGGATTCTCTGAGGACTTGGACTTAGGTATTGCTGTTGTGCTAGCAACTACACAGAATTTGTGCCTTTGACCTTTTTTGAATTGCAAAAGATGGTCTGCAATAAGAATTTGTATGAAATGTAAATAAATGTCAACTGGTGTATTAACAGGCTAATTTATTCATTAGAATAACAATAGCAAAACAAAAGTAGTATTCATTAATAAAAGCCAAGCATATGTTGAGGCTGAGAAAACACTGTAGCTGTGTGGTTCCTCCAGTAAATATTTTGGCATGCAAAGTTACAACTCTGTCAGAGGAAATGCAAATGAATAGGGGGAAAAACAAACTGGAACACTGTTACTGGGCTGTTGGTATCAAAGTTTCCCAGTGATCAGACTGGGGACCAATTTGAATCAATTTTTTTTTAACTGGCACAGAAGTGAAGTTCTGCTGAAAATTCCAGTGAGAAAAACTGGAGGACACAGTAGATAAAGGAGTCAAAATAGCCATATAATCAGAAGTGAATCCTTTGAGGATGATGATTTGCTCTTTTATAAGAAAACCTCGTTTAGGATTTTCTTTATTATAATATTTCACTGTTCCCTTCTACTGAGTTGAATGGAAAATGAAAGTGGTTTTAACTTTTGAATGAATAAACCAATTTTCCATCAGTTATAATACTGTATGGTAAGGTTGAGGAAAGATGGCTGGGGATAAAATTAGAGGAAACTGGGAAGTTATATTCACATCGTAACAGAAGTTACAATGGTATGGAAATTATGGGGTTGTTACTTTCTGGATGGAATGCTGCTGGCATGCTCAAAACCGATTCTATGATCATTCCTCATACATGCAATCTGCAAGCATCAGCACCTGCTAAGGGGGATGGAATGGAGGGGGAAGCAGAGTGGGGACCCCACAGCCAGGCTCAGTTGAAATCCTTGCAGGGAAGGGAATTTGGTGGTGCTTGGCAGCTGAGAATCCATGTAACACCTGTCAGTCAGGGGAGAGGGGAGAAGATGCCTTGTTGCCCAGCCAGCGATTGGATCAAAATTGCTTTCCTCAGGGGAACTTGCATTTTTATAATCTAATTGTAATATTGATGCACACCTACATCCCAAAGGTACCTGCCTCCAAGGTGCAACCAACCCTCACTGGGAATGTGCTCTGTATTTCATTGACTGTAGACCCATCAGTAAAAAAGGTATAAATGACTAGACTCAATCAAGTTCCACCTAACATAAAGTAATAGTATAAAAGTAAGCTGAGAATGTGCAGAAGTTGGGTAAGACTCTACCACAGGATGGGATCAGTTGACGGGGCTGAACTTGTCTTCTCCCCTGTGGAGACACCAATTGGGTAAGGATCATACTTTGTGCACACTGAATACTTTACTTGGGGATTAGATTGGGGATTGTCTGTGTATTGCTTTGAATACATTTTTGCAGTCAGATGCAATCGCACTCCATCCTTGAACCTTAACCTGCCACAATTTTATATTAAAGAAGAGTGTGGTTGTGTTGGTGTAAGTCCTACATGGGCACTGGGAGTCACCAGCAGTAGACAACATACTCAAATAAAGTGGAAGATCCACTGAGAGGTCCTAAAGTGGGAAGAGCTGCTGAGGCTGAGGGGTCTCCTTTATGCTCGGGTGTCCCTGAGTCAGTCAGTGTAAGTGCTCTCTGGTCCAGCAGGACTGCTCAGGGACGGTTCCCCCACCAGGATGCTGACAGACTGGTCAGGCACATGGGTCTCAGCTTTCCTGGGGTGCTGACAGACCAATTAGAAAATAAGGGTTGAGGAAATCTCCTTTCCATGTGACAGAGGACTTTGTAGATACTTGCTATGCTGTTCAAGAACATACAAAACTAGAGGATGATACTGTCCTGTGCTTTTCAGAAACTTATGAATATAACAAGCATGGGTCCAATGTAATTAAGTTATTACTGATAAATTAATCCAGACCAAAAAAATCTGCTACTAAAACTAAATAAGGAATAAAAAAGGGAATTTTTTATAGAGTGGGAATAATTTTGTAGAGTGGGAATACCCCATAATTCATAAAAGAGCGAGTGCATTGGGTTTTAGTGTGTTTAGAGCTATGAAAAGAGCAAACCAATATCTAGAAACTTAGGGGACTAAACACTAAACATAAATTTCTTGTGTGTAATTTGTGCATACTTTGTTTTCTAGCAAACTAAATTGAAATCAAGACAGCTAATCTCAATTGCCATAAATTCTGCTACTATATTCTGCTATGCAAAATTAATGAACAAAATAACTAAATAAGGAGGCATTCTAAATGAACTAAGCAGCACAATTATACCAAGATGCTTAAAGTGAGATCATGCAAATCCATCCTGGAAATATTTGCAATGTGTGCAAAATATGTGTGAAAATGAAGGCATATGGCTATTTCTTGCCAAGTACTCCTGCTCACAATATCATAAACAGTCATGAAAATATGTAGCGGCCAACATGATATGTTGTAACATATTTTGGTTAAAAATGCGTAGAAAGGAAGAAGAAACCTAATTTTCAATAAGGCATAGCTGAGAGATCAAAGTACATGGATTAAATATCTGAGGGGGTAAATATTCACAACAATTGGTACATTCATGTAGAACAATAGATGTCAAAAAATTATATCAAGACCTGTTCCTAGACGTCTACATTCATGACACTCTTGGGTTTTTCCAAACATACTGTTCACTCACTGCAGAAAAAGACTTCAAATTTTAAGAAGCACAAAAGTTATACAGAATGAATAATAAGCTTAAGATCTTTTTTTCCTAATCTGCTCTGCATATATGCTCACTGAAACATAATATCAGATATTTGGGGTTTAATTCTTTCTACTAAAGCACACACTCAAATCACTCAGCTTTACTTGGTTGGTGTGGGGGGGGTTTTGTTTGGGGTGGTATTTTTTGATTTATTTTGGCTATTTTTTCCTCCTTCGATGGGAAAAAAAAATCTTTATTTTATTTTATTTTACAAACATAAAGCAGAATCCAGAAATGAAAATAGTAACTTCATTGATCATAGATGTGAGGGAGGAAAATGAATGAATTTTTTGTGTGTAAAAAAATTATTGTTTTGGTGTGAGAAAAACTGTGAGAAAAGAGTCTAAATGCCTGGGGAGAGTATTCTAGGGGCTCATGGTCAATGGCAAGTTGAATCAGCAGTGTGCCCTGGCAGCCAGGAGGGACAGCCCTGTCCTGGGGGGCATCAGGCACAGCATCACCAGCCAGGGAATGGAGGGGACTGTCCTGCTCTGCTCTGGGCTGGGGCAGTCTCACCTCGAGTGCTGGGGGCAGTTTTGGGCACCACAATATAAGAAGGATTTAAAGCAATTGGAGAGCATCCAAAAGAGGTCATGAAGATAAGTGAAGGATCCAGAGGGGAAGCTGTATGAGGAATGGCTGAGTTCATTTAATTTGTTCAGCTTGGAGAAAGTAAGACTGGAGAAATAGCAGTCTACAACTTCCTCACAAAGGCAAGAGGAGGGGCAGGCACTGATCTCTTGTTTCTAGTGACCAGTGACAGGACCCAAGGGACCAGCACAAAGCACATAACTGGTTAAACCTAAATGTGCATGTGGAAAAATTCCTAATCATCTTTACTTTGCCTCAGTTTGCCCCTCTGCTATTGTCTCATTAAAAACAATTGCAGGTAAGGCTTTGTTGAATTCCAAGCTTCACCATCTGACTTTATCAAGCCTTATATGAATATTATTTGAAAGATAATCTAGTTACTCAAAAAATATATTAGAAACATATAATTGATCTGCTTAAGCTGGTTAATGTTCTCACAAATTGGCCAGACAAATATTGAGCCACTAACCAGGAACCCACACAGGTTTTGGTGAAGTAGCATTATTCCTTATTGTCAATGCAAATAACTAAGACATGTAGGTATCCAAAATCTAGCAGTCACAAAGAAGAATGAAAAGTGGCAAATAAAGGCCCCTTTTTTCAACTGTTAAACCATTTCTGACACACTTAATGAGTGCTATATAAAAATCCATTTAACAACAGTGTCACCGAGCCCTGTCTTACAGATCCTTCCATGACTGATAACGTTTCACAACTACATAAAGATCCAGGGACGAAAGCAAATTTAGAGCAGGCTAATCACATAAAGAGTTTTGCAGTCTATTCAGATTCATTTCCCAGAGTGTTGCTTCTTGTGCTATTTCTGTTTAAAACGCTTATATGCTTAATACATATTTGCAATACCTAAGAAGTAATCTTGTCCATTCAAACTCCACACATACTAATTTCCTCAAGACTCTTGAACACTTTATAGTGCTAATTATGTCTATTACTGTCATTTACTTTGAAATTACATGAGGGCTCCCTTCTGAAAGAGAAATCCCCAATTTTGCTTAGTAATGAAGAAAGTTCTATTTCAGTAAGGCTTTCTGATCTAATAGCTCTGATTTCATTTAGAAATAATAGATTTACTTGTACAAAGAATGGTGACACATATGTTTATTGCAGATAACTGCTTATCAAATTTGTTCTAATTAGACATTTTGTATTATAGGATTAATGTAGACACTTTGGGGACACTGCACAAGAAGCATATGTAATTCATAAGTGAGATAATTTTTAAAAGCAATTTTGCATTTTTTTCATGCTGTTTCTCCAATGCATACGGGGTTAAATATAGTGCTAAAATCATCAATGTCACTAGAATAAAACTGAGAAACCTTTAATTCTAATGAAGTTTGAACCTGATACATTGCATATGTCTGTGTCTTTGGGCATCTATGAATTTGTTCATCTTTTCTTGAATATGAATCCCAATTCAATCATCTTTTTGTTACAAAGAACTAATTTACATAATTGTGCACCACAGCTTCCATTGTGAAGCACCTTGGAAAAAAATGAATTACTAGAAAAACAAGCCTCTTATTCCATTAGTCTGAGAATTGGACAAAATGGCTTTTTACTTGATGAAGACATAGCACACTTTATTTTCAGTTGTGTCCTCATACCAAAGGCATGGCTAAAGATGTAAGTTCTGGTCTACTGATCAGGTTGAAACATTTAAATCCTGAGGAGAATCTGCACATAACTAAAATATGGTCATAATGGTTTTTGTTTTGAGTTTATTTTTGTCAGAGAAAGCTAATTCCTTTTGGTAAGATAAACACGAGATGAGCAATTATATGATGCCATGAGGCTGACAAATTTAAGATCTTTCTTTGCTCTACATTGAAATGTAAAAGTACCTGAACCCCATGTAAGGCCTAATAATCATATACTACTGTACTACTACTACAAGATCACTGTAAAGAAGAAAAGGTGGAGGGAAGACATGCTCTTTCAAGACTGCTAAAAATTACAAGAACAAGGAAGGGTCACTGGTTTTTTAAGCACATTTTGGATAAAAGTGGAAAGCTTTATGAAGAATTGAGGAATTTTATGAGAAAAAAAAATCATTAGCTGCTTGCTTCTAAGGAGAGGAAGAGAACAGGAATTGAGTGGAAGGAATCCAATTCTAAGAGTCACATCACAGTAAAACAGATTTAGGAAAGAAGGACGGATGAGTTCTGTTCAGACCTTCTATTTGTTTTGTTTTGGGTTAGGGACTAAAGTTAAAGATATGAAACTGTGGCATCATTTTATATGTACATACACCAATTAGAAAGAAAGTCTAAAAAAGAAGATAAGAATCAAGAAGAGTAGTATTGAGAAATTTTTTGTGAGAAACCCAAAGCATCGTGCTCTTATACTGATTGGACAGGGAGAAAAACATGAGAAATCTGATCAGTAAGTTTTTCTGAGGACATCAGAAACACTTATTTTCTAGAAGAAGAAGAATTATAGTGGAAGGCAAATTTTAAGGGAAATCAGAGAAAGCAATTAGTGATTTATGCAAGCTACCTAAGCTCCATAACTCTTGGAAATATGGCAGGATATTTGATGTAGTCAGGTATTAATTAATTACTGTGTAATAACAAGAAACCTTCCTGACCTATGTTGCATGTTAGCATTCACAGCCTGGGCCATTTGCTCAGAGACTGTTAGGTACACACCTATCTCAAATCAGTCCAGTCCCCATCTGAGGGCTGCTCTGGTTCCACCCCAGCCAGCCCCTGAGAACCTCAGAGCTGCTCACTCACTTTGCAGGTAAGGAAAGCAGGTTTGGCTCCAGGATGGAATGTCAAATCCAGTAGGACTGCCAGATTGTGAGGCCTTTTAAAGTACTTGGCTTATCCCATGTGAAGTCTTAGGGAAGTCAAGGTGACTCTTTGTGAGATAAGTGCTGCTAGGGATGAATAAGGTCATCACAGTAAACTGATCATCTATATGTCACTTTAAAAATAATTAACTTATTATTAGAAAATAACAAGATCACACCAGCCTCAACAAATCTGACATTCGTGTTGAAGAAAATGACAGTAATTGGATACCAACTTTTGCTGCAAAGGAGGCATTACTTTAACATTAATTCTATTTTATACAGATATTAAAAATTGAAATGGTTGATTTTACTGACAGCAGCTAAATCAGAAATGGAAAAATACACTAGCATAACAGGAATATTCTTCAGTCTAATAAAAATCTAAAATAATAGGACATGGAGAAAAAATACAAAAGTTCCTAAATAAAGTGATAAATGAACCATATGCAAGAAAAGAAATATGTATAAGAAAATAACTTGATGACAGAGAAGTATTAATGATCTTAATTAAAAAGTACTGGAGTTATATGAAACAGCTTATATTTACCTAGCAATTGGAAACCCAGCAGAACTTATGAAGTGCATTTTTCTATTAATAGCAGTCTGTAGAAGTGTCAGGAAAAAATGCAGAGAATGCACATTTCACATCCACTTAATGACATCCATCACATCCCTGTAGGGGTACTAGAAAGAGATGTTTAAGTTGTGCACCAATCTCATTTTGCTGATAACACTTTTCATCAGAAAAGATGAAACAAATGTGACTTTCAAAATTTAATCATGAAGGACAAGGACATTGGATAGCAGTAACCACTTTAAATGTCTCAGGAACTTGCACTGTAAATGTGCATGTTATCAACTTGAAGGCAGACCAACATACTTCAAGGCAAACTAGCTGTATTATTTTAGTTCTTGAAGGAGGAAGGACACACAGTACTTTAAACGTATTATACAGGTTACAAAAGAAAGGTGTATTCTCAGCATCACATAAATATGAAACAGTCTGAGGTAAAAAAAAATCCTGTAACCAGAGGCCATTAGATCACTTTAGCTGGATAAATAGCTCCCAATAGCAAAGCAAATATGAAAAATTTCATCAAAGCTATGACATTGCATTGGTAGTAAGCCTGAAAGAAACATTTACTGTACAGAATGATGATTTATTGGCAACTAATACTGAACAAAAGAAATTACTTCAAAAATACATTCTAAATTAAAGAAAATTGTTTTGCAATTGAAAGATACAAGTGGATTTGCAAGAATGCTGAATAATGTGAGAGAATAATTACAAAGATCTTACTAAGAAAATAAAAAATTAATCAGAGTCAGAAAACCTGATTGCTAAAATGATACTGATACACAGAATAACAATAATGTCTTAATACTGCTGAAACACATATTACAATGAGCCAATACATAAGAAGGGTCAAAAAACAAATTTGCCTTTCTAGTCTTTCAGCTAAATGGAAAAAGAAAAAAGACTAATTGCTTTATTCTATTGGGGAAAAAATCCTTGAGTAGAAAATTTACTGAAGGATATTTTAGTTATTTCAGATATTTCCTTATTGGGCACACACTTTTTCCTATACAGCTATGAAGTCGGGATGGCTATGTAACAATTCATAGACAAAGTATGTATACATATTAAATTCACATACAGCCATGTCGCTATCAGCATGAGTTTTGTGCATGTTTCCTTTACTTAGACATGTTTTTACAGACATGTATTCATCTCCTTGGTCAAGAAACAAGGAGAGGGACTTTTTTACAAGACCATGTAGTGGCAGGAATTGGAGGAATGAATTAAAACTTAAAGAGAGATATTAGATATTAGGAGGAAATGATTCGCTGTGAGGGTGGTGAGGCACTAGAACAGATTGCCCAAAGTAGTGGATGCCCCATCCCAGAAGGTGCTCAAGACCAGGCTGGATAGGGCCCGAGCAGCATGGTCTAGAGAAAGGTGTTCCTGTTCATGGTGGGGGTTGGAACTAGATTATATTTAAGGTTCCTCCTAAGCCAGGTCATTCTATGATCCTATGATCCTCTCCCCTCATTGAGACTGTAAAGTGAACAATTAGCTCTAGATTGCAGAACAAATTTACATATTAATTTATTCTTCATCTGATCTTACAAAAGGAGTTTTGATGTTTTGTTTATAGGTAATTCATATGTAGCCATTGTTATTTCTTTCCATTTCATGATATCATTATACTGGTCAGAATAAAATATAATCTGAAAGAGAAATTTGACAGACTGTTTTTTATCTTCCTCCTTCTATGTTTCTCAAAAGAAAACATGTATTTTTGCCACTTTGGGACTAATGCAAACTTGACTGGTTCAGACAAAATTTTCTGACTTTCCTCAAGCTTGAACATTTTTGTCTTCATTGCCACTTCTACTGAAGATATTGAATACACTGAACAAAACCGTAATACTATTCAAAATTAAAGGTTGAAATGACAGAATGAATGTGTAAAAACATCAAATTACTTAGATATGTCTTATTGATTTTCAATATGAAAGTACTAATCCCACTATATACCTAAAATTCCCTAAGAATATCAGACCACACATTCTTTTTACGCAGACAGAAAACTTGGTCTCTCGAATGCATAACCAGTAACTAGAGAGCAATATTTTAGTTCAGAGGATTGAGCTTTTATCTATAACATTGCAGTATTTTTATTTCCCAGAGTAGATTACATATAGATTTATAAAAGAATTTCCATTGAATAGTGGTTTTCTCATTCTTCCATCTGAAATAGAGGCCAGAACTGACAGAGGTATTTAGGAAAGGAAGAACAGAAAGAGACAAGTACAAAAGTATTTTTTACCTAGCATGTGCTCTCAACTTCTAGCACTTTATCCAGACTATCATTATGCAATTTGCAAAGAGTATCTGATTAAAAGAGTAAAGAATATGAAGCTAGGCTCTTCTCAGTGGTACCTGATGACAGGACACAAAGCCCTGGCTACAAATTTGAAGAGTGGAAATTTATTGCAGAAAATACAGTGAGGGTTGTTGAACATGGGAATTAATTGCAAAGAGATGTGGATTCTCTGTCCTTAGAGTTGCTCAAAACCTGAACCCTAAAATCTAACTGGACACATTCCTAAGCAATCTGTTCTAGCTAATCCTGTTTTAAACAATGTGTTTTTCCAGATGACCTCCAGGGGTGCCTTCAATCTTAGCAAATCTCTGGTTCTGTGATTCACTTACTCAGGGGTGAGAATATTTATGATATCTATGAAAAATGCCACACTTCCAAACTGCATATGGTTTTAAGCGCACTTGGAAAGCAAAGCCTATGCTATTTCTTGGATCTAAGCCCAGGAGTAATAGAAGTCTAACCTACACCCCTAAATAGGGTTCTCAGGCAGAAATGTGCTTCCTAGTGTATCAGTGACATTAGCAAAGAGAATACAGTTTGAAAAATAAAAAAAATAGCAGATGTAAATTGATATATAATAGTGCCTCCCATTATTTTTGTGCTCTCTCTTGCACAAAACCTCAGAGCTCTGCTAAAATTATAACTGCTTTCCTTTTCACTCACCTGTAGAAAAATGGTATCAAGGTAAAAATGCCTAGTTCTGTGAAAATCTGGTAAAGGTAATCTGTTCAAAGTAAAAAACCAACAAGTTAGAAGTAGATGCAATGTAAAAATTTCAAAGCATATGGAAATCTAAATAGCTGAAGAAAAGCTCCTTATTAGACACTTCAGGTGGCCCATCTGAGTCAGTTTTCCTACTCATGTTGTTCTACCCTGGCATTTATTGACTGTAACAGTAAAGAAGAAATTTAATTAAGAACTGTTAGATCATGTATATCTTTCATGTAGAAACTACTGGAATTTCAAATTCTCCTTTTAACAAGGGAGGGATCTAGAGAACAGAAGGGCTTGTAAATGGGAGTGAACCTGAGATTTCAGCTCTTCTTCCTGTTGAAGATCTTCCATATACCACTCAAATCCTCAAACTATTTACTGAAGTTGCCTTCTTTTGAATTCCTTTGACACAAACCCTAAAACAGCTCTTGCCTTGAAGCCACTCCAAAAAAGTAATAGATGCATAAATAGGCTAATAGTTGTCCCTTATTTTTTTTTTTTAAATCAGTGTTTAAATATAAACATATTATGGAAATCTTAAAAAGTAGAAATCAGAGGGCATATGAAAATGCTATTCAGGAAAAGCTGTATCTAGTTTTTCTTATTATTTTCTTATTTTTACCCTGTAAAGATTGTCAAAATAATATCTGATTTTATAGAATATTCCCAAATTAGGATTTGATTTTTATATACAGAATAAGAGATAGACTTTTTGTCCTAGACTTCACAGAGAGACAAGAGTGGTTTTGTTTCTGTTTTAAAGAGCAATTTAGTGATTTGCTGTTGTATGACTTTTTTGATCATGTTCAAATAGGATTCAGATTTTTTGACTTGCTGTTCTGTTCTTGATACACTTATTTCCTTCTGAACTTTTTCTCAGGATGCCTAAAGGCATATTTACAGGTAAGTAAGTGAAGAACAAAAAATATTTCAGGTTTTTAAACACAGCTTTATGACACTTTTCAAATCAAGAATCATAACAACATTAGTGCTTCTAATTTGGAAAGCTATTCAGAAAACTATTAGTATTAAGAAACTGTTCTTAATTAATAAGTGCATTTTTAACACAATAGGCACCATAATTAGCTGTCAATAGAAAATCCCAAGAAACTTTTAAAACAGTGTATATAAAAAGATGAAATTGTGCATTTAGTCTTATTCATGGACCAACAATTAAAATAAATGTCATAAACAAAATTTTTAAAAAGAGTTTGACTGAAACACCTTGGCAACTCCAAGCAGACTAATGATCAATTATATCTCTAGGATCTACCCAGTGCAATTAACAGATTCTCAGAATTATCTTTAAATTATATATTTTTTTGATGTACCTCATGTGAAAAAATAGAAAATTAATTGCATTGAGCTAACAGAGTTATTCCACATTGAATTATTTTTCCTCTTAAAAGACAATTGAAAATAAGGCTAGTCATCCCTCTGAGCAGTTTTAAAACACTGTGGCATCAGAAATACATTAGTGAACATCACTAGAGAAAAAGTAAGAAATAAAATGTGCTGATTTTTGGTAAGAAAATGACATGCTGGTTACTACCAAAATCAAAATCATCAGTCAAAGAAGTAGTCTTGCCAGAATTGTCACAAGAATTGGACAAGGACTACTTAAGATAAAGGATTAAAGGTGAAAAAATGCAGATCTCGAAGAACTTTGTCTATGCAATCAGTTTAAAACAATTCAGTAATAGAAGTATTACATTAAAGGGTACTAAAAATAACATTTATCCTTGAAGAAAAGAAAATTATTTGAATACAGCAGTTATCATATGTAGGCATCTAGAAAACATTGTAATTAGTAATGGAAGTTTGTTGTATTATCAATTTACCTAGTTTTTGAGTATTAGCTAAATAAGAAGGATAAAGGAAAGAAAACAGAACACAGTAACCAAACACAGAATTTTGCTTAATTAGGATATAGCAAGAGATTTGATTCAACAGGGTATTTTCTTTCTTAGGAAAGCAACAATTTTCAGGCTAGAATCAAAAAATTTGATTGTAATAATGGTAAATTAGAAGTATTTTCAGCAGATCATTTCCATTTTCTCTAATCTACTTTTTATCTGGAGAAAGAATGTACATATACACATTCTTACTCAATCCAGAAATTGTCACTTTGTAATCAACCAAAACTCCAGTTTATCTAAAAAATGGCAAACAGACAAACTTTCCTAAAGGAAGGTTTTTCTCAACATCTCTTTGGGAGGGCTTGAGGGCATTTTAATTATTGGTTCATGCCACTTGCTCATTACAAATGAGACTCTGAACTTTATGGACATTAGGAAGATTGAAGCATAATTCTTAGTACCCTCTTCAATAGGGCTGCAAATAGAACTAACCTAGACCCAGACAGTGCAACTTTTTGGTGGCTTGTGGGAATAACACATCTTAGTATGCCTTTTAAATTTTTAAAGTACTTTTTAAATTATGAAAACTTTGCACCTTCAATATTTAGAGCAAGTTTTTGAAATCTGGCCTGGAGACAAATTGGAGATAAAAAAAATAAAATGCACAAGTTTTTCTTCTGAGATTCTCTTTAGGTTTGGGTGACATGTAGTGTGAATTTAATATCAGTTATCCTTTTGGTAAAATTCTGATTGCATGTTAAGATAACGCATCAGGAACCATATCTGTCAAGACACAGTCTGCAAATCATTTGACAACAATTCCAGCTAGTGGCACTGGCTAGTTTTTCTCTCTCTTGATTTTGTCATCAAAATCATATTTCTGAAAGCTGAAATGTTGCATTTAAAGATCCTGAAGACCAATGACCTTTTATGCAAAAAGACTTTTCAGGTAGTCTGTGTGAGAGCCATTACTTTTACTCAGGAGCAAGGCTGGGAAGAGAATATATTTAAAATATTTGCCAAATAAAGATGTATGAACTAATTTTTAATTTTTTTTTTTGTTTAGAAAAGAGGTGTCTTTTCCAAGGAAAAAAATTACATGGGAATAAAACATCTGGTGGGAAGGACTCTTCACATTAACAGTTGAGGAAAACCCCTACACATCAGAGAAATCTGTGTTGCTATTGTATAAAGAAGTTAGCTACATTTTTTTTTACTAGCGTATCTGATTAAAAAAACTCTATATATTATAATATTTGATCCTAAATACTTGATCTCTCAGAGGAAAATAAAACCTTTGGTATTGAAATAGATAAATAAATAAATAACTAAATAGTGAGTGCAGGAAAAAATGTTGCTTGGTGCTGTGATGCAAATAATGATACCCCATACAATGTCACAAATCCATTTATGGTTATAATCTAATTTTTTATATCCAGCTGTTTTTCTTCTTTCTATCACCTTCATCACCAAATTAGAACCAATACATTCTTGATGACAACCCGGCAACCAAGGATGGTGATTTGGAGAGATTTCTTTATAATGCAGAGACCACAAAAGACATCTTGGGTAACGTGATGTTCCCATACATTGTTTCTTTTTCTCCCTTATTGTGACCTGCAGCAAGAGTAAAGGGTGAAAGAATAAGGAAAAAAACCTTTAACCAAACACCTCCCACCTGGAAGATGAGATACAGGAAGAAATGATGCCATATGCAATGTTACAAAAGCTGTTCAGACTAAAATCAGCTTTCATGATAGAATCTATGGAATCATAGATTATCCTGAATTGGAAAGGGCCCATGAGGATCATTGAGTCTGACTTCTGGCCCTGGTGAGGTGGGCATCATTTGACAACTACATCGGGAAGCAAAAAACCTTCTCGAGTTTGTATTTCACACAGTTGTTTTTCAAATTAAAATTTAGTATTGGTTGCATAATGGAAGATTCGTTTATTAGACTGACTACCATTTGAGAGTTGCAAAGATAGTAGCAGTGTAATTCCACTTGCAAGAATCCTTTCTTCAGGGATTGCTGAAACTCCATTGAATAAGGCTTTTCAGAAGAGAATGTGGCTTTTCAACAGAACATGTCATATATCCTACATTTCAGTTCGTTTGTTTTCTATGGGAAGAGAAACCTTTAGAGTTGCACAGTACTAACTGAAAAGGGATATATACTACTATCAGAAGCTTGTCATAAAATCCACTAGAATCCCAAAACGAAAAACCAGCTTGTCTTCCACCTGACATCTGCAGTTCAATGCCAAGATGAAATCAGGTATTTCTGGTGATTGCCAGTATAGTCTATACAGTTGTGTACAGCACTATGGTACCAGACATATGTTCCTAACTGAGGTCAAGAGGTGTCTGCTTTTCATGAGAAATGTTTTGTAAGAACCCACAGAGTGTAAGTACTACATGTTGTTTCTAATTTTACTGGAATTATTCTCGGTTTTGTTTTGTAATTCTAGCCCTGTTAGCCTGTCTTCATCAGCTACATTTTTGCACAATATTCTGCCCCGTGTGCTCTGAGTTTGCAAAAGTTTTGGCCAAGGTTGTGCCACCTCATTACCCATTTGATATTTTTTTCAGTTTCAAACTGTTTGCCAGACAACTGATTCTGCTGTATCTCTGAAACAACACCAGATTGTGCACCAAGTCTGACATTATTCTGTATGCATCAGACCTGCAGGTTATCTGCAGATCCATTGGGAGCAGGCATCACCTCAAGCAACCCCTTCTCACAGAGATGAATGAGTGCCTTACGTTTGGAAAGTCCTTTGCATTGAAATCGCCTCTTACACAAAATATAACTAGGATAAAATCCTAAAGATCTGGATTCTACTTTTTTTCTTTTTTACACTAGAACAATCAAGCTTCAGTACATCTGTATTCTTGACAGACAGTTACTGTCAAATCACCTGCAAAACTAAGAGAGTTCATTAAAGAGAACACATTTTTCACAAAGATGTCTTTGGCTCCAGTAAAAATACAAAACAAAGACTTCACAATAAAAGAACATAGGAAAATAAATTCTTGAGGAATAGGCTCAGACAGGTGAGAAACACAGAGCTGGAGGACAACAAAAGGACTTAATCCAGTAAACATTCTAAACAAGGGAAATTAGTTGAGACAGTTCTTCAAGCACAAATCATATGGCAGAGCTAATTAGAGGAAAAGCTAAAAAACCCCAGCTCTAAAAGCAGCTCTCAGGTATTTCGCATATGTGGCAATAACATAAAAATTACTAAAAAATTGTTCCAAGTATCTATTTTCTTTGAGAATGTAGACAAAATTTTACTTCAAAAGTAATTTCATAATAACAACTTTTCACATGGAAGAGATAAAGCAAAATTAGAGATGAAATTCAACAATGAAAATATTTCTTTGGTTTTATTCCAGATGACATCTTTGCTTCCTGGATATCTGCTTTTCTTTAATTTTTTTTTCACTCTAGCAGACATTTACCCTACTTGGCTTACATTTTAAGACCAAAGTTACTGTACCTTTCATTCCCTGATTGATATTTGCAAGCCAGCAGGTGCTAATGGTGCAGAAAAGTGCATACGAGCTTGAGAGAACATTGTGGAATCACAGCATGAAGCCAAAGATAATATGGATATATACACTCTAGTTTTACTGACACAGACTTTGAACCATCATAGATTTGGATAACAGTTGGTCAAATATTTCATTTCAAGGAAATTATTTTTTTGTGTGTGTGTGCCAAAAGAAAATATGATGTTAATCCAGTGAGACTTGGGCCCCACGCTGCTTCAAATAAGATTAAAGGGATTGCCTACCAGGGTGAAGTTCTATTAAGTTTATAAATATTCATTGCTATATTTAAAAGTTTAAAGCAGACTGAATTTCAGTTAATTGCTCACAGAAAGTAATCTTCTTATTTAAAAGAATACTGTTAATTAGATTTTCAAGGAAAAAAGACTGGGAACCCAAGATTTTTGTACAAAGAGAGGGCTTTAGGCAGCTGAGTTTTATGAAACACAGAAGTGATCAGATCTGTTATGAGGGTAAAATTAGTTACTAGTTTTGTATGAAGATATTTAGGTATTTTCCTGTTACAAGATAGTATCAATATTTTTTAAAGGATTCATTGCAAATGAATTTACTCATCCAATCAGAAGTTCCTGAGTGTTATTTCAAAAGATATAGAGTCCCTGGCCGTTTCACACATAAGTAAATAAGTTAAAAGACTTGAGCTGTGCCATGCAAAAACACAGACTAGAGGTGTCAGAGTAGAAAAATTATCCGTATCAGAGGGCATACAATAAAAACAAAGCAAAGCAAAACAAAACAAAACAAAACAAAGTACACCTCTGCCCTCCAAAAAAACCCACATCTCCAGTATCAGTAGACAGCACAACTCATACCAGTACTGACTGTAGTGAAGACAGTGGCCAAAAAATGTTGTCAGTACTGAAAGAATTACTTGGCGAGTCTGTGAAGAATGTCAACAAAACAGCATTTTCCTTATAATGCCTTGCAAAGTGCACTACTTTATCTGTATTTCCAGGAACAGTATTAACAAGGCATGTTGTTGCAATTCAGTAAAGCACAGGAAAATACCAGTGGTAAGAAAAAGTCCTCATATAGTTTCTTTGACAAGAATTTCATATACTCGGGGAGCTCAAGGTTAGAAGCTACAATTTGTCTCATAGTCAGTTTTTCACAGGCTGCAATAATTGTGCAGTTGTCTATACAGAAAAAAAAAGAGAAAGAAAAAAGAAAAAGAAAAAGAAAAAGAAAAAGAAAAAGAAAAAGAAAAAGAAAAAGAAAAAGAAAAAGAAAAAGAAAAAGAAAAAGAAAAAGAAAAAGAAAAGGAAAAAGAAAAAGAAAAAGAAAAAGAGCTCAATTTGGCTAGAGGCTCTGCATAGGGAAATAAGTGGGAAATTAACTAAAATGCAAAATGAGAGGCCACTAACTTGTCTCAGTAACTCTCCAAAAGAGCAGTCCTTTGCTGTAAGAGTGCTGCTGTGAAATGGATTTTATCATGCTTTGGAAACATATTAAGATACAATACATTAAAGTTTTCTTTAGTACAACATTTTCTTTGCCGAACAGGCAGTGTAAGATGGCAACAGTGAAGTAAATAAATTTCTTCTTCTCATTAATTTCCACTTGTAGACAGTTTCAAAATAACATCTAGTGAAAATTTGTCACACAGGCTATGCTGGTAGAGAGAATCCACTTTGATTATTTACACCAAAGGTTAATGATCCTTTTAAAAACTGTTTCTTTTCACACTTAGAATATATACAACCTTGGCTTTCAGTCCTTAGTTCTTTTTTTCCCTTCTTTTTAACTATTCAAATAAGGGGGCCTTTTTTAGTCTATTATAAATATATTGAATGAAAAGAATTTTTAAAGTCAATGGAAAAAGCTCTCATTAAGTTCAGAGGATTTGAAACTGTTCCAGAAAATCTGAGAAAGTTTTCTTACTTTTTTTTCATTCCTTCATGAAGTTTGTTTTCCAGCCTGCTGAATAATGAATATTTTGTTCAACATTGAGGGAAAAGGCACAAAATAAAACTGATTTGTTCTGAGGGGGTAATGCATAACTTCTTCTAGGTTGTTGTTAAAGTAGGAGTGAGCCCAGGAGATGAATCTGTAATTACATGAATCCAGTTGTTTTGATTTTGATTTCTCACAGCTAATACAGTTCTAGATCTTAAGTAGGACAGACGATTGCCTCAATATGGAGTTGTGATTTAACCCCAGCCAGCTGCAGAGCCCCACACAGCTGTTCACTTACTCCTCCACTAGCAGAATCAGCAAGAGAACCAAAAGGGTAAAAGCAAGAAAGCTCATGGGTTGAGACAAAGACAGTCTAACAGAGAAAGTAAAAGTCACAGAACCAAAGCAAAACAAGGAATGAATCCATTCACCCCTTCCCACGGGCAGGCAGGTGTTCAGCCATCTCCAGTACATCAGATCCCCATCCCATGTCATGGCTGCTTGGGAAGACAAGCACCTTCATTTAAAATTTCCTTCCCTTCCTTCTTCTTCCTCCTACTTGTTATTCTGAGCATGATGTCACGAGTTCTGGAATATCCCTTTTTGTCAGTTTGGGTCACCTGTCCTGACTGTGTCTCCTCCCAACCTCCCATGCACCCCCAGCTTCCTCACCAGCACGATAATAAAAAGAGCAGAAAATGCCATGGCTCTGTGTAGGCCCTGCTCAGCAAGAACAAAAATATCATTATGTTATCAACCCTGTGTTCAACACAATCCAAAACACAGCCTTATACCAGTCACTGTGAAGAAATCTCACTCGACCCCAGACAAAACCAGCGCACAAGTTCTCACATTCCACTGTGGGAAACTGCAGGGGCTTCTTTTAAAGCAGATGTCCTAGGAAAAAATGAAGAGAAGCGAGGTAAATATTATATGTGAGAACCATTTATTGGTAACAAAAAGTGTGTTGCCCTACTGAAGAAGAAAAGAAAAGACAGAAAAGGGGGAAGGAGAAGGAAAAAGAATGGGGGGAGAGAGAGAAGGATAGAGATGGGAGAGACACAGAAGAAGCAGGTCTGGGGTGTGTCACTGACATCCAAGGGGCAGGGCACATGTGGGTGCTGCTCCCAGAGAGGCGCAGCTCCACAGGCACAGCCCCTGTACGGATGGACAGCTGGACACAGAGCCACTGGACACAGGGGCAGGATGTGCAGGGCCCTGGGCAGGGTCACGGCATCTCCATGGTGGGCTGGACTGGAGAAGCTTGGTTGGAAGCAGGCAGCGACACAGGGAGGTAGGACAGGCAATGGCTGGAGCAGGCAAGGGAGATGAATGTTTTCTAAAAATGGAATTGTTAAACTAAATTCATAGAAAAATGCCTATCTAACAATTTCTAGCTCTGTATAGGTAGCAGTAATTCATGGTAAAAATTCAGCATGAATACATCTCATGGAAACCTCTGTGGAAGTCTATTCATGGTTCTGTAGAGCACAAGAAAAATGTTTCTGTGTGTATTTACATTAGCTTTTTTATTTCCTCTGGTGAATTGATTCACAATTATTCACAAATGTTGCTCCAGAAATAATACTATTTCCATTCTTTTAGATTTTTATTTTATTCCATCTTGAAATTATGTAAATCTTACAGCCTCCAAGCCCGCTTTAAATGTGCTAGTTTTGTGCTGGTAGATAATCTAACAGGCTTAAAAGCCTGTTCATGAAGATATCTATGAAATACTTGTGATATTTTCAAACATTGATAACAATTTAAAACAATTTTAAAAAATGATAAATTTAAAAATGAAAGTTTCATTTTAGAATTTTTTCTTTTTCCACAGCCGTTTCTTGTTTGTTTTTTTTTATAAACATTGGAGTTGTTTCAAATGAGGCCCTTTCTGTATTTTTTTTGTAGATACAGTTCCCTAGCAAATAGACATTCATCAGAAAAACTTCAGACACCTACACTTCATAGAAGTATTTCAAACTGTTTTGATTTCTTACTTCCCAATCTATTTTGCATGCTAGTTTGGTATGACACTGATAATGTTCTTGAAGTCAATACTGAATAATAAAGATTTCTTTTTCACATAAATAATCATTTTTTCCAGCTTAATGTGGGATTTCAAACCTATTGCAACTGAAGCTTGATTGATGCATGTGTAATCACAAGTCTTTTTGCCATAACCTTCTTACAACTTTTACAAAAATCAGCTATTTATATGGTAATATAATCCTATGGCACACAAAACCCAACCCCTTTTATTTAATCTTTATAATTATGTATCATTTAAAGGAAAAGTTTGCAGTTTTCTTGAAGTTTGAGAAACAGACTTATGAGTCTGAAAGATTTTCTTTTCCCACTGATATATAACTGAATTCATAATAGTTCTCATTCATGACAAAGCTTTGAAAAAATAGAAATAATTGCTAATTCAACAGCACAATTATTTTCAAATGGAGTCAAAAGAGATGGACTGGGATGTTTTTTACAACTAGCACTACTGGTGTAAAAGTCTGTGATAGAATGACCATGCTAACCTCTGGGTAGAGATGTGTCAAACAACAATTAACAGCAGAGATACATTCAATCTTCAATAAACAATAAAAATGGCACATTAACAATTTTAGGTTGTGGGAAATTTAAAATTAATTATTTAGGAACATTAGCATATTTGTTTAAGTACATATAGCAGTCCTTACCTTAAGAAAGAGAAGCTCTTTGTGACCTTTCAGCAAATTTTAGACAAACTAACCGTGTCCTTTAAACAGTTGGTTTTTTTCTGATGAAATACTGCAAAATTTTCTCAAACACATTAGTGTTAGAGTACTTATTCCTGCCTTACTAAGTTTAGGTTATGTAATATTTCTGCCTTATATATAAAGTGGAAAAAAAATGGCAAGCTGATCTTGAAGTTGTATGTGCTCCAATCACTTACTTAGAGTTGGAAGCAAAAAACCAGTGTTTTCCTGGCTCTTTTGAATTAACACAGTAATTTTATTTAATGTGGATTACTATTCACTTGGCAGAAAGAAAAAACACATACCTGGATACTGACAAAACAACAGACTATTTTTTGGGGCCAAATTTGTGACATTAATTTCTTTCAAATGGTAACAATGAGAAATAAATGGCACATCACAATGAAGCTAAATGTACTGCCAATTTCTTTTTAATTAAAGGTTATAGAAACTGAATATTATTTTTTCTGCAAGGAGAAATTGGGTGGAATTAATACAAGATTTGAAGAGGAGTGGCATCTGAAGTAAGACTTAACTGCAGCACATTCTGCATCTTTCAGGTAAGGACATTATGTAAGAGGAAAGAAACACCATTTGTTTGCAGCCAGAAACAATTTCTGACTGTAGATGTCACAAAAACTGGACAAATAAGTGAACAAGTCCTGAAGGAGTATCATGTATCTCAAACAAATAATAAAATAAGACACATGCACTTTGCTGAAGGACTAAGTATTGAGAACTACTTCTGGAGTCATTGAGAGATGTAGATCTCAGAATTCCTGAAAATAAGACTGACTAAAGAATAATAAAAATTATGCTAGATTATCATACACAAATCAGTTTTATTTTATCCTGAAGCTTTTGTGCATTACTTGGCAGTGGTAAATGATGCACTTTGTTCTTGAATCATTATTTAAATTTTTTATTATACAGTGACAAGGGACCATATCAATAATCTACAAAAGTCAATAGAAAAAAAGCCTGGTCTAGGAGGTGAACACTGAAACAGCATTTATTACACACAGTGATGAACTGGCATAAAATCCTCAATTTAAAAGGCAAGGAACAGTCTACTTCATATATTTAAAAAAAACCAAAAGAGTAAAGAAAATCAATGTTTCCAATACATACTTTTTTTTTTAATTTCCTTTATTTTTTAAGTTGTGCACAACTGTGTTGAGCACGGTCATCTAAATATGGAACATCTGTCATTAAAAAATATTTAAAATGAAATAAAGTATGAAACAAAATCTTTTGACATCAGATGTATTAAAAATAAATTCAACTTAACTTTTATTTTTCTATATGTATAATCAAAAAATTCAGGGATGGATATTTAAGTTTAATATCCTAAAACCACTTTCAGTAAGGTTTTGAACTTGACATGAAAATTCATAGAAAAGTGGGAAATGACGCAATTTGGTTATATTTGGGATAAAATAATAAAATTACATAGAACAGCTTTTTTCCACCTGCAGCAGAGAGGAAAAGAAAATCTATAGTTGCAGCTCCAGATGGTTCAACATACTGAACAGGAAACAGCAGCAATATAGTGAAACTGAAACTGGTAAAGTTTATAAAACATCCAGTACGGGCCAACCACCATCTTTTTGACTAGTTCTACTTTAAGGTATTTTGAGACCTTTATTTCTGCATGTTTCTGCATCAGTAATAAATGCAAAATCCCAGGGTCAGAAAATAATATTGCATCAGTTTATCAAATTAAAATATTATAGAATTTTAACAGTCCTGGCCAAAGAATATAAAATGAATACAATTTTAATGGTGTTTTCCATGAATTAGGAGCAAAAATTTTCCTTTTTTAAAATATCTAATGCTCATTAATATTTTACCTGGATTATAAAAGTGCTGCATGATATTCAGGTGCTACAATGTTTAACATATTCCTCCATTATCTTATATTTAGTATGGTAAAACGATGGAGAGATTAAAGAACATCTATTGAGCAGCATTTATAATTGAACATGGATTTGTATAAATAATGGTCAACAGAAAAATGAAACCTTATTATAAATGTTCAAGAAAATATGAGGGGAATGCACTATGTGTAAAGGAATGTAAAGACATGTAGAGAACAACAGATTCAGATTTTTCTGGTGATTTACAGGTGAACTTAGGTTTTTTAATTTGGAAATTATCATTTCAAGAGATAGATTCTAAGTTTTTTAGGACATGAGAAAAGAAATAGTCTGGTCTTTTGAAAACTTTTTTTTTTCCTCAGTTTGACTTGAGAATAAAATTTTTTGAACTTTATGTAGTAAGAGGAAAGAAAAAACCCACAACTTAAGATATCAAAGCAAAACCTATTTTGGTGGACCAAAACCATGCTCATTCATTCATTCATGTCATTACATTTTGATGACTTCACATTTTCACACCATATTTTTAGGCCATGATTATGGATTTTTCAAAACTTCTTTAACAACATTTAAGTTTTATTTCACAGGAATGTAAGGACCACCACATGGCCTGATGTCTTGAAAGAGAAGATTATTCTTTTACTTGTGATGGCATTGTAGAAAGTGGATTGATGTTTAAAAAAATGAAACAAAACATGGTGGGCATATTCCTTTAACCTGCAGCCAAATCATACACTCAGTGTTGCTGTCATATCAGAGATTCATGTTTTATATGATTTATGGTTCAAAATAGAAATTGTGCTTTTACGTTCTTATTCTAAACTGTGACATTCATGAATTTGTAGTTTTTTTCTTTAGGGTGAGGAGAATACGAGACAATAACTGGATTTTCTAGCAGAAAATAATGAAAAATATCCCTATGACTTGGAGTCATAAAAACAAAGGAGACATTTCTGAACTTTTTTCCACTAACATTATTCATGCAGAGTATAAGACATTGTGCTGTGGTATAAAGTTCTACTTTACAGGCAGGACAGGTTTCTAAAATATAATTTTGCCTCTTCATTTAGAAGAAATAAAACTTACTAAAAATCAATCTAAGTCTATTGTATCAAACACAAATGCTCAAATCATCATGATTTCTAGCTTAGTGACAAAAACATTTTATTCCAGCTGCCAGAATGGATTTTTAATCCCTACCAATCCTCTTCAGTATTGCCACTGAGGCCAAGAAAGAAAATTTTATTCAGTTGAAATCCTTGGGCTCCCTTTAAAGTACTAGAAAAATATTAGTTGCAGTATTTACCAGTAAAAACATAGAGAAGGAGAAATTAGAAAGAAGATTCTACTCATGCAGGTAAAGAAAATAGGGGGAAAAAAGAATTTAAAAATTAGAAAAAAAGGAAAGCTTAAATCACCTCTATCAAGGAAAAAAGAGATTGCTCATGAAACTAACAGTCAAAAAATCTTTTGCATCGGCTTTTCTGAACAACAACACCTCCCTCATTATACAAGATTATGTTTGCTAAATCTGATAGTGAAAAATTGAATTATTCTATAGTAAAATGGCTGGGTATTTTTATCAAATGACCATAAAAGCTGGTTTCAACTTCTGTCTCTCTATCAGTCTTGCTATAATTTGCAGAAACACAGTAGCTTTTGACAATAGATTACAGTGTTCACACTTGCTGAACACATCCCAGCAAAGATGGTATGGAAGCCATCATGCTCAGGATGAATGGCTGCAGAGAATGCAGCCAAGAAAAACCTGCTCCATGTTCTTAACATACCAAAATCACAAGAAATTCTTAGGTAACTCAACATATTCTATTAGTGTAATATTGGGATTCCATTGATAGATATACAGAGAGATAATAGCATTTGGGGCCAAGGTACTTTCTTCAGGTTTTTTGTACTGCAGTAAATTTTCCGAAGCTTTTCTAATTTTATCTCCACTAATGTCATATATGCCATTAAAGTAAAAAAACAAAACAAAACAAAACAAAACAAAAACCTCAAAAATAACCCCAAAAAACCCCCCCAAAAACCCCAAAGCAAAACAACAACAACAACAAAAAAAAAACAAACCAAAAAATTAAAAAAAAATCTGCTGGAAAAAAGGTGATGGATGATTCTGCTTTAATTGCTAGAATTCCTGGAACAGGCTAATTTTCAATGTCAGGTCTTTAAAATGGGGCTCAGGGAGCCTGATTTTACCTACTTTCTAAGTATTTTAATTTTGGTAATATTTTAATGGCATTTTATGAGCAAATGTACACATATTTGTCCGTATAACATTTTAAATGATAAACCAGGACTTTATGGTAATTTTTGCTAATTTTGAAAAATACTGAAGGAGGTCACAGTGTTTCAAGTTAACTATATGTGTGATTGCAGTGCTATGAACACTGCCACATAATATAAATATTCAAGCAATCACTCCAAGATATGTAATGTTACAGTTATTAAATGAACAGACACTTACAAGGTTATAGCTATCAGACTAATTATTTAATATTTCTGATAGCAGCTGACAGCTATAAGCATTAATTCTCAATTATCCTTGTTTACATGATGTAAGGATCTGAGCTCAAGCAAGCAAAATATTTCATATGTAGTTTTCAGGCACTATGTTTTTTCTAATGGACTTCTAGTTTTTAAAACTCTTTTGAGTATTCCTCTGCTAAGTGCAACACTGGCCTTAAAAGGTCAGAAAAAAGGTGAATTTGTAAAATTGCATGACTTCCCTCAAGTTGGTATTTTGTAGATATACAAAATAAGTGACAGTGGGCAAGAAAGAAAAGGAATATATTAAGCAATGTTTTCAAAAAATAATATTAGGCAGGTTTTTCCCACCTATTTTTCCTTTGTTCTCTACTACTAATCAAGCTACTTTGATTTCATATAGTTTAAATAGCTTTTAAATTTTGGTTTATTAAAAGTTATATTAAATAATCTTTTAACATTAGCACCATATATAGAGTTAATGCTATCAATGTTGCATTACTGTAAATGTTTCCCCATTTATATGATATATGATATTACGTTACATTTTGGCAATTTCAAATATTTATTATATTTTACTGAGTGTTTTTACTTTTAATAGACATATTATTGGGATTGCATAACATCTGGTGGTATAGAATAATACAACTAGAATTCTACCACAATGAAGGTATTTTTCACTAAACACATCACCACCCACTGTTACAATTCAAGTAAAAGTCCCTAAAAAAGGACAATCACATAAAACTGCTACCCTACTCTACACTACTTTATTTTACCACATATTGTAACACCACATGCTGCTTTCAGACAAAGTATGAGCGTCTCCCAGTAACCATGTGCAATGAACAATATTTTAAACTGATGTGCCACTGCTAAACTAGCAGGCATTTCTGTGGCCAAAGACTGCTCCCCAGCCCTTGGGGAGAATCCAACATCTTTATGAGAATACTTAACCAGTGAGCCAAGAACTTGGTGTTCTAGACAAACAACACTTCTTCAGATAGATTATATGTTAATATGTTAATTATGTTAGCCAGATTGGGGAAAAAAACCACAGACCTGTATCTCTGTGGCTTTTGTGCAACAAGAGTCTTACAGGAATGTGCCCAACCACAGAGGATGGAAACTCATTTTGTAGAAATAGTAAAAAGACCTGTCATTGTATTTCTTTTCAGCTATAGCTGAAGTGAGAAAGTTTTGTGGAGGTGTTTTTTGTGGTTCCTTTTGTGCAAATGTAGATTTTGTTTAATGCAAACTGTGACACAGCAATGATATTTTCTGTATTTGATATTCAATTTCTTTATTTGATATTCATTTTAGAAAACCTGAAATCTTAGCTAGATTTCTCTGAACATTTCCTTAGTCCTTGAGCTTGTTCTTTTGATGCCATGAAATGTAGCATCCAGTCAAGATGGAAATTGTATCACACTTAGTCTCCCTCACCAGAAAATAAACATGCCAAATTTAGGGCCATTTTAATTCTTTCTACAACCAATAGAAAACACAGAGCATATGCAACATTTGCCCAAGTTCAAGAATGACTATACAAATAGAAATGAGGACTTCATTTTGCTTTGTGTCAGATGAGGCTTTTGTTTAGATAGAATCAAAGTCCTAGACTAGATTTCACACTGAATAAAACTATGTAGCTATAAGAACAGAACAAATTTCAAGTAACATTTCTAAAATAATGCAGTAGACAAGAAGAATTTCAGTTTGTTTATCAATAGGTATTACTTTAGATTGTGTGGTCTGATTTAACAAGATTGACTTACAGAGAAGCATCAGGTATGGAAGAGGAAAATGTAAAAACGCTTATGAAAAATTATTTATTCAACTCCAAAATTACAAAAATGAAAAAGCAAACTAATACAGGAATTCAAAAAATATGTTCATCAAAAATCAACTATAGAAAGAAAATATTAAAACGTCTGAGCATACAGGATGAGATACTGAAAGAGATAATCTACCACTTGGGCACCATGTAAATATCAAATCTTCAATTATAAAACCAAACAAACTCTTGGTCTATGGCAACTGCAATATCAACAATTAAATTTAAAAACCACATTCAATCAAAGCACACACATAAATTCCATTGCCCTGAACTAGGTGCAAGAATAAAACTCCACATGAAGAAGGAAGGAAAACAAGGAACTGAATGAAAACAAAACAGATTGTGCTGTTGATTCTAGGAAATATTTGATGTTAATATTGTGCACCAGAGCATATTCTAGAATAATAGACATATTTATTTTACCTTAGTCACTGGGGCAATTATCCAATTTTATGGAGTCAAGTTTATTTAAAATCTACAAGTATGGATAACATGGAAGACTTTTGTGACCTTTTTTTGGGGACATGGCTAACAGAGTTTTCACTATTAAAAATCCATTTTTTATTCCAGTTTGAGAATACTAAAATAAACTTTTATGCATAAGTATGGATGATTTTTTTTAATAGTCTAAAATATCTTATGAAGGTATTACCCAAATATGACCTGTCTGGTAATAGGAGTAAATTTTCTTCTTTACATATTATGCAAATTTTCCATTTCATAGATTTTATAATTTTTAAAAAGGCACAGTGTTCATTTCTGGAGATAAGATGCTAAAGCACTTCACTGTAATGACTCCTTTCTTTTGTGACTTGTAAAAAAAGAAAAGTTGGCTTTAAAAATGTAATCTCTCTTAGCATTCTTTCTTTTAATTAAAAAAAAAAATCAACTCCAACAAAATCTGTCATTGGATGGATTGGCTGTTTAGGGACATTTATTTTTCCTGGTATCTGGTTTTCTTCTGGTAGGGAAGGAAATAAGAGACCCGACTAAGTAACTTGATGGATGTAATGGAAACACAACATCTACAAGTGATTAAATGAAATCTTATTTCATGTAAGTAACAAAGGATTAGAAAGCTGATTTCTCTTTTATAAAAGGTTATGTTAAAGGTTATTCTATTTCTTCAAAAGTCATTCTGAATTCTGCTTGATTTACTCTTAGTACTCTGTGCTGCACATGATCTTAACCTTAAAATTTCCATTACTTTCCACATTCTAGTGTAGCAAGTTCTCCATACACAAAGGTCAAATCCCTCTCATTTATTGTGGTATAATTTCTGGGAAAATAATGTTGAAATCGGTGGAATTACTTTGTAAACCAAGCTTTTAAACAGAATATGAGAATAATTAGAATTAATTTGCATCTAGACAATGTTTCATAATACTTCATATGTTTGTATCTGCTTTATTGTCAAAATCAATTTTGCTGGCATTTCATCTCAGGCATCTAATTATTTATTTTTAGACCATGGTTTTCACTGTAGAATGTGACATGAGCATGTGCCTTCCCCAAAGATGACAATTTAAAGAATATCCTATCTTTTTTTATGCCCAAAACTTGAAGAAGCTGCAGTTTTCTGTAACTGATCTAATTGGGTTGTACTAATTGGATCAATAAGGCTGGAAGGGTTCACATATTAAACTTGTGAATTTATGTTAAATCTTCTGTTTTATTTGTCTTCAGTAAAGGACAACTACTGCTCTTAAAGCTCACAACACTATCTTGTGGAAAAAACCATTTGTAAACAAGGGTACTAAACCCTGGTAGTGCTACAGCAGCAACTGCAACAGCAGCAACTGCAAACCTGTCTGAATTTTGTGTACCTCTTTTGATCTAATAGTACCATGCTATTCAGAGCTGTATATGCAATTAAATGCCACATATGCAGAGAACCTGCAACATCCTGATCTCAGAGGAAAACCATTATGTGATAAAAAGTTCTGTGTAAATAAATATAGATGACATGCTGGTTAAATGCATAGTTTGAAAACTGATACTTCAGGGACTGAAGCAATCCATAACAACATTTAATCAACAAAGGGATTATTTTATTAATTTCATTGTCTCCTACTCCTTTTCTAATGCTTTCCCTCTAATTTTTCTTCACTCTTTTGCTCTTTCTTCTTATGTATAAGAATTAAATTGCTCTTAAAAAAGATACTTTGAGAAAATGAATTTCTTTTCATTTAATTTAACCAAAGAAAGCTAGTTTTGTTGTTTTGAAATCAATATGTAATACCTTTAGGGAGATATTTGCATTCCAGGTTCAAAAGAAAGTGGTGGATTTTTTTGCATTATCAGTCCTTTTTTTCTCATGGTGCTGAAGATTGACTCCAGAGAACCTGCTAATTCTTATTGTTTAGCTCTTTCACCATGCTCAAAGATCTCCAAAGATGACACTTATTGCTTCAAATGCTTCAAACACCTTTGCACAAATGAAATAAGTTTGCAGGCAATAAGAACAAATATACTGTGGCAGTGAAATTTCCCTGAAATTACTCTGAAACAATGTTTTCATTTTTTAATAGACAGTATCTTATGAGAAAGGCTGAGATACAAAAAAAAAAACCCTGTTGGTAAACATATTGACAGTTTCTTAATTTATTTTTGAAGAAAATAAAATTATAGGGAAATGATGGAACAAAATGCTACACACAATATGTACAGAACATGTGAGGATGAAAATACAACTCAGATTACTATAAATAACCTATTACAAAATTTATGTATAGAGAAGAATTCATTGTGTCAGATATTTTGTCAGAAATATTTTGCATATTTAAAGACAATAATCCTGTTTGCTGATTTGTTTATTTATTTATAAGCCATTTCAATGTGAAATGCATTTCTGGACAAAGAATTTTAATGCACAGTGGATATAACACCAGGCTTTTACACAGCATTATTTGCATACTTTATTTCCATTCTTTTTATGAACAGCATGCTATTGCATTTGTATGGAAGTGTAAGTTCATACATATTTAAACCAAATTCTCTTGGCAGGATAATATAGAAGTGTCATTAATCTTATAAATTTCAGCAAGCAAATGACTTGTTTCTCACCTAACAATAGCCATTAACATGGCATCAGCATGAAATGTGCTTTACCTTGAGTACTGCTAGGTATTGAATACTGTAAAGTTATCATCTCAATCTTCTGAACTGGTACAGAACCCTGAAGATTGATGGAGAGAAATACTAGAAAAAAATTAAGAGGACAGTAGAAGTAGCATTCTGAGTGAACACTGCTCTTGTTCTGCTCAAATAGTGTGTTGGAAGTCATGAATTCACTTAAATACTGACTCTCCTAGACAGGCATTTTGTAAGTGGCCAGAAGACAAATGACCATGATATTGTTTGAGCAACATCTTTTGAGAGCCCTTATTTCAATCTAGGTGGTAAGCACAAATTTAAGATAGCTCAATTAAAAAGAAAAAGCTCTTGACTTAAGACTTCAATGCCTCCATTATTACTTACCCTATCATCACTTAAGTCTGGTGGGTGATACAGTCCAGTACTTCTCTGTCTGACTAGACAGCACATGAACATGTGATATTGGGTGAGTGGCTTAACAGTTGTGAACAGATCTACTAACCTGGACTGATTCCAGTGCATCTCATCTCTGTGGGTCCTTTTCTCTTGGTGGTACTGAAAGGGGATTTAGAAAAGAGTCACTCTGTCCTGCAGAAGTATTCAGAGCAAGTTTTCTATGTAAGGCAGAAGTTCTTCAGGAACTGTTTTTGTGAATAGGCTGTCAATGAGATACTGCCAGAAAATACTTTTTTGTATACAATCTTCTTTGCTAGGTAAACAAGAGTTCTATTTCAGCTACCTCAAGGGAGCAGCACCACCATCATCTGTGACTGAATTATACAAAAGTACAAAACTAAATTTTTAAGCATTAACACTCAAGAGCAGATTTTTAGAAGAATCTCAAAGTAAGTAGAACCACTTGCGTAGCTAAGGCTTCTAAATTCCAGGATCATGTTTATTCTCAGCATCCTGTTACAGTGTGGGTTTTCCTGCTTCCAGTGTATGTGTTGTGCATCAGTTTTGCAACATAGCTAAATTTGCCTGTGGCTTTTAGAAAGCCTGAGACGGCTTCAGGTTTGTGACTGAAACATCATGCCTAGATGCTAATTCCAGCATCCACTAAATGATGCTTTGAAAACTCTCAATGCCATTACTGGATATAGCTATTTGTATGTGAGGCCAGAGCCCAGTGCTGGCTTTTTCAGACTTGTAGTTCAGTATGCCTTCATTTTCCTCATGACATTAATAACTCCTTTCTTTTTTCCCTGATGGCAACTTAAATCTGAACAAACTTATTGAAGACAGGTTCTGTGCCACTATCTCCCTCTAAACTAAATTTTTTTTCATGACCTTTTATCTTTCTTTACTTTTTGAAAGTCCTTAGTTAATCTGAAATGTTAGAACTGAATTGGATAGCTACCATTCCTTTTAACAGGATGCTCAATGTAAGCACACAGAGAGACACTTCTGTCCACTTATGACTGCTTTGTAAGTTCATAAGGATGTTTATAAGTGTTTTGAAAACATTCTACTCCAATGCTATTGAAGATACTGTAGTTCTATGTGGTACCATGGGCACAGGTTAAATGAACTAAGAATCTCTTTTGTCTCATCTCTGACTCATAAGATTGAAAAAAAATGGAAACTGAAAAGCTTCTGAAAGATTAGGGGGAAAAAAGAAAAGAATCAATATACTTCATCAAGTTCCACACTGCTTTGTGGAAATCACTGTTGACATTGCTGGAGATCTTCCTCTGTCCCTGGCCTGCTATATCACTCACTTGCACAATTTGTCCTTTTCAGTGTTTTATCAGCTCTAGAGGTAAACCAGGTTGTGGTTAAAAACCAGAGTTCTTCTGCTCTTGCTGTTTATATATCCTATTTATATAGTAAGCTTCTCCTATTTACAGAGATATACTGGTTTTGACTGTTAACTCAAAAGTTTAGATGTACTGAAGGGCATTTCTACCTTAAAGTCACATCTTGGAACATCTTAAATTACTTCTAGTGATTTAACTATGAGTTGATGCCTAACATTCCAATGAATCTTATAAATCTAGTTTGTTATGGCCAGCCAGCGTTAATTTGGAGCTAGTGTACTGTTACAAAAGGTATTAGAATCTGCTAAAACAGTAAGCTCGGGAGAGTTACTTGTTCTCATAAAATAGTACTTTACTTTTGCATACAAATTGAATTGTGTTTTGTTTTAAAAGTAGAGACAACTTACTTACCCTGAGGATATGTTTTATTATCATGTGAAATATGGAATGCTATTTTGCTTCAGGACATAAAAGCAATTTTCCTCTGAATCCCTCTAGAAACTACTGCATCAGCTTACCTAGTTATCTAACATCTGTGGGAACTGTCTTTTAATAAGTGTTCTTCAGTGTTATTAATTTGTACAAGATGTGTACAAATGAAATATTTAATAAAAATGTGATTTTGTATTTCTTCTAAAGTTAAATAAGACTAAATTTTAGTTGTTATGAGCAGATCTTACCACACTGTATTTACAGTTATAAAATCTTGTGGTGGGTTAGCCCTAGGCAAAAATACAGGGGAGAAAATAGGAAGAACAGGAAACAAGCTTAAGGGTCAAAGTAAGACAGGGAAATTGCTTATCAATTACCATTATCAGCAAGACAGCCTTTACTAGGGAAAAATTAACTGATTGCCAGTCAAAATAAAAATGTAATTATTAGTTCAGGTAGAGGGAAATAAAAGGGGAAACATTAAAGCAACAGCATTAGTACCCTTTTTTCCAGGTTTAACCCCACTCCCAGCTCCTCTGCCTGCATGCCCCATCCTGTCCCTGCAGCATCACTGGGAGAGGGAGCTGCAGCCAGTCCCTATTAGCTCATCTCCAGCACTACTTTTTCTTCACACATTTCCCTTGATCCAACATGAATGCTTCTGGGAGCACTTTCTCTGGTGCCATGGACCTCCTCCTCCTCCTTCTCCTTGTAATCTGTTTCTGCTCTTTCTTCTAGAGGCAGCACCCCCTTTGTTGAGGGGCTCAGCCATGCCCTGTTGTCCCCCCAGTATCTGGCTGGAGCTGGCCAGGTGCAGCAGGAGGCAGCCCTGGCTTCTCCTCACAGAGGCTGCCCCACTGCAAGGACTGGGGCACCTGCATTCTAATTTAAAAATAAAATTGGTAACAGTGTATGCTGTGCTGAAATACAAATGTCTTTCACCGTAAAGCTTTCCAGCCTTTAAGCTTCTTTTATCCTAAATGTTTGCTGTCTTCTGTGAAAAGTCCTTCAGACACTTGAAAGAATCCCCAAAAAAATCTTTTCTGATCTCCCAAGTTTCTATCAGTTTCAAAGTCCATGTGGACTGTAACCAATCAGAGCTCATTGCCTAATGGTGTTAATGGTAATTCATTTCTTCTTTTAATTAAACGCAGATGTAGATCTAAAATTTAAGAAAATAGGAAAAGCTGTATTCCCATGCCAAGCTCATAATTTCCTTTTTCTGCCACACTGCAGGGTCACTGACAGTACCCCAGAGTCTTCCACAGATGCACATTAATTACCCGTTCTCTAATTACTAGGGTATCGGGATAACTGTTCAACCGTTCATTAAACTTTCTTCTTTCAAAGCTCCAGAGACATGGGCAAGAAGCTCACGACGTGGCAATTTAATTGAACTCTATTAACTCATAAAATTGTACAAAAACCTCTAGTTATCAATAAAGAATCCTTTTTCATTTTGTCCACTAAGCCCTCAACATACAAACGATCATTTTTGGTGCAATCTATTTGGACATCTAACAATACAGCTGTTCACAGTGTTAATTATTGGGAATACATCAACAGGATTAGGGAAGAGTCCAGGCTGTTAAATTACCAGTAGAATTCCCCACTGAAGACATGCATGGAGGCAGTTAGCTAAATAAGCAAATCTAAATAGGATGATTATCTAAAAAGTTAGAATATTAACATGAGGAGGCCTGTGCAAATTCATAGAGATGCTAACAAGTTAAAAACACATTAAACTGTTCTGTGATATGTATAATTCCAGGATGTAAAGTGAAATTTGACTATCTTAGAGCATTTTCTCCCAACGTCATTCATTATTTGACTGAAGGAAGGGTTATGACATGAATGAATCCGTCACAAAAAATGATGTCTTGCTTTCAAATGCATTTTTCTTGTGTCTGCCACACCTTTGATTTTTAAGGTTTATTTGTTTTAAAAATGTCACAGTTACCATCTCCTGTTTTTAAGACACCTGTGGGATGTCGTGATGACTCTCATTTGCTGTGACTTTGATTTCACATTGCAGCTTCAAAGTGTATCTTTTCTTCTACTATATTGGTATAGGAACACTTTCTATACCTTAATACATTACTTGATAAATATGAGTTCATTTTCTGTGGTTTGTAATCTACATGTTGTTTTCCAGGAGTCAGAATCCACTGCTGCGTTACTGGTATTCCTTAGCAAATTCCCTGTCTTACTTTAAGTAATCACATCTTTTCAAAGCCCTTCTCAATATATTCAGCAGGATTAATCATCTACCTAAGCAACTTATTATTAATTATCTACCTAAGCAACTTTTCAGAACAGAAACAATTAAGAGCGGTGTTATTAGTACAGATATATCCAACAGCCCACAAAAATTTCCACTTACTCCTATTTGCTCTGTTATCTATACCAGAATAGTCAGTGAATATTATCTTGTACTTAAATGATCTATTAGTATATTGTTAAAGTTCTATACAATTCCACACACAGAAAATTAAGGATAAGTACTCTTGATTCACACAATAAAGGTAAATAGTTTGAAATACATGTATGTCTGTAAAGTAAAATTAACTGCTGAATACTTGTCATTAAATTAGATACCGCATCTTTGTCAAATTAGTGTAAGTGGTTGGCTAGAACTTACTTTTGTAATAAGTGTAATGCTAAACCATATAAAAACTACTCTTTACAAGAGGTATTAAGGCCAGTTTGTCATAAATGAACAGTTTATACAGTTTATAAAAATTAGCTCTCTACAGAAATCCTTATCAAATATGTTAATTACCATTTTAAAAATATGTAGAAAATATAAAGGGAGGTTCTTCTCCTTGCAGTGCATTTCTGGATACTGGGCCACCATGTTGTATCACATGAGATTCAGCTGAACAGTTGCTTTGTGCTAATCAATAAACAGATTAACTCCATACAGATGATTCTGCTTAAATAAGCATGTGGCACTTACTACAATTAATCAGAAAAAAAGAGGAGACAACATTTGTTGATTGATCCTGTCTAAATTCATCCAGAAGAACCTCAGCTATCTTCTGCACTTTGAAACAGTAAAAAAAAAAAAATGCCAGGAAATTGCTCAGTCTTCTCTCAGGTCTGTAACATTGACTCTTTCTTGATTCAGTTTTTTTTTTTTCCTTTTTCCCTGATCAGTTAAATCAAGATTACACTTGATTACAGATTACACTTAAGTGTAATCATGCTGCCTTTATAAAACATTTCCCTGATTTGGTTATTTGAATACTGAGATAACTACAAATCTTTCCATCAGAATGAATTTCTGTCACCCCTCATGGTAAATAAAATTAAAAAATCAGGAAATAAATTACACATAGTTAATGCCTTCAGTGGGATGTTGGATCACTGAGAGAACAAAACCAGGAGAAAAAAAATCTTAGTAACAGTCAAAATGCTGAGATTTAAAAAAATAGCAAATAAAATTACATGTATTGCCAGGCACAGGTACAAAAATGGTGACTAGGTCTGTTAGAGCACGGTGTTCAGAACACCAAGGTTTTAGGTTTGATCCTCATATGGGCTATTCACTTAAGAGCTGGATCTGATGATCCTTTTGGGTCCCTCCCAACTCAGAATATTCTGTGATTTACTCTCCACACTCCAGGCACTATTCAAGAGTCTCTGTGGAAGATTACTGCATAGCCAGCAGAGGTGTAGAATGGATTTTGGGTTCTGTGCTGTCTTTTGGGCAAGGTTTAATCCACCCAAGGTCTTGAGAGTGCCAGCTGCCTGCTCACCCCGCATCCCTGCGGCGCCTCGGGAGTAGGGCTGGTCCTGCCTGCCCACATCTCCCCAGGGGTCTGCTTGCCAGGGTGGCCCTGAGGCACAGCTCTCATCGAAGAATGCATCCCCTGAAGGGAAAATATGGAATCTATGTTCCATGAGAGACGATGTAAAATGAATGTTAAGTTTATCCACCGGTAATTTGAAGTAAAAAATTACAATAAGTTTTATAACCTACTGTCCAGAACCTCATTTCTGTGTCTGGTCTACCTATGTGATAGGCAGTGCCTTAATTCTGTTTTAATAGGGATGCCCCTGAGCACAGCAGATTTGAAAGGTGTTTTATCCTAAAATTAGGAGGGAATAGAGAGATGACAAGAAGGAAGCAAAGAACCTATTTAATGTCTTATATTTCCAATTAACGATGTAGAGGACTATGTCATACCATGATACTTGTTTTGATGTGAAAATCATTTAAGTGGGATATTTAGATGAGCTATTCTTTATTATTCTTATTCAATTATATCTGTATATATCACTACATATTAACATCCTGGTCAAGGACTTCATTTACATTTAATTAGTTTCTCTGTAAAATTATTTCTGCTTTTGAAATTATGCATTTGTACATTGCAGAACAATCAAATTATCAGCCTCACTGCCAAAGATCAATTTGGAACTCTGAGAAGTGTGATGAAGTATGTTTTCCATCATTAAAATTACCTGCAAATTCTTCAGCACTGTCAAAATGCCTGTGGCTGTTATTTAATTTGTTTATGACTAACAGGAGTAAATGGGATTGTGTAATAAAATGGAATTCTCAAGAAAGTTTATCTTTACATGAGTGTAGTGCTCACTGGAAGTCAAGGAAAACACCAGAATAATGGGTCTATATTTTATAGGTCCTTGTTTCCTTAAAATGTGTAGTCTTAAGATAGGCATAAAAATGTTACATGGGTTCGATTTAAACCTGAAGGATTCAATCAGTGAAATTTACAATTAGTGCACTGGCACGTGAAACAGAATATTATGAGAAAGGAAAGTTTAAGCTTAATTCTTTTTCCTGATTCTTTATTCTCATGAGAACAGTCTTGAAGATGGCAATCTGAGAATGACACAGTAAAATAAGCAAGTGGGTCCCTCGCATGAGGGAACACAAATACTGAAGCAAAGCTCAGTGAAATTCTACAATTACTATTTTCACACACTTAATTCTATCCAAAGTGCTAAGAAGTAGTTTTAACTGTTAAAAATATTACCATAGTGTCCTCTTCTGTCTGTGGGACAGTACGGGAAGTTCTCTGTTCTACACAATTTTGTAATTTTTTTAGAGAGCTAGAATGCAAAATGGTGAGATCAGAAATCTGTTGCCAATACAGCTGAATAAGGTTAAGTACATCTTCCTGCCCAAAGGAGCAATTAATATTGCTTTTAATAGGCATATTCTGAGTTTCTGCAATCTAAGTGCAAAACATGAATCGTTAATAACTAGCAAGTTTATACTAATTGTAAAATGAATTAAATGCAAATCTCACATTTCCTTGGGAAAGAACAAAGTTAAAAGAAAAAAAAAACACTTGTCACTGCCATTTTTTGGAGTACTAGCATATATAGGGCAAACCACCATATTAAGCCTGAGATATTTCTATGACAGCAATTTATATCATTTATAGTTACTCATGTTTGTGGCCTAGAAATGTGTTATGTTTGTGTTCCTATTTGATTAAAAAAAAAAAGAAAAGAAAAATCACTAAGCTTTAGTCTTGTTTTGGGCTTGTATAGTGGGAGAGTGTGAATGTTGTGAATTGACCCTGAGCAGCAGTTAAGCACCCAGTCACTTGCTCCCTCCCCACTTTACTCCCACTAGAAGCACAGAGAACAGGAAAAACAAAAGTGTGAAATCTGTGGGTTTGGGTAAAGACAGCTTAATCGGTGGAGGAGAGAGGAAAAACACAAGTAATGCAAAGACAGTCACATGCCAGCTCCTGTAATCAGACAAATGCCCAGCTAATCTCCAGACAGCATCAACCTTGAAAGCCAAAATGTCCTCACCTTCTTCCTCTGCCCCCAGTTTTTAACGTTGAGCAGGATGTTACATGGCATGGAATATCCTTTTAACTGGAGTCAGCTGTGCCAGGTATGTTGCCTCCCAGTTTCTTGTCCACTCTCAGTATTCTCACTGCAAGTCAGGGTGGTTGGAGAAAAGAGAAAGCATGATGCTGGTGTAGGCACTGTTCAGCCACAGTGTTATCAGCTGTGGGTTAACCACAAATCCAAAATAAACACTTTTTGGACAGCTAAGAAGTGGTAACCAGCCAAATCCCTTATAATGATTTTGGTGTTTTAAATCAGCTGCTGCTGTCAACAAATGTGAACTCTGAAAAATAAACCTTAATAAACAAAAGCTACTCTTCTGAAGATTTTTCTTGGGCTGGTCCAACTGCTTTACCAAACAATAATAAAGTAATACACACTGGGAATCTTTACAATGCATGTTCCAACTTCCAGAGGAGAATTCCAATTCTAACTGAAAGACTTACTGTCATTTTACCAAAACCAAAACAAAGCAAAAACAACAACAAAACCCAAAAAACACCACTAAAATCCAAAACAAACAACCAAAATTTTCCAGCCTGTCGTGACATTAGCACCTCTTGAAAGTAGCACTTCAGTGAAAATACTCGGCCTTCCTTCCAATGGTCTTTGGCTATCCCAGCAGAGAATGATATATAACTGTGCAAGCTCAGTCAAAAAGAAGTATCAAGCTTGTAAAATTCAGTGTATTTTTGGAAAGAAGGTACATTTCAGGATCTTTTCCTGACAGTCAGTCATGTACTAAGTAGAATTTCCTATTAGTAGAAATAAAATGAGTGGTTTAGTTTTCAACTCAGTATTTTATAATTATGTTTGCATTAAATCAGGCTAGAAGGTGTTTAAACAGTCTCTGTAGAAAGTTCTTTTAAGTAATAGTTTTGAGCCAGATGGCTGTTGACCACAATAAGGTAAAAATGCCAAATATAAGAACCAAGTTTATTTTGAAATAAATTTCCCAGTTTGGTGAAGAGAGTTTACACTTATGTGAACTTCAAGAGAGTTGAATTAGTTGCTAGCAGTTTGTAGGTGGGGGAAGGAAATGTGTAAAATTTTGTTTTACTGCATTTCTATACTTCTGCTAAACTGACAGCTCAGTGGGGACTGAATGTCTTTGTCTCATTTAAAAACAAAAGCTTAACTCTGAGAGACAGCTCCTGGCTCCATTGAGATCAGAGGTTTGGGAGTCAGGAGCTCAGTATATGCCCACAAACCTTGGACTGCTGATAGGAAAACGTGCCTCAGATTCTTTTATCTTCTGTGAAGAAATTATTTATTCTCAGGACATCTGTACCAACAACCAAGCACTTACAAACAAAGTGATGCTGGAATTCTTCTCTGGCATTTAGGATTTCTTTCAGTGTAGCCTAACTTAATGGAGGGTATGAGGAAGAAAATAAATGATTTTACAAGATTTATCTTTCAATTGATAGACACTGGTGGTCATACATATAGGTCATGTATGTCTTGGGGCAGGTAGCATGGCCCCACTTTTTTATTTCCTTTGCCTTTTTGTTGGTTGGTCAGATATTTGGAATAGAATTCATTTTCTGTAACATTTCCCTCCTCAATGTAAATGATGCCATCAAAATGGGATAAAAATACTTATTTTGTTAAAAATTTATGGATTTTAATGCAGAAAGGTAATATATTTAATAGCCTGAATTTCTGAGGAAAAAAGAAGAGCAAAGCAAAAAAAACCAAAACGCCAATTCCAACAAAACAGGATAGGATGTTGTCCATAATCTCGGGTAGCAAGTTTCCAACTTCAGTTTGAGCTTTATATGTCTTTCAGAAAAATATTTGGAGTTAATTTGAAGGCTTTTGAGTGATGGAAAATAGAGCATATAACTTACTAGAAGGTTTCTCATGGATAATTATCTTTTCTATAAAAAATCGTGCCTTATTTACACTGAAAATATATCCAATTTCAGCTGCAGTCACTGGATATTGTTATGCCTTTGTTTAGTAGATTAAAAACCCTTGCCTTTGAAAAGTTAAGTAAATAGAGCTTTTTGAATCTCAAACTGCAGACTTTGAAACAGCCTTATGAGGTTTGTCTGAACATTTTCCAATTTTTTGAAAACTTTTTGGAGGGTTAGGCAGTCTAATAATCTTTCCAGTGTTGCATTCAGAAGAAATATTATCTTCATATTTCTCATATACATGCACACTGCAAAATATATCTTCTGATGGGATTTGTTTGGATTTCTGTTCATTTTCATGTGCCTAATGTTTAGACTGTGGGTTTGAGTGTTAAGATTCAGTGTTTCAACAACAGTTTGAATTTGAATTACAATAAACCAAGACACTAATAAGAAAGTCAGAGTTAACTTGGGCAACCCAAGCAAATTCTGCTTAATTAAATATCTGCAAACCTATTAGCTCTAGTTTTTTTCTCATCTAGGTCAGGGTCATCATAGTTTCTAAGAGCAGAGAGCTGTGTTTTTTACTACATGAAATGCATATTTTTTCTTCTAGTGAAGACAGATCTTCTAGAATTTATTTCACTCAGTAATGGCACAGTAATTATATAGATTTCCTTATATACATTAGCTGCACTAGTCTGCAGGGTGAAGGGGCGGGCAGAAGGTGGGAAATAGTCTTCCAATAGTTCATTTGGTCACTCAAATAAAGGTAGAGCAACCTAATTGCAGAGGGAAAATAACATTTTCCCTGCCCTGAATGTTAACAACATAGGGAAATCTCTCTCCTTTGTAATATAACATTGAGTATAACAGATGGTTGTGTCTGTCTGCTTCCTGTTTCTCATTTGAATCCTCAACAGCCAGCAGAATAGGCAGCTTGCTGGGGCAGTGGATGAATCTTTGAGGTCAGCCAAATGAGGTGTGTTCTCATTCTTAGCTATTTTCTGGTTTGGTTTTTGTTTGTTTGATTGTTTGGTTGGTTTTGGTGGGTTTTTGTTTTGTTTTTGATTTGTTGTTTTAATTTATTTTGTTTTTTTTTTTTTAATTATTATTAGCTTGTAATCAAGTAATTTTCTTCACTTACTTTCAACGATTTATATTTCTTTATTATGATGCCTCCATACCAGCCAAATAACTTATAAAAACACGGTACAGCCAAGTGCAAAGAGAAGTGAATTGAAGCGGCAGTGCATACTTTTGGGAACTGGGAAATAGCACAGAAGAGACAGATGCAGGCAGATGGCCAGCCAGTCTGCTGTCCAGGAGAGTGCTGCACAATTCCAGCTGGGAGTTTCTGCTTCAAGCAGATAGGACCCAGCACATGGAGTATGAGGTCTCTCTGAATGTTCATTTTAATTTAAAAGAATATCCTTCAACTGGGGGTTGCATGGGATTGTATAGCCTTTTTGCAATTTCTTTGCTGGGTGGAAAGGGGTTGGAATTACAAAATCGAATGTGACTTCTTGAATGTGATATTTTGTCAATGGAATTTTAGCAAAGCTATTGCTGCTTTTTCTTTTGAGAAAGAAAAGGAGAAAAAAATGATGTGCTATATTTTCTGCAAACAATCTGATGTTGATTAACCCATTTCTCCTGATTATGTTTTCCCCTTTTTAATTTAATGTAGAAATGCATGGGCAGAGGGGGTTGCATTTCCAAACAATGTGTATGGCTTTTAACAAAAACTGCAGCCAAATCACGCAGTTTTTAAAAAGAGATACTGAATTTACCAGTTCTGTGGTTTAAACTGTCTTTATAGATGGGACATTTTTAATTAATCAAGTGTTTGTATTTTAGATCACTCCCTTTTCACTTGACATTATGATTATTTTTTCCACGAGTTCACAGGGTCTCATAAGAAAATCTGTAGCATTGTCCCTCAAACAGTTCTTGTTCCACCTCTCTCTTGCTTTTAATGTAAACAAAGCTTGATCAACCAAATATGGCTAAGACAGGATGACTTCACTGGAGTATGGCCCCAGATTGGCAAATATTTGGCAAAAGATACAACTGTATATGAAGAAGCAAGTGAAAACTGTTCTCAAAGAATCTCTCACTCTAACAAATCACTGGCAAAAATTCTCATTACCTCTTTGGAGGTAATCCATCAGCAAAACCATGGGTAGCACACACCAGAGGCAATCCAGAGTGTTGGACTGCAGTCCATTCTCCTGCTCCCTGGAGACTGGACCCTTCCAACAGCGGTAAGCAGGATGGCTTGTGTCACACCTGTGGCAGAAGAGTGTGCAGAGCACAGTGACTCATCCACAGTGCATTTAGCAAGCCAGCCTTTCAGCTGCTCTGAGGACTGGAAGCAGATGATTTTCTTTCCCTTGCTGGAGGACCTAACATAAAGCAGATTGTTATAGAGAACCCAGCCTGCTTCATTCAGTGAAGTACACTAATGAATCAGTGATTGAAGGGCTATATAGCATACTTCTTTCCTTGTTTTGAAGTGTGATGTGATGCAGCTATGAGCCATTTTACTGGCAGAAATCTGAAACTGGTTGAATGATAAACAAAAAATAATGTAGAAAGTGACCATACAGAAAGTTCCTCATTTTTTCGATAATTTTAAAAAATAGGAATAATTCTATTTTTATTCAGAATCTAAAAGATGGCATGTGGCTTTCAGGTAATTTACTGCCTGTTCTTTCTCCAGGAACATCTGTTAAAATTATAGCCACATTCAGTGCAATACTTAGCCTGAAAGCAATTAGAATTTCTGGCTTTAATGTGTAGCTTGCTAAACTCTATTTTGTCGTTCAAGCTCATGCTGCAGTTCTCTATGGTTTTAAGTTCTGGAAGCAGTATTTCTTTGTGCTAGGCAGTGCATTTATTATGCTGGACTTCTGTCTACTCAACACTACTACAGTTTTAGAAACCAAAGCATAAGAGAAAAAATCAGCTCACTGCTGAAATTGGAATGTTATGTGAGAAATCAGGATTCCTTGGATGGCTCATCCTCTGTTGTTTCAGAAAGAATTTGAATGGAGAAAAGCATTAATCTTTTAACTACACAGTCAAGGTGGCAATGTGGGTATAGCAAAAAGAGAGAAAGAAAAACTTTTTGTGGGAACTAAAGTGCGATGCTTTCCAGCAGCCTGAGAGACAGTCACAGAGTGGTCTGTACACAAGTAAATGACAATGGAGGTCCTGGGGCACATGTTGGTGGTGCTGTGTAAGATGCTGGAGCAGCGCTATGTGAACATTAAAGTAGACTGTGTATGATCTGGGGGATATGTAAGGGTTTGACATTCCCTCCTCATACGATAGAACATGATTTCCTTATGACAGCTGGAGATCAATAGGAAGCAGGAATCAAAGGCACACTTGGACTCATCAGTTTCCTACGGGGAATGTTTGGGCTCAGAGGTGTGTGCAAGCATGAATTATGAGGACCATAACTCTTCCTTTTCTGATGTCGGTGATGATATATCAGAAGTCAGCTTACAGCTGAATTAATTTCTGCATATGTGATTATCAGTTTGTGGCCTACATGATTAAAAAACAGATGGCAAATGTCCAATGAGCCCTGGGGTTGATATGGGCTTTTCTGCTTTATTTTTTCATGATTCAGTATTGCATTTTGTGTAGAATGCATATTGGGACTGGATAGTGGCAAAGCAGCTGTGTTTTTGTATTTTCAGTTTGAGAGAGAGGAAACCTCCCAGAGCCACGATCATCAGGAGATAATGATGATTTGGTTTGAAAAAAGTCAGAACAGAAATATACACCTGAATTTCAGAAAGACAGTTGACCCTTCAGTATGTGAAGGACCTTCTGGACCTCGTTAGAATAGGCCTGGCAGCATTCACTGTAAAAGGTTGCCCAGTTTTGTCATGAACTATGGGGTTTTGGTATGAGAGTACTAGTGGGAAAAAACCCTGAAAGATTGAGCCTAAGATGGTGAGCACTGGCTTGCTGTTACATGTCTTCACACTAGAAGTTCAGAGTATTGTTGGTATTTGTTGTTTCACAAAGAAGGAATTCCATTCACATTTTTACAGCTTTTTGGGGGTTATTGCGGGGTAAGGTGGCTCAGCTTTCAGTAGAAGATGTATCAGAACCAAAACAGTAGATATCCCTTTGCTATCAGTTTACAGAGAGCTGTCTCAGTCAACTAAAATTAATATATATATATATAAACATATATATATATATATATAGACAGATATAAAAACTAACGATTGAAGTAACCTAAACTCTAGGCAGGTCCAAGCACTTCTGAAGTACTAATGTCTCAGGACAAAGGATCTCTAATCTTTTTTCATGCTCCACATATTTCTATTAATGCAATGAATGATTTTTAGTTGTGAGAAATTAATCCATCAGTTTTTTGGCACAGTTGTTCCAAAGAGATGAGTTTTGTTTGCTGGATGAAGAAGAGCCAATGGGTTGATGAAGACTGAAGTTTTGTGAGTACTTCCCATGTAAGAGAATTTTAATAATTGTTAAAACATCCTGCACTGACTTTTTTGTGTTAGTGACTCAGTCTGAAGGTGACAAGCTAGATCTGAAACCATGCAGCTGCATGGTAGGATAATGCATTATCTTTTAGTGTCTCTGGGAAAACCCAGATTAGCTCCCAGAGGAAATGCACATGTGAAATAGTGTGATGGTACTGGCATGGAACTGTGCAAATTCATGCTCAAGAACCAGATGTTGTAGACTGGCCATTTAAGTAGAGCAGCTGAAGATCCATTAATCTTTACTACTACTTCCGAAAGGAAAGCAAGGTGTAAAAATGTCCATATGCTTATTTTTTAAATCAGTGACAAAATTTTTCTGCTAATTCGATATTCTGCACATGTCAAACACATACATAAAATTTTGCAGTACACTTTCTTCAGAGAATAAGCCCTTCCCTCTCTTTTAGTAGAACATAAAAGGAGGCCCTATTTTTCTTGTTAGAAATATTTTCCATATGATACTTTAATCTGAACACAACAAAGATGGCCATCAATTTTAAATCATGCTTATAGATTTGTTGTGTTAGGATCTGCATAAATAAATGAGTCCTCTGTCTCTGAACTACAAATTTCAAATGACCGCAGAAAATCACATTTGTTTCTGATAATATGTAAATTAATAATATAATTCCATATATAAATAAACCAGTTATTATGTCTAATAAAATGTTAAAAGTACATTGCCAATACTGCTTTTGCATACTTTGACAAGGAATGACGTTGTGACTTTAGCCATTCAGCCGAAGAAATGAGAAAGTCCCTGGTGTTTTTGCTCTAATTCTCATTCAAGGAAGACCATTAATGATTTTCTTTTATCTTTTTTTTTTTTTCTTTCCTTACTCTCCCCCTCCCAATAATTTGATTAATCATTTAAGTTACATGTTTCTACTTGGCAGCCTCTGGATTCAAAGGTTCTAACTCAGCAATATGTCAAAAGGAGTGACACTGCAAAGGCTGGACTAAGCTTTGACGTGACACTAAATGAGGAGCTTTATCTCTTGAGACATCTGGGTGGATTAGATTAAATTAACTTTAACAGGAACTTTAGAGCTATGAGCATAACCCACACAATCCATAAATATTGAATATATCTGCAAATGTGCACTGTCTAGCACTACTGTGTGGTTTCAATTTCATATTAATTCTCTTTAAGAACTGCCCCATGTCCTTACAAACATGCACAAATTAAATGAAACAGCCAAGAAATAAAACAGAAAGGCTTTCACAAAATGTGGGGAAATTCTAAAGGTAGCTTCCAGTTATGTATTCTGCAAAGTCCACCAGGGATTTTGAAAATTAGTCCTACCAAAAATTGTAAGACTTTTTATGCAGATAAATACTCTTGTACAGAGAGGGTAGAAGTTTCAATTGATGGTATGGTCTTAAAAATTCCCTTCCCTGTGCAGACCATCCATATGTGGCTTAATGTGTGGTTGGAGAAGTGTTGAACAGGAAGGAAGAATTCAGTTTTCTCTTCTGGTCTTTCTGTGCTTTGTACACAGGGTGGATCTGAGACACTTTGGCTTGGGGATCTACTGAAAATCTCTGTTATAGATCTGCATTTGACTTTACTCTCTGAAATGGTGTGTTATTTTATTTTTTCTTGTCAAACATTTATTTTTTCTTTATAAGTCCCACTTTTTGGTGCAAGGGTGGGGCAGCCTCTTCTGTGGCATGCTAGAAGCAAATATGAATGTTGTATAGGTGTGAATTGTGTACAGTGCAAATTGTGAAGAGGTGTGATTTTGGGTGTGTAGGGATTTTTCTACAGCTCCCTTTTGTTAAGAAAATTGTAACTTCTTTAGCTTAACATTAGCATAAAATTTTACTTTTTTTTTTTTGTGTAGCAAATATTTTGTGGGTGATAGTATTTGGATGTTCCACACAAGGAACGAATTCCACATGAATTTACCTTACCCAACTTCAGTAACATAAATAACAGGCCTTAGTTTAAGATACTGGTCTGAGCTCTCCTTATAACGAAGGAATGAGAAGAATGGACGATTTTCCCATTTATTTTAAATACATTTTTAATGCGTGTGGGTGTGTACAGGCTGTTATAGATACTTAGCTGTGTTCCTACTGCAGAGCAAGACTAGATGACTGGCTCAGACTACAGACTTGCTTTTAAAATGAATTAAGATGAATCCATTTTAGGTGCAAACCAAAGTTCACTAATTAACAGAGTTGGTTCCTTAATGTTAAGGTCACGTTTCTTCCACATTCATAGAGATCAAAAGGTAGAACATTCAGATATGGAAATTCATAGACCCTGTGGATAGATTAAATTTTTGTGTAGGAAACTGGAGACATTGAAAGAGACCTAGAAAATTGACACTGTGGGCTGCATAATTTTTTGAATCATGCCTCAGCTAAGGCATGCCATAGTCAAGAGTGCATATGTTAAATGTTGCTGTTGCTATTCCACATAATTCACTGGCAAGATATTTAAAAAACAAAAATACCAGTGTTTTCTCTTTTCTACAACAGTGTATTACAATACACCATAGAAGGTAAGGTACCACACAGCATGACTGTATGGTGTATCATACTGAGTTCCAACAGCAATTATTACTAATGACTTTTGCTTTCAGATTGCTGATGAATTTTCGATCTTTCACATATCTTGGACATTTTGCTAATCTTCTACAAAATCATTATCCATGATATATATTATTTTGGCAGGAGGTATATTGCACTGTATTTTGTGACGCTAAAAGCATGTAATTGCATTGTTGTGAAAGCAGAATATTTCCAGGGTCTAGGTTACATGCAAATAGTTTGTAAAGTTGAAGTTGCAGGTAAAATTGTCAAATGGTTTTTAGAATAGTTATTTTATTAATATCCCAGAGAAGTTATTTTTGTAGAATCTTATATGTTATTTCCAGTTTATAGATCTGATATCTATGTTGTGATTTTAACAGCAAAAGCTGTCACTGAGTTTTGTTAAATTAAAATATTTGAAAGGCAAAGAAAAAAGAAACAGTCTTTCAGCAAATTATTTTTTTATGACTAAGAACATTTTAGAGACAGATGAATTCTGTCACTAACAGAACATTTTTTTTATGATCTTAATTTCATTGGATATTTAAATAGATGAGAACTTGATGACTGACAAATGGAATTGTAAACTTCTTCCTGAGACACATAGTCAGTTGAACTTTCTTCAGGAAGAAGAAATGCATGTTTCCTTTCAAATAAAATAATAAATCTGTGTTTATTTTGGAGTAATAAACTGCATTAGACACCTTTTCAGGGGTAGGCAATGGTCTCAGTGGAATTGCTTAAAGAAAAGAATATTGTTTAATATGTGTAAGAGTCGTGTATTCCAATATTCAACATTTTTGTTCATTTTCTGATTGAGGAAAGTAATTCTTGTGAGATTCCAAAGTGTTTTGAAGGTCTGCTTGACTTATGAGTGTAAATTGTGATATTTTGGAGGACCCAATTCTCTTGCCATTTTTACCCAATCACTTCTGTTTGCAGAGCCACTTCTTAATTTCTTTAATGAAAAAACCACCAGGCAATGGTTTTTTCCTAACTAATTGAAAGGTCAACAATCAATATTTTATTACAAATAAACTAAACTGTCAGTAACTCATGCCAGCTCAAGCATCTGCTGTGAAGAGCAGTAGCTTCTGCCATAGAGCAGGAGCAGTATCTGCTTAGCTCCATTGGTTTCATTCTGTACCAGCCTTTGAGGCATATTGCTTACTGCCATAAAGGTTTTAAAATTTGTTTTTATATAGCCTAGTCTTTCTCTTGGGGGAGTCTAAAGCAGCCTTCAATGACATCCAATTATAGACAGATCACATAAAGGAAGTATTCATCTAAATATAACCTGATCTTGCTCTTGGGTAGTCTAAGGCAATCCTCAACCACATCCAATTATAGATGTATCATATGAAGAAAGTACTCATTTAAATATAGCTGACAGGTCCATAGACGACTAGAAAATGGTCATCTAATCTTACTCCTGAGATAGCATAGGCCATAGGATTTCATCATTGACCCTCTAGTCTGCAGAAAAAATGCCTTCTAGGAAGCAATCCAGACTTGATTTATAGGAATCAAAAATCTGTTGCTCCCTTCAGGCTGTTGGAAAACAGTTTAATTTTCTCTGTAATTTGCCTGTACGATATTTTAATTTGCTCACATTTATCAACTTTATATGAAACATATGCCTTCTGGGATAATATTTCTGGTGGATTTTTTTATAAGTAAGACATTACAATTGAAACAAAATTATTGTATGCTGTGATGGTTTCTTAAAATAGGCTGCAATATGCCCTGCATGGTAAACAGCAGAATGTTTTCTTTGTATCCTAGCTCCCTAGATATGCAAAGCATACACAATTTAATGGCCTAATTAACTCATAGGGTGCTGTCATATATTCACTGGTGGAGGGATGGTAGCAGAGGTGCTTTAAGTTTTCGGGGGTTTTTTTACAAGATGCTGGTAACAGCCTCTTTTTCAAGTTCTCTAATGTTTATATTTGCTTTGTAGAAAATCTCTGATCTGTTGCTTAGGTTTGTGGAAAATAAATTATCATTGTTTGCTAGAAGTTCCAAGGACTAAGAGAAGCCATGTGTTGGAGAGCAGGACAGCATAGGTCATTACAGAAATTTGGGTTCTGGCCATGCAAGACCGATGACAGCCCTGTACGTATTTCATCATTCAGATTTGTTGCATTCACTTCATTTTTCTATTTAAGACTGTAATTGCAGACTTAGGCTACAGAGTGATTGCATGTATTTGTTAAGGTGGCAGTAAACGTGAGAAATGCTAACTTTTTAGAGGCTGTGCTTTGCTTAACTTAATGCTTGGCAAATATTAAGGGTTTTTTTGGTTCACTTGTTTTTGTTTCTGTCATAGACATGGAAAAGCAAATATTTTGGACACTGTAGGCTTAGTATCAGTAGAATATCAAGAAAGAATCTATTACCTGTGGAAAGCTTAGGGAAGTTGGCTTTGTTTACTCTCCATTTCAGTATGTAATTTAGAATTATTAAGGTGTTTTCAATTTGCTTCTTAAAACAGTGATAACCTGATATGGGAAAAGGTAGGAGAGGTCTCATGAGTTTCAAACTATTATGAAACTGAATTGGGAGCTATTTTAAATTCCCTTGGTAATCTTTCATACAGCCATAAGTATATCTTAAAGGACGCTTTCTATAATAAATCTCATAATATAGGCATTATGCCTGTCTTAATATTATAACATCTGTGAGCAAAATATATGTGAGCTTGTAAAGGGATTCACATAAGAGATTGTCTTCAGAAATGAAGTCTGTAGTATGCAAATGTAATGCATATAGCTGCAGTACTTGGTGCAAAGATTATGGGAAATCAGGACTGAACAAACCAAAAAATTGTCCCTGATGCTCACACCATTGGTTGGCACGGGACTCAAGGGATGTTTAATGCATGACATTAGACGTTATTAAAAAAAAAACAAATAATTTTTATTCTTATTAAATCATTAATTCACTAGTCATGAAGTTGTTTTACCCTCAGTCTTACTTTCCCCAACTATAGAACTTCTAGTGTGAGGATTAGGTAGGCAAATTTTTTTTGAAAGTAGCATTTTGAAAGTATAAAGAGAAAAATACAAAGATATCTTGAAAAACATTAGGCATAGACTCACCAGTCAATTTTATTACATTGCTTTATATATAGGGGTTGTAGATAATGTAAGTACTGCTGCTTCAAAATGTTTTTATTCCTGTTTTGCTAAAGTGCCTCAAACCCCATTCTTTCAGCTCTAGAATATATCTTCATAAATGATGAAGTTGCTGCTATGGATTTCTGCTACTTCAAAAAAAATGTTAAAATTTGGATACAAGTGAAATGAAGCCATTATTGTTGAGCTGTGATCAATCCTTGCCCCATCATCATTTGTTTTCAGAACCATTCAGACACTGCCATAATGCAGTGTGACACCCTAGAAACAGCTGCCTAGTTAGAACAGCATCTTAAGAGCACAGCTTTATAGCATATTTTGCTTCTTCCCTTCACAATTTTGGTAGAGTAACTGTTCCACCCCTTCAGTATTTAGCTAGATGACAAATTAAATTGAACTATTTATCCAGACATCATTTCATCTGAAACCTGTATTACCTGGAAAAGAGTAGCTATTAGTGGTTGTTTTTAAGTGTTATAGTTGAGACAGCATGTTTCAAACAAAGTCCAACATATTCTTAGAGCTATATGCACCAAGGTCATGAAGGGGATAAATTTAAATGTAAAAGCTTGAGATTTAGTAAAAGATATTAGGATGCACAGAACTGAGCAGCTGTGTTCTTACACTGACTGATTTATGGTGGCAGCGAGCATGGATAATAAAGTAGGATTTAGTACTTTTAAATTTAAATTGGAATAGTAAGCAATGATACACAATACTTGTTGCAAACAAAAAAAAAAATCAACAATCAACAATAAAAACCAACAGTCAAAGCTTATCATGTCATCAGCCAGCAAGTAAGAAGCTGTGAGTTTGGGCAGGCTTATCAGGCTGGTTTTTGGGTGGGGAAGCCAAGGGTGCAGTACCTGTGAAACAAGCACACTACAGCATCCATCTCTTTGCTGGTGAGCCCCAAGCAAGACCAGCCAGTGAGGATAAGAGGACCTGGGAACTGTTCAGGAGTGTTGGACAAGAGCAGGGACATGCTGGTATTTGAGGGAGCCACTATAGTGCACGTGAGTGTGAGCTGGGTGTGCTGAGTGTGTGCTGCCAGCACTGAGCTTCAGACTCTGCTGGCTGAGGAGGGGAGGGCACTTGGTGCTCATGTCCAGCCTGAAGGTGATGCTCAAGGCAGCCCCTTGTCTGCGGCAGCCTGGGCAGCTGCAGCTGTCCTCTGTGTGTCCGAGCTTGGAGTACACTCTCAGCATCACTACTGTTGGGCTTGCAAAGGAGGAAGGAGCAGCTGCATCTGTTGACCAGGGGTAGAAGTCTGTGGCTTTCTGGGCTGGACTCCAGAGGCCGGTGGGAAAAGTGTCTTATATAAATAACAACTCAAAGCTGCTGGAAGCAATGGCCATTTCTCAAATCCCGTAACAAAATGTAATCAGAATAGTTATAACCAGGTCCCAAGTTTTTCTCAAACTTTTTTTCCTTCACAAAAAGCAATTAAATTGATGAAAATGCACATTAATCCCTAAAGATGTTATTCATTATATTTTTATACTATCATACAGACATAAATATGATCTCTAAAGAGCTGTTAAAAAGGAAGTGGTTTTGATAAAAACAAAAATAGAACAAACCAGAAGAATCCCAGAAAACTTAATATTGTTTTTAATAAAAATCAAGGTCAAGTTTATCTGCAGCAAACAGAATTAATATTAATTAAAGATAAAATTTATTCTATCTATCAGGGCTTTATGTTTAGCTTTCCTAACATGATCCGTGGCTGCTTAGACAATTTCTCTGTATTCCATAGAGATGGGGTGGGAATTAGATGATCTCTGAGATCCCTTCCATACCAAACCATTCTGTTATCTGTGATTCCTTCCAGGCTACCTATCCTTGCTTCCATACTGCCTAGGCTTCCTCTCTGTGTTTCATTTGGAGCTGCTTTCTCAATAGCTGAAATAATCTTGTGATGCTTTTCTCTTATAAAGATACCATAATCTACTAAATAATTGCCAGTTCCTCCTCTACATATACAGTAAAAAGATGGGGGTGCTTTATCCAAATGTAAAATTGCTCAACTGGTGTACTAGCTCTGCAGTGCTCAGGGTTCACAGCATGTTCCATTGAAAACTGGAAGACTGCAGGTATTCTGTTTTTCCTTCTTCACACTGGGCAAAGAAATTATATCATGGGAATCTACTTTAGTAAATAATCAGTAATAATTTTCAAACAGTCTTTTATTTATGCTTAAATAAATTTATGCATAAATTAAATGCTTATTTTGCTAGTCAGTCTACTTGTCTCTGTGCCAAATAAAATGCAAAATTCTTTGGTAAGAGAAGGTAATTCACATTATATTAGCTGTTAGTCATGATTTTAGGAAGCTACTATGAAAGATATGAGAACATTTATATTACAGAAATTTATAATATTTATTTTCACTAGCTTTCATGTTTGACATACCATGCTCTAGCTTTCAGAATTGCCTGTGTAATTATTTTCATATAATAAAAATCACAGAATTGCTTTTCTTTGGTGCACTTACTACCTTATGTGGTTGTGTAGTCAGGTATTTACTGTGGATATCACTGTTCCTCTAAGCCTTGAATAAGTGAGTCTCAGAATGGCTGATGTTGGAAAGGATCTCTGGATCCTCTGCTCAAGCTGGGTCACCCAGAGCTGTCCAGGATCATGTCTATCCTGTGTCACTTGCTCTGGGTGACCCTACTTTGGCAGGGGCTTTGGACTGCATGATCTCCAGAGGTCCCTTCCAACCCTAACTATTCTGTTATTCTGTGATTCTCTGATTTGTAAATCTTAAATTTGGTAATTAATAGCTTGCTAGCCATTACCTTCCTAATGTCCACCGTGTTATAAACTTTAGCAGGTGCACCTCTGATCAAAAACTGCTTAGAGAATGTAATTATTGTCCTGGAGAGAGAAGATTTGGCAAAAATTAATATTGAAGTTCTTTTTTCTAAGCCATTCTAAGCTGATTTAGATACCCTGGTGTGAAGAAGTCAAGTAGTCCCTAAAGTCCAATATTCCAGCTATGAACTGACTGATGTGAAAAGCTTGATGGTTGCATGAAGTATTTAACAATGCAAATATCTAGGGTAAAATAGCCCTATTAAGGGCCTCTCCTGAGCTATAGGAGCTAAAAGCTGTTTTGTGTCCTCTTATTCTTTTCTTTTCCAGGATTCAAAAAAGGAAAAGGTCCTAGTCTCCATCTGAGATTTTTTTTATCTCCTTAATCATCACGGTTATCTTACTGCACCCTACCTCTGGTAGGTATATGTTATATATATATATATATATATATATATATATATATATATATATATATATATATATATATATATATATAAATAATATATCTGTGATATATTTTTCCACAGAAACTGACAATTTTCTATCAGCTACTGCAATGAAGCACAGTTTTAGTTGCATCTACATACCTCAGCAAAAAGGAAACAACAATAATTATGGAAGCTATCTACCATACAAGGTCAATTTTTACTGATGCTTCTATTTAGAATAATCAACTCTGCCTCTATATAATAAAATGAGGGCTAGTGAGCATCCAGAAATGAAGCACAACTATCATGTAAATGGTCTAGGACCTCATCCTGCATAAGTGTCATAAAAATTTATTGTTCATTGGAGTTAATAGGTACCGAGGTCATTCAGTGACACTTTGAAGCATGAGGGCCTTATTCCAAATTAATCTTTATTTTTGTTTTAACTTTAATATTACAGCACTTCAAAAAAAACCCCAGTAACCATAACAACTACAATTTGCCATATATCAACAATTTTATTTCTGTAAGCATTTTAACAGCCTTGGCTTTTCAGTGGTTGAGCACATTTGATTTAATGCTCATTTCACATTCACCAGTGTAGTGAGAATAAGGACTAGTTTTCATCTGATATCCTAGATGTACAACTCTCAAATTCTCTAGAATGTCAGTAGTGATAATTACTGCTAAAACGTTCAAAAGGATGATGAAACACTTAGAAGGAGAGTTTGAGAAAGTCAAGCAAAAAGACAAAAATCTGGTAACACTATCAGTAGTGACATAGGTTGACTTCATTAAAATCCAAGTTTTCATTAATATACAAGAGTAACTTAAGACTGTAGCTATATGGAATAATCTTTTAGTAATGAAAATGTGTTTGAAACAACTTTTTTTTTTTATTTTTAAATTTAAAAGAAGCTAATTTTAAATAGTCAAAGTACATACAGAGGGAAAAAATGAAACATGCACATTAGAATTAAGGACCAAAGACAATTAAGGAACAAGGACAAAATATTTGCAAATGCTACAGAAGCTGTTTATAGACATGTTGTAAAATAGCTTTGAATGAATTATAAATAGAAATGTAATCAATGTTTAAAGTAGTTTTTTATGTATATGTGGATGTTTACAGTATAGTGTATTTAGTATACATAAACATAATTTAGATTTAATAAATATTTTATAGCATAAATAGCATAGATATTATGCATCTACTCTGAAATATGATGAAAGTAAAAATAGATTAAAAAGTGAACAAATATTAGTATTATAGAGCATAGTGAAGTTAGCTGGAAGAATGTAACCTAAAAAACCAAGGGATGTTTGAATACTGCTATTTATTATGCACAAGTCTATAATAAAGAAGAAGGGAGAAAAGTTAATTCAACTTTTGAAAGTACACAAAACCCAGAAAGTATTGCAGAGATTTTAAGAAGCTAGATACTAATTTAGTTTGAAAAAGCCATTTAAAATATAGAAGCGGTATATAATATTATAAGAATATATCCTTAGGGTTTGCTCAAAAAATAAGATTCAGTTCTCACCTTATCCTTCAGCTCTATGAGTAATAAAAACAAATGATATCTATGTTGCACTTATTTTGGTCAAAAATAGGAAAATTGTCTAAATTTGTGATTTTTCACATTATAGCATATAATGGTTAGAATTATTGAGGTGGGGGGAGAATGGAAAGTAAATAATAGATAGAAAATAGAAAGAATACCTGAGAAAAAAAATTAAAGTCTTCCTAAACTGATTACTTACCTTTGTGAGAATCAACTTCATAGTTCATTACTCAATTCTGTAAAAAAGAAAAACGGAAAATATTTTTCTCATTTGAAGATATGTTTTTATCTTCTAGTATTGACCAAAGGACTTTAGTACAAGAGAAAATTTGTAAACCAGAATAACAGCTTTTAAAGTACTTAAATGAAAAATGACCTTAGAGTCGTGATATGCTTGACTTCCCTGAAAAGGAAGACATAGAATACAGTGCCAATTGTCTTCTGGTTTAATGTATTGAATGGCTGATAGAATAAAGAGAATTTAAATAGATAGCAGCATTTGATTTTTTTTAAACCAATTAATTGACTGGAATAATTACCACTCAGATTTCTTATGTGGTATCTTTACATGTTCTTTAATCACGTGGTTATATTCAGCTGGCTATGATTTCCTAAAAAGCAGCTCAAAATATTAAAGTTCAGTTAATTAGAGAGACAAGATAATCAATCTTTCTAAGCTCAGCCTAAGGATATTCTTTGATTTTAAAGGATTGACTTCTTATCTGAATTTGACAATTGGATTATTGAAACTTATATTGACTTTTGTCAAACTGTTTAAACGTGTAGCTTATAATTTAACTTGTAGTTTCAACACTTTGTTAAAAGCAATTTTCTAAGATGATAAAATAAACCCATTTCACCTTCTAACAATAATGAGCCCTTGGCATAGTGACAGGAAAGATGTAAGAATACTTAGCTTCCTTCTGTGCTCAGCTGAGTTCTAATTCCTGAAGCTCCTTGCCTCATAAGTTTTGCCTCTTCTTTAGTGTTCCTAACTTCTACCTCATTAGTGAAAACTTGACCTCTTATAATCTCTCCCCATGGTTGTTTCCGCCATCTCCCATTGCTGTATCACTTTGCAGATCTAAAAGCTCAAAGGAAATAAGAATGATTGTGTCACAGGAGAGCCCCTAGGCAGGGTGGAGGCTAGAAGAGAAGAAATCAGTGATAAATAATTTGAAACTGATTAGCTATTAAAGACAGATATAGTGGTGGATTGTGAATTCCTTTTCTAAGACTCCCATGGCCCTTTCACAGCAGTCTCATGCTGATCATGTCCCCAGCCCTTCTGGTCCCGTGTTGACCAGCACCATGGGCTCAGGAAACAGGACATTTACTCCACCTTCTCAGTATGCCTAACTCCTGGCTGGTGGCCTGGACTGCTGCGCAGAGTTCTTGCACCCCTGGCCCAGCATTCTGCAGTGTCTTGGACACGGCCAGAGGGCAGATTTTTAACCATCTATTACTTTCTAAAGTTGACAGCTGGCAGAAGCTAGCAATGCCTTGGCTGCTTGTGTGACACCAGGCTAGTTTCACTGGCATTCTTTGTACTGGAGGTCAGTGAATTATTTTTGTAATGATTTCTAACATTGTTTTCCCATTTCAAATGTGACACACAAGTGAGTAGTTAGTAAAAGTTACATGGCAAAAATAACCTGTTCTTTAATTTATTTTCTAGCTTGCGCTGGATTAGTTTAATGAGTTAGAACTGGTCAAATATAGTAGAGGTCACACATACCTGAGGCTTTACTTTGTAATGTGCAACTGCCCTACCTGATAATGACCAATAATCAAAAATCTGAAGGGTTTTCCTGTAGTATCATTCTCTATGGATTCTAGCTTGTGCATCTGAGTTGCTCATATGCCAGCAGCTCTGGGAAAACCATCTCTGGGGCAGAGATTTAGTGACATGAATGGAAGTAGTCTTATGGGTTTTGAAAATCATCTGCTATTTCAAGTTTGTGATGCAAATGTTGAGAGTCTCATTATCGAAGGGCAGAGACATGACTACACATGTGGGAGGCTAAAATGGTGCTTACATCCCCAACTGAGAGCACTGTACTCTTATCTATCATTCATTTCTGTGAACCTCATCACTGCTCACAGGCATGTGCATTCATATTCTACAGAGTGCAGAGTCCATAAAAATAGGAGAAAAATATCTTCTAGTGAATAAATGATATCTTTTTTGGAAACCAGAATTTTCTTGTTTGCTGAGGACTTTACATATTCCTGCATATTTTCCATAAATTTGGTGGGGATTTTTTCCTGTAGATGTACTCTGGTTAAATAAACTGCCATAGTTTAATCAGAAAACTTTGCTAGAAATGAAAAAAAATACCATTTTATCTAAAGAAAAGTAAGCTGATGAGGCTACTATACTATGATATGATTAAATAGAATTTTAGTTCAGTTTGACTGTCATACCAGTTGAGCTGTCCTGCCTTTGCTTTTCACATGTCTTAGGATTCTAGTGTTTGTTGCATCTGTCAATCAGCCAATTAAATTCACATTGAGAGAAAACATTGTGCGGGAAGAAAGTGTCATTCTAATGAGCTCCTATTATTGTTTACATTCTTGTGCAATAAGTGAAATTTCAGCTATCAGAACCTGACAGCAGAAGGAAAGAATTCTTGTTAGGAAAAACTTAAGGCAAGACATCCTTTCTGAGATCCTGGGATTTATATTAATTTAAAATGTCCTTTATGTTCATCCATAATTGCCAAATTTGTGTTATTTGTATTGACATTTTAAATTAATGTAGTCAAATCAGTATTTCTCCATCAAGGGGGATCGTTAAAAGTAAATGATGTGAACATTTCATGAATGAGAATTATTGTTTTAGTCTAGATCCAATATTTTTGGGGTTTATGTGGCCATATTTTCTTAGCTTCTTTCTGTGAGAAGCTGCCAGAAGCTTCCTCCATATCTGTTAGAGCCAATCCCTGACAGCTCCAAAGAGGGATGTGCTGCTGGCCAGGGATGGGCCAAACAGAAACTGTGGTAATGACTGTGATAACATATTTAGGAAGAAGAAGAAACAGGGTATTTATTGTGCAGATATTATTGCCAGAGAAGAGTGGGGTGAGAATATGTGAGAGGAACAACTCTGCAGACACCCAGGTCAGTGGAGCAGGAGGGGCAGGAGCTGCTCCAGGAATTGGAGCTGAGATTCCCCTGCAGCCCCTGGCGCAGCCCACGGTGAGGCAGCCGTGCCCCTGCAGCCCATGGGGGAGCACAGGGATGGATGCTGAGATCCACCTGCAGCCCTTGGAGGATCCCACACTGGAGCAGGGGGATGCCTGAGAGGAGGCTGTGACCCTGTGGGAGACCTGTGCTGGAGCAGGGTCCTGGCAGGGAGCTGCAGACCCACGGAGAGAGGAGCCCATGCCAGAGCAGGTTTTCTTGGTAGGACTTGTGAGCCCTAGGAGACCCACACAACAAAAACCTGTCCTTGAAAGACTGCATCCATGGCAAAGTGACCAACATTGCAGCAGTTAGAGGAGAACTGTCACCCATGGACTTCTCACACAGGAGGAGTCCATGGAGAACTGTCTCTTGTGAGAGGGAGCAAGCAAAGGACTCCTCTCCCTGAGTAGAGGGAGAAAAATGTAATGAACTGACCATAACCCCCATTCCCTGTTGCCCTGTGCTGCTGAGAGGGAGGAGGAGAGCTGGGAAGGAGGGAGGGTTAAGGGAATGTGTTTTTAAGGCCTTATTTTACTTGTCATTATCCTGCTCTGATTTTGTAAGCAATAAATTCAAATAATATCTCTAATTCTAGCCTGTTTTGCCTGTGATGGTATTTGGAGAGTGACTTCTATTTTATTGAAATATTTATTTATATATTTAAAGATATTTATTTAAAATAAAAATATTTCTTTTTAAACAAAAAAGAAAAATGATTGACTTTAAAAAATTTTGTCACAAAATTAATGACTGTATATGAAAAACAGTGCATATGAAATTAATGCCTGTATATGAAAAACAGTGCAAGACCACACTTGTGGAAAAGTGATTCTTCCCACGTACGTGGCACTGGTGAGGCCACACCACAAAATCTGTCCAGTTCTGGGCCCCTCAGTTCAGAAAGAATATAAAGGGGATGGAGAGAGTCCAGAGAAGGGCAGGAGAACAGGTGAAGCATCTGGAGCACAGGGAAGGTGCAGCCAGGTGGATGTGGCGCTCAGTGCCATGGTCTGGTTGACACCAACAAGGTGGTGCTCGGTCACCGGCTGGGCTCAATGATCTCAGAGGTCTTTCCCAACCCAATTGATTCTGTGATTCTGTCATATTCTATAAACTCTGCTGTTGGCTGACAAGCTGGACATTAGACCAGCTTTAGACAGAAGAAACTGCTAGTGCTTTTATTAAAAACCATATTTCTATGACAAAAACTTCTGCAATGTCTCTTCTGAACATCAGTCTCTGACACAGCCCTGGGCAGAAATATTTTCTTGACCTATTTAAACTTTGAAGATTTCAATTTTTATTTTTGCTTTTGCACTGAAGCAAGCCCAAACATATTCAAAGTATAAAGTAATAAAGTTTAGAAAAGGAGGAAGATAAAAAAAATCCAATGTCATCTGATGGAAACATGCCTTACCTGATGTTCCTGTTCCTTGAACTGTCACAAATAATGTGAAAATGCTCAAAGCAACAGCAGAAAGCTCTTCTTGCATAGGTGTCTCTATTGGAGAGAGATTAATATAAACATTTTGACTTTAATTTGGTAGCCTCGGAATCTCTTTTCCAAATTCACAGTGAAATGTCATGAACAGAAGACAGCTGGCTGTTGGAAAATGGTCTCCTGTAACAGAAAAGCTGCACTGTTCAAATGAGCAGTCTTTACCTACATTTTGGTGCTTCTAACAGAAAGCTCCATAGTCTGCATTTGTGTTTGCATATATATATATATATCTCAAACCATTCATACATTTCCTATTAAAATAAGTTATTCCATAAAGCAGGAAAAAAAAAAGCTTATTGCTACAAGCTTATTGCTACCAGCAGCTTTTTCTTTCTTTTAAAAATGGCATTTTTTTTCCTTTTTAAAGCAGACCAAACTTTAAAACAAAGGAATAGAGTGTTTACAAATGCAAATGTTTTCATGTTACAAAAATAACAAAAATATTTATTTTCACCACAGATCTTAGAGTTTCAAACTTCTGTGCATAACTTTGTCCCAAATAATTTAAGAGTAATACTCACCTCATTGTAATTACACAGACTCCAAGAAGACTACATTTCTACACAGTGAAAGGAATCATATGGCAAATGGTGATATACTCTAACTAGTCCATATATATTCAGCCTCAATCAGAAAAAAAAAAAAAAAATAGAGTTTTTGTAAAGTATATAAAATTAGGGTATTTTTTTTTTTAATCTATAGCAGAGATCCACCAGTAGCCTCTGGGGAGGACCCCATGGTGGAACAGGAAGATGTCCAAAGGAGGCTGTGACCCTGTGGAAAGCCCTCACAGGAACAGGCTCCTGGCAGGAGCTGTGTCTCCATGGTGGTCCCACGCCAGAGCAGCCTGTTCCTGAAGATCTGCACCTCCTGGAAGGGATCCACCCCGGAGCAGCTCAGGAGCAACTGCAGCCCGTGGGAAGGACTCGTGTTAGAGAAGCTCATGGAGGATGGTCTCCTGTAGAAGGTACTCCACGATGCAGCACAGGAAGAGTGTGAGGAGTCCTCCCTCTGAGGAGCCAGGAGCAGAAGAAACAGCAGGTGATGAACTGAATGTAACTACTTCTTCCTCTGCACCACTGATAGGAGAAGGTAGAGAAAATCAGGAGCGAAGTTAAACCCAGGAGAAAGGGAGGAGCAAGGGGAATTTTAAGAATTAGTTTTTATTTCTCATTATCCTAATGTGATATTATTGTTTATAAATTAAATTAATTTTCCCCAAGCTGATTCAGCTTTGCCTGTGATGGTGACTGGTGAGTGCCTCTCCCTTTTCCTTATCTCAACCCATGAGCCTTTTGCAATATTTCCTTTCCCCCCTGTCCAGCTGAAGAGGGCAGTGATAGAATGGCTTTGGTGGGCACCTGGCATCCATCCAGCCAGGGTGGGCCAACTACAACAGACTGTAAATGACAGTTTGGCACATGACCTTGATAAATGCAGCATGACAGCAGATTAGCCTTCCAGACCCATAAAGTATTGCTTAAAAGAACTTACAGTGTCAGTGAGGAAAATCTCCATGGAGAGTTTCTCTAAATGTCAGCATTTAAATTTAATATGTAGTTTAACAGCAATTCTATGTTTAAATGAGCCAGTTATCACAAAATGCTTCAATTAACTTATCCATAAGAAAATGCTGAAAGGGATGCCTTTTTAAAATAAATTAAGATTTATATGATTCTATGAATTTATATTTGCCCCCTAACTGTTGCAACAGCAATAAAATCTTCAAGTTTACTGAATGTTCATGAAATACACAATACTTGTATCAGATATGCTGTTCTTTGCTTTGTTGGGTTTATTAAGGAATTATATTTTCGTCTATATAAGGGCACAGTGATAAAAATGTTACACATCTGAAAACAGGCAAAAGCTTTTTAAATAGATCTGTGAAGAAGTGTGTGTGAGCAATATAAAGAATCTGATCAATAGAAAACAGAAGAGAAGCAGGAAAAGAAAATTAAAATTAGGGATGAAGAAGCTAGCCTGGGAGCAGGGAACACAGTTAAGGTTGGCTTCACTGCACTTCAGAAGCAGAGAATCAATAAGGCCATTGCTTAAAACTGAAGATAAAATTACCTGTGTAAATGTGCTTTATTATTCTGAATCTCTGTTATGTTGTTTCAAGACTTTTCTACTGTTCACTTCTGCATTGCTTATTTTTTTTCTTCTAGAACTCATAGTACTCATCAGCCTTGTTTTGTCTTTTTACTTTTTTTTTTTTTTCTGGAAAGATGTCTTCTCAGTTTAAGTCTACTTGTCTACACATTTATTTATACGATTTTACAGAAATATAAAATACAATAGCAAAGCATGGGAAAAAGAAAAATGGTCTGTGTTATAGTTCCATGTAAAAGGGATCAAGAAAACAAAGATAACTTTAGGACAAGGATACAAGCCAGGTGTTGACATGAGTTAAATTGGAGACATCCATAATTCATGTAGTCTCAGGAGTATGATTTGAACTTTCACACTCTGTAAGAGACTTACTGAACTTAGAGGGCAGCAGTTTGGGCTGATGCTCTCTGTTCTTCGTAATGTTTCATATGAGATGGATTGTGCCTCTTGCAGGCAAAGTCAGCAACAGGCCCACAGATCAGTCTATCTCACCCAAGAAGCTGTGAAACCTTGAACTGAATGCTAACTCAGAGAGAAAGCCATCAAGTGCCAATCATTCCGTCATCATGGCGCTGAAGAGGATGAGGGCACTTCTCTAAGATGTATTTTGACTGAAGAGAATCTGCTAAGAGGTCAAAAAAGGTGCTGAGACAATTGAATTACGTATTGTATTATTATTTTCCTGGACTGGAACAAAATATAAAATTTTGTTTGATAATGGCTTGTTCTCAGAGCACAGAAAAGAGAACTGAAGGAATCATAGAAAACCCACATCTTTCTACAGTTCTAAATCTTATTTTTATTTAGAGAAAAGTCTTTGGATTTCCTGATATACTCAAGGATATAGGAAAGGGTGGCAAGGTGGAAATGAAACAAATCCTACAGATCAAAATGAGAAAAAGTCTACTGAATCAGAGCAAAGTCCCACCAGTCTAGCAAATCATAAGGTCAATCTTTGTTTTAAAGGCAATCCAAGTTAAGTGAAAGATTGTGTCCCCCTAATAGCAAATCTGGTCAACTGATGTGGTTCTCTGAGAGACAGCAGGAATTTAAAAAGGGACATCTTCTATACCAGAAGCTCCTTCCACATTTTCACATAAGAGGTTATCTTTAATTTGTTGCTGACTGGGTGATTGTTCATGTTAATGATGCGTTGTCCAGAAACTCCATTTCAAGTTACTACATCAATAAAACTGATTTTAATTATGTCTGAAAGTAAAATATTACTAACACAAAATAATGCTAGACATTAATATTTTCAAATTATCCTCTAAGGAAATACCTTTTAAAAGAGTGGAGACCATGCCAAACTTAGTGAACTCCAAGCTGTAATTTGCTGTTGCCATTAGTAAACAAATCTGTAGATGCACTGGAAGGGAAGGGGGCCTTTTACAGCCATAGAAACATTCAGAATTTATATGATTATTCTGCCTTTTTTTGCTTACACATGCATATTATCTTTCCCTAGAGTGAACGAGCCAGATTCATTTGCCATATTACTGCTTCCTAAAGTGATTGACAATACAAAGACAGACTTCATTCAGACTGATGGTAGAGACAAAGAAGAGAGAGGAATGGTCTCCTTTTCTTCTGGATCCATTTTTTAATGTATCAGTCAACCTGCCTTGTCTGTCAACAAGTTACATAGTGTTACAGATTTAATCTTTAATAGATAACTAGGAGTTGATAATCTTGGAAGAATATTAGTATTTTAAATTTAGGAATGACAGATCTTTGAGGGTTACATTCAGCTAGTGATACTGGACAGAAACTACATATGCTTTTCCAAGTCTGGTTTTATTTTTCCTTCAAATATTATTTTTTCCCTTAAAACTATATTATATTTGCTTTAACTTAAATACATGAGGAAATAAGATAATAAGGAAAACATGAGGGAGTTAAATTCACTTCAGTACAGTAGACTGAACTTTCTTCTTAGATTTTATAGTTAAGATTTGAATGGTATTTTGTGGTTATTATGTTTCCATTATTCTGTTTCTGTCATACAAAAGCTGATTTTCAAAATAAGATTTCTGTGTATTAAATGAGTGTTTGAATTAAATGATTGCTAAAAAGTCTTGTACATAAGATTTAGTGACTCAGCTGTGGAAGCAGAATATCTGAGGTACTGAAGCTCAAGAGCAAATGTAAATAAGAGGACCCTTAACCTAACTAGTCAACTTGTCAGAAAAGTGGCTGCAGTGCAGAATCTTTTAACGGTGGATTGTTGCCCTTGAAAATGTTTCTGAAATATTAAAGCATGTATATGAGCAACCATGGGAATTACTGTAGCAGAGGATGAAAAACAGTAAACAGTGGAGGCTTTTTTTTTTTTTTTAAGTTTTATTCTCTTCCCTGTAAGTCCATGGGGTAAATTTGAAGTTCTTTTTCAACAAGAATTCCTTGCAAAAACAGAGAGAAGAGAATTTTCTCTGCTTCAAAAGGTTTTGTAATGTTTTCCCAAGTTAACACTTAAAAGTGCTTCTTCTGAGGCTTGAGTGAAATTTTAAAACTGGAAAGTCTGGGCATCTGCCCCTTGTTCTAGAATTTGGAATTTAACCTAATTGACTAAAGGCACTGTAACTCACTTCTTTGGTATAAATAGATCCCAACAGCTCAAGAATTGACTAATGAACTTATTGATTAGTCTAGTTACTCCAGAAATTCCACTGGCTTTTAATCAAAGGTGAGATGATAAACTGTGTTTGAAGTCCTAATTTGCATATTAAAATTAGTAAATCACTTTTAAATACGTAGTTCATACATATAACACAGCAGAAAGCAAATAGAAATTAAACTGTTAATTTAAGGGTAAAGCAAATTTGCCAAGTGTCAGCTATCATAAAATTTGTGAAACAGACATCACAGGATATATTATACTTTATGCATCAGAAATACAAAACAGAGCATGAGTACTGTGTTTTACATTGTCAAGGAACAGTTTTACTAGACAGTGATCAATATGTTCATTTGTCTGGAAATGTTTATTAACTGAATAGAAAATTACAGATCTATTTTACCAGTGGTAAAATTATGATTCTGCTCTCATTCATTCCATCTTAAAAGCAGTACTGGTACGAATCAGGTCTCAGAGGAGTTTTGTTCTCTTTTTTGATCCTTGTTATAACAAGGAAAAGGTTTACAGCACTTCCCAGTCTTCAGGAAATTACTTTAGGTGCTGATTAGACTTTTGTAAAGTCATTGTAGACTTTTGTAAAGACATTGTCATGCATAGGGAAACTCTCACCTGAAATAGGTAGGCATCTCCAATTATCAACCAAGACAAAATTTTAAGAAGCTGAAAAATATCCTGGACAAGGGAGGTGTATTAGGATAATAACTACAGAATGGAAGCCAAAATTAAAGAGATCTATGGAATCAGTACAATTTATTTCAGAAATATTTTAAATTTGTTAACTGCAATAAAAGTGAGCAAGCATACGAATCAGAAAAAGGCTTCTCGCATTTCTACATATTTTTGAGGCAAATCTAAGCTAAATCATCACAACTGAAATTCAGAAATATTTGAATATCACATCAGTTGTGAATTTGTTTGATGAATGCATTTTGTCAAACCTGGGGAAAGATTCAGCAGCTGTGTATGGTTTTCTTATGTAAAATGACAATATCAAGATATAAAAATAATATTAATTGTTTTGCAGGCCGCTGCTACTGAAGGAATAGGAAAATATAGTATCATATTGAATGTAATGATTAAAGCCAACAATAAAATGCAGCTAAACATGGACCACCTAAAATTAGGAATTGCTTCATGAGGAAAAGAGAATTGTTAAGAAAAGTTTAAATGTAAAACGTGGAAAATGCAAAGAACTGAAACAATGTGGCTTATTTTCAGAATAAAAAAAAATAAAAGAAAAACAATGCTAATTTAAGAAAAATAATCCCAGTCAACATAAGTGTCAGGAACATTTTTTTTCATGCAGAGAATGATAAATGTGTGAAACAGGCTGTCAGACATAGTTGCTCAGGCAAAAAACACAGGGGTCACATGAGAAAAATGAGATGCCTTCCACAGGGGATGGAAGTACTAAGAAAGGATGAACTTTAACAGGCTGAAGAGCCTCTTTCATTCTCTGATGAGATGTTATGTTATCTTCTCAGTTGTTTCTTCTGAAAACATTTAATTGAAAATGTTGTTCTGGTTGCAGCTTGGCAATATTGTCAGAGGACTTCTTAATTCCAGTCCCAAATTTGCATTCTAACAATATATTTTGAAGACTGAATGTCAGGGTACTGTTAAGCAATGCTGATCCTTTTAGCTTTATTGCTTGAAGTATTCAGGTGAATTAGTGTAATGTGTGAGGATGTCAGGACAATCTATATAATGGTTTAGTGTCATTTAAATGGCTCAGCTTGTGATCTGTTCTGTCTTTTTCGGTGCAGAATAGTGAGGGTTTTAGCTGAACTATTGAAGAAAATGCTGATGTTAAGCTCTGGTGATATTTTACAAAATGTTATCCTTCAGAGAATGTTTTTTTAACTGCAAGGACTTCATGACCTTGCAATCACTACTAATTCCAGGGTGGTTTTAAAACATTACAGGTGGAAAAAAATCTAGATTATAATCATCTTCATATGTTTTAATAGCGTTTAATATTTTTATGTGACACCAAAGTAGGGCAGAGTTGTACCAGTGTACACTCTTGAGGACAGGGCTGTCACTTAGTAACCTAGATGATATTTAGGAGTGGATCACCATCAACCTTCTGAAATTCAGTCAAAACACATGCAAAGTTTTTCTTATGTTCCCCTGCAACAGCATAAGGTGGAGTCTGACTGGCAGGGACTGGCAGGGAAGAGCAGCTCTGCTGGGAACCTGGGCAGGGCAGCAGCTGGGAAGCCAAACAGGAGGCAGCAGCTGTCCTGGAACAGGGCAGGCTGAGAACAACCAGGTGTGTACTAGCCTATACACTTGTTCTCAGCTCTGTGAGACCACATTTAGTATCCTGCATCCATTTAGTTTAGGATCCTGATGCAGTTTGGGGCTCTCCAGTAAAGGAAAGACACGTATTATCCAGAGTAAATTTAACACAACCCCAAAGCTGATCGGGGAAAAGATGCTGGGAGAGGGGCTGAGGGGACTGGGCTTGTTAGGCTTGAAGGAAACAAGGATTTTGGGAGACATACCAGGCTGCTGTACCTACCAGCAGGTCCCCAAGAAGGCAGAGTCATGCCTCTCGTGGAGGTCCATGGAAGGAGGGTAAGAATCAACAGCCACAAATGGACACAAAAGGATCAACTCTGTGGACTCCATCTTGGTTAGTACCTCTGTGAAAGATGGTCTGCCTTCAGAAACCTTTTGTCTTTGACTGTAAATTACCTCTCAGACTAGTATTTAGGAATAATGATTGTAGTTTTACCCAAGTCACTTCCACAAGGAGGCCCTTTGTAATATTTTAGTATCTGAAATTCTTTGTACGTTGGTTTCTCCTTCATTTCTTGCTTCCTCAGGTCTTTGGTTAAGATTCTAGCATCTCTGGAATTGGACCTCCTATAGGGAATATTTTGATTTAATTTATAACTTCTCTAGCAATATTTAAGTAAAGATTTATTTCTTTAGGCACAAAAAAAAGTGTCACATAACAGTAAATAACGAGAAGGGATTTAATGCCAATAAAATGTTTTTGTAGTGCTGTGTTGCAACTCCAGCTACTTACAGAGGGCATGCAGTCTCCTTCATACACCTGTGATCAACTGTTGAACTATTGTACATTTTTCTATTTATTTCAATCCAGCATCTTTTGCAACAGCCCTGATACAGAATTTTTTGAGAAAAAAACATTTTCTTTTCTTCTCTCTTTTTTCATAAATACCATGCAGTTTCTCAGCTGGGCAGTTAAAGGTCACATTTTCATCTTCTGTAATAAAAAATGTAAGAAAAAAACAAACAGGAAATCCCTGCATAAAACCTTCATTTCATTCGAAGTATTTAGAAGAATATTCTTTCAAATCTGGGAGTTAAATTTGCAGTTTCTAATCCTTGAATTCAAATAACACAATTTAAAATCCTAAACAATTTCTGTGCAAGATAGTCCTGGGACTGGAGTGAGAACTGAGTATATTGTAAAAAATTAAACTGCCTCTTTATGAGCTAGGGCTAACACTATAAAACAGATAGCTGCATCATGACTAACAGCTTATAAGCCTGAAAAATATTTCTGTATGTCTGCAGAAATAACAATTTAGAGATCATTGCTCCATAGTCCACATCCTAATTCAGATATATTCATTGTAACTGAAAGTCCTTATATGTAAAAATTGTGTTTAACCTCACTGTGCCAGAGAAACACAGTTCCTTTGATGTATTAAATGGTCAGACAGAGTTATAAAATGGAAGCGCTGATAGAATTCTGGCCATATATGCACACAGTATTATATGAAAGACAGGAGAGAAATGGAAGTTTCACTAAAACTTCAATAACAAATTAATTTTCATCTGTACTAAGCCTAGAATTATTCATTTAGTGGATGTACTGATATTTGCACTAGGTCTTCAAAATAAAGGCAGTCCTTTGAAGCTGCATAATGCAAATTAAATATGAACACAAAATGATACAGGATTATCTACAAAATTTCTTCTCACTGTTGTCATATATCACTAATGCCATCAACTGCAGTGCTGGGGCAGTGAGCCAAGCTGCAGGTTATCTGAGTCAAGTTTATGACTTTTCAGGATTTCATTCCTAAAAAAGCTATCATTTCAATCTAAGCATAAATCAGTAATAGTAATGTAAAACCACAAAGAAACGAAATATATGGAGGAGCAAAAACCACAAACCATCTGAAACATGCCCACACTGAAGAAAATATGTGTAGCTCTTAAGGTGAAGTGAACTTTTTGAGCTGAACTCCAGGTGGTAGCATGGAATTGACCTTAGTGATCTTGCCTCCCAGTAAACTGAAATATTTCTTGATTAAATTACAGTTCATGATAGCTGGTAGTAGTTATCCTGAGGTAAGAAGAAGAGCTTTCTTAAGAGAAGGAAAGAGAAGGGTGAAAGTGCAGGAAACATTGCTTTGCCCGAAAAAATGAATATTATTAAGGAAGGGCTTAAGAGCAGCTTGTACAACAGTCAGAGACTGAAAATAACTGTAATTTGCATTGAGATATTCATAGAATCATGGAATGATCTGGATGGGAAGGGACCTTAAATATTACCTAGCTCCAACCCTCCCACCATGTCAATGACATTTTTCACTAAATCAGGTTCCTCAGGGTCCAGTCCAGTCTGTCCTTGAACACTTCCAGGGGCATGGCATCCATAACTTCTCTGGGCACTATTATAGAGTCCTTACACAAAAAGAGAGTGTAAAGTAGTATTTCTGAGTTTCAGCTCAAGGAGTGGAGTTTGGGCAGTGATCAAGAGAAAATGAAATACATAGCACAATATGATACACAAGTCTTAGGCCTTGATGTGGCTTATTAATGGAGAATTTGATCCTATTTCATCAGCCATATTATTATAAACTTCAGAATAAATTTTAAAAAAATTATTCACTTATTGTGAAGTGCATTAACTTGACCTTTTCCCTCTCTTAGCTTTAAAAACTTCATTTTAAACAAAGTATTCATAATTTCACTTCACTCATATCTTAGAGGTTAATTAAATAGTTTGAAATTCAGTATACTGTTGTGCTTTTCCTTAAGTATGTCTGAATGTCACCATTAACATAATGCATGGTTGTGAGCATCTGAATTTGAGCAGTGAGTTTTTGTGCTCCTACTCCATCAGGCAAAACCATGTAAATATTTTGGTACTGATGAGCAAAAGTAATTAGCTCCAAAGATGCAAAGGGTAGACAGTGAGACAGTTTTTTCTTGACTCTGCAGACACAGACTAAATGGCATCAAATCAGCAGTGGCAGTTACTATTAGCCTGCAGCTATAGCAACACCTTTTCCCCCAGCAGGAACAGTTGTAGAGCAAGGAGTGTTAGCAGTAGCCACAGGGGTATACCTGGAGAGAATATTAAAAATGTCTGTATGCAGCACTGTCATATCATGGAGAGTGCTGAAATGTAGAATGATTTCTCCAGCACAAAAAAAAACCCCACAAAAATCTATTAAAATTAATTCCAAAATACCTCTGGGATAAATTTGGTGTTGAAGAATTCTGCAAGATGTGCAAATACTTTCAGCTTTGATAAGGGAATTCATTAAAAGCCAGGAAAAGTGGCTAGCTAGAAAACTGAAACTGCCACAAATTTCTACAATAGTCCAGGACAGTGTGAAAAGATATTTACAATATCCTTTTTGTAAACATGCTCTAATTTCAATTAGGAAACCTCATAGCAGTTACCAGATATCAGGTGCAGTTTTATGGACATCTAACTGCTTAACAGTTAATTGACTGTCCAGTGCAATCTTCTAGCAATCTAAATTTAGGGTTGTGTACATTCTAATCCTCTTAAATCCACCTCAAGCCTACTCTGTGAATTCAAGAGAAATCTTAAATTAAAAAAAAAAAAAAATTCATTGGCATGTAAATTGGAGAAAAGACTATACATACTGTGGTGTTACTTCCAGAACCAGCAAGGTCTGTGCAACTATTTAGGTTTGCAGGTCATTTGGAGAGAAGAATACAAAGTAGGAAGTACATTATATTTGTCATGGTCTGTGCAATGCTTAGTCTCAGAGGTTTAATGTGCAACTGAAAAAGATAGAATTTAGATAATTATCTTCAGTTTCTTTATTAACCCAAGTCATGCTATGCAAATTCAGATATCTCCACATACTACACATACCAACCATTTTGGGTTGAGAATAATCTCTTTCACATATGTCAGTTATAAAAATAGCTGCAGTACTTTGTTGATGTGTCCATTTTTAAGTACTTACTGTAATATTTATTTTCAAAGTATCTTCATGTTAAAACTTAAAGATACTTCAAAGTATCTTCATGTTTAAATAAAGTTTCCATGTTTTTATACAAAGAATTAAAACATACCTCTGTCAAATTACTGTAAGTGAAAGTTGGATCATGTCTTTTCATTAATGAAATACAGCTAAAAGTGACATGGCAGAAGTTCAGGTAACTCATTATTTTTAAAAATGTGACTAAGTATTTATGTGTCAGAGAAAGAGACTTTTTTCCAAAACATGGATTGTACCTGCTTTAAAAACAGATTCAATAACATGTTTAATGTTAGCCATACAGAATAGAGATAGCCAAATTCATTAGTCATATTTGCAATCCATGGCTGTTATTCATAGATTTGTTAAGCCGCAAAAAACAATTTCACTTTAATTATTTTTTCATCTAATCTGTTACAATCTCAAGTCTTCAACCTCTTCTTATTTTGCAGTGTTTATGAAGATCTTTGAAGTAATTTAAAGTTATTCCTTTGGATGAAAGGAACTGCATTATTAAAATCTCTCTAAAGTTATGAGACATCAAACATCCCATTTCAGTTATCCTCATCTCTTTGGCTATGCTTACAGAGAAGAAACATAATTTGCTACATGTAATTATCTCAGCCTTTTCCAAATCACTGCCAAATCTGAGATTTCAGACACTTTAAAGAACTGTAAGCTCAATGAAGTGTTCTGATTTGAAATCAACTCTGTATCCTCTTATAGTAGATACAGTTATTGTAACTTTAGAAAAACTGGTTAAAGGTGTCTCACCAAAACATCTGTAGTTCTATAATCCCTACTGAAATTCACTGAACTTCATCAGAGCACTGTGGAAGGAGAGCTTAATGACACGTGAACACCTTTAAAAAGGATTAATTTTTTTTATCACCAAATAGGTGACAAACCTTTATTTATTTCAGTTCTCAGCTCCACAAATAAATTCTCCTGAATGAAGCTGTGATTATGAGAACTCTTCACTGAGGATGTATTTTAAATACTGCTTTCCCTTTCCAATGAAGATCATACTACCTTGTTACTTCACATAAAAACTGTTGTCAACATTGCCTGAAAAATAAACCAAGAAAGTATTTGATACAGGGAAAAGACAATTGCTAAGAAGGTGAAAGAAAGTCTCTTTCAGTTCATCATTTCCTGCATATAAGCATGGTAAGCAGAAGTACAGAAGTACAGCCTTAAACCTTGACCTCTTCAGGTTTGCATGCACATTGTAAAGGAGAGAGATATGAAAATCTGTTTCTGCTACTCAGAAAAACATAACTGCTATAGCACCCAGAACATTACTGTTCACAATGATCGTGTTATTTAGAAAAAGTCACTAAAGCCCTGCTTAATTGTTAAAGAAGTATGAATTAAGGATTAAAAGTTGATCAGAGTTTCAGATATTTAGATTTCCTCTAATGGAACAAATTGTTTTCAGTTATAACCACATAAAAAAGAGCACCAGAGGTTTGTGCATGTTCAGTCAACAGCAAAAGGCTATTTGATTGTAATTCTGAGAACAGATTATACTGACATAATAATTTTGATTCAAATCAGAGTAGGTCTTTTACTGGTGCCCGAGAAGTCCTTGGGAGCAAAAAAACGATATATTTCACATATTAGGGAATTATGGCCCTTCTCATCCATTATGAACCAATGAGAACTGTACTCCACTATCTCCTTTTAGACACATCAGCTATTAACACAGTTTGATAGATTGTCATAGTTATTGACTTCATTTATGGATTGTAATAAAAAGAGATAAACAGATGTGCAACATATTCCCCATTTAAATACCTTTCTGATTCAGCAAATGAAATCTTATAGAACAGGTAAGTATTTTGGTGTGTCTGTGTCACATACAATAAACAAAAAAGACTAATATGTAGGATGATGTTTTCAGTGTATTAATTTTTCTAGTTTGTATCTAGTTGTTACCGCTATCCTATCCTAGCGCTTTCCAATATTGCAGTCTAATATAGCTTTTCTTTTACTGCAGCACTAACCTCATGCAAGTTCCAGATCGGCTACAACTTATCTTACAAATTTCAGATATGAGAATTAAGAAATCAGGACCACTTGCAAAGGAATTAATAAAAATTAGTAGTGAGTGCAATTACAGACACATGATAAATCAAATCTGCCTTTCAGAGCAGCGATCATAAATATATTCCATGTTAATATGGAATTTGACTACAAAATTGAGACTAACTGCATTTTTAATCTCAAGCGATACTGCAGGAACAAGATAGTGGTTATAAAGTTGCTACACAAAGCTTGCCTTTCAAAATCCTAGGCAAGAACTAGGGAAAACCTTTGCACTCTACAATATGCAGTGTCCACTCTCAACAGATTCAGATTTGAAGCCATTTATGTTATAAATGTCAAAGTCATAGATTAGCCTACACAAATGCTATTGATGTACCATTCCAAATATCTTTGTTGTTTAAAACTTCCCTCTCTTTTTCTCTCCTTAAGCCTTTTCTCTGTTCCATTAAAATTGGAGCAGTTTACACATTACATATTGCACCTGGTGCTGTGTAGACTGATAAACTGGTACCTTGCTACTTAAAAGCCCAGAGTGATTCAAAGAAACACAAACACACATCAACTGTAAGTTTCTCTCTTATCAGGGCATTTGAATGCTTCAGTTGGCTTTTCCTGAAGGTTCCTTTATGTTGATTTTAATGAGCAGAAAATAAAAAAAATACATTGGAAATTTGCTTGAAATAAATTACAGTTGAAGTTCTTCAAAACCAGAAATGAGTGTGATAATCACAGATAAAACTTATAAACCTGAACTGTCAACTCATTATCCTTCTGTTCCAAAGGAGCCACAGAGGAGACTGGTTGTCACTGTACTTGTGTCTTGCCAATGATTTAGTGACTGCAATAATTTAGGAATGAGAACACAGAAGTCTTTCACAATAAGCTAAACAATTTGTTTCAGTCTTGAAGTACTGGCAGGAAATAATATTAAACTAACACAAATGAACTTGCAAAAAATCTTACTGGATATATTATTCCAACCATGTCTGCACTTAGGATCTTCATAGCAGAAGCAGGAAAATATGGGGAAAAAGAAAACACTAATGAGATGAGGGGCCAGCTGGTAAAATAATTGGGATAGCAGAAGATTGCATATTTTAGTTCAGATTTTAAAATGAGTTAGAAGCTAAGCTAAGTTAGTGATATAGCTAACAAGAATCACATCTCATACTTAAAAAGAGTGACAAAGATATTAGGAAAAGTAAAGCTAGGAGTGACAGGGATAGATGTAGCAAATGTGAAGGAGCAGATACCACAGAAATACCTTGCCTAGAGAATAATCGAACAGTTAGGAGAGGCTTGGACCGTGACCAGCAGGTCAGAAAGTCCTGCCAACTGGCCATGGGTGAAGAGTTCACCATGAGGAAGATGGCTTTCTTCCTCCCATACGCCCACTTCCTTATTTCAAAATCCCACTGACCCAATTGAGGCAGTACAGTTGTGCAGCAGTTACGGATATTCAGCTGATTATAATATGCAGCCAGCAGGTAATGATTATGTATTATGTGTCTTTAGAAACTGCCTGGATATGTAAAACCTTTCCTGTATAAATAGAGAGCAGGAGTCTGTGAGTCCTTGCACATGTATTTGGAAATGATTACATGTGTGTCCAGCACTGCAATAAATGCCCTTCTTTTGAACTTTGATTAGTTGAAGAGTCGTCTGTCCATGCTTCACTAGAAATTGGTATAGTTTCTCTAGGCAAGTTTTCAAACATTGTAAACAGTGCATGACTGATTGTACAATACTGTTGTGATACTTGATTTTGGAGGCTAAAACCCCTTTTGAATTTCTGTTTTCAAATTGTGTAAATATGAAACATATACACATATAATTATGCATAAGGTTTTTAACGTGTTTGCAAAATTCAGGCAGGGGTGCTTGAGACTGCTAATGAAGAATGGTGAAGATACTTCTTTTTTGTTGAACATACTTCTTTTTTGTTGAACATACTTCTTTACATAAAAGTGTGGCAGAGCACTGGAACAGGCTACTCAGGGGGGTCATGAAGTCTCTCTGGAGACACTCAAAACCCACCTGGATGCATTCCTGCATAAGTGGCTCTGGGTGACCCTTCCTTGGCAGGGAGTTGAACTGGAAGATCTCAGAAGTCCATCCCAACCCTAAGGATGCTGTTATTCTGTGATAGATAGCACCTGAGAAGAAGACAACAGTTGACTTTTCATATAAAAACTTTTAGTAGAGTGAAGCAGCAGTTTTCACTATGGTTCGCATGTCTAACAACCCTGGGAAGATCTCTTAGGAGGTTTGCCAGTGGGGATGAGGACCAGTGTGGCCTTAAGCAGTCCCACAGAACTGGTGGCTGTGGGGAGGCACGGCCAGGGTTGACCCTGGCCCATGGGGGCTGTTTTCAGCCACGGCACAGGCACCCGGTCCTTGGTGAAGCCACGGTCCCTCTGCACAGCCACCGCTCCTGGTCCAAGCCCAGACCTGCAGGGGCTGCTGTCCTGGCCTGGCCTCAGCCTGGCTCCATGCATGGCAGCTTTGCTCAACTGTCCCCAAGGCTGTGTTGAGCCTGGCTCCTGTCAGCTTTCCCCACCTGCAGGCTGGTGCTCTGGCACAGCTTTGGCCCACCTGCAGGGATGTGTCATAGGCTCTACCTCCAGTTGCATCCTGGTAATGTATACATCTGTCTAATTTATGACCATGAAGTGATAATTATATGACATTTAGGACAACTGTAGACTTTCAACAAGTGATTATAGGTAGAGAGTGATGAAGTTTAAGAAATGCCATACACCTAAAAGAGCTATTATGCCATTTTCCTCAATAAAACTTGAAATGCAATACACTTCTTCTGATGTCTATACCTTCTCATCAGTGATCCTGCTCCTTTGCCAATCACTGAAATTGCTTACAAAGAGTAGCTATTTGTTATTAAAGATAATTTTATTATCACTTACATGCATGCATATCTACACTACTGCTTTGATTAGTAGGACAGATGCTGTTGTCTGAAGGTGAATATTTGGCTTGTATGACCTGTACTATGAGTTTAATTTGAAAGTGGAATTAGGTTGAAATGACCAGATGTCCTGGTTTAGCTGACACAGCTGGGAAAATCAGGGAGTGAGTCCTCCTGGAACACTTTTTTGGGCACATGAAGGAGAAGAAAATGATTTAGAACAGTCAGCATGGATTTACCAAGGGCAAATCATGCCTGACCAGCATGATTGCTTTCTGTAATTAAATGATGGATTTGTGGATGACAGGAGAGCAGTGGATATCATTTGTATGAACTCTAACAAGGCTTTCATGTCCCACAGTATATTTTCATAAAAGCCACAACATTATGTTGCGAGTGGGTATGCAACATTAAAAATTTGGCTGGATGGTCATCCTCCGAGGGCAGTGGCTAATAGATTATAATCAACCTGGAGGCATGTAAAAAGATGAGTACTGCAGGGACTGTCCTGGGACTTGTCCTGGTTGGTATCTTTCACAAGTAACACCTCCTGGAGGAGGTGAATGGTGTGTGCTGTGCTCAAGATTGCAGATTACATCAAAGTGTGTGTGTGGCTGGGGGTGGGGGGACATGGGCTGGTTGAGCTGGTTGGCATTCTTGAGACAAAACTGTCATTCAGAGAGACCTAGGCACTGGATACAGTCTGTATCCTGGGAGGTTTTAAAGACTGGACTCTATTAAGCCATGAGAAATCTGCTCTGATTTCAGGCTCCTGCTCTAAGCAGGAAGCTTGTCTTTGAAAGTCCTGGGGTCCCTTCTATCTGGATTATTTTTTTGATGCTTTGATCCAGTGTAAGCATCATTCCCTATGTTCTGGCAAAAATCCTTTGGTCACTCATCCCTTGTTTTTACCTAGGACTGAAGTCTTTTCCCTCATATATGCAAAAAGCAGGCTCTTTGGAAGTTAGCCATTCATGGCACAGGGCACAGAAACTCAGCCTCTGAACTCTGTGGTGACCTCTTTTTCACGCTACACAATTTTGGGAAATTTCCTTTAGCATTGATAACTGCATTGGATCAAGTAATCTAAAGCAGTGGGAATACCTTTCTTAATGTCACCTACCACAAAAGCAGTTTATGGCTCCCTGAGTCACCATAAACTAAGGCTGCTTTTGAGAGTGAATTCAGTATTTGGAAGGAAACACAAAAGCTATGTATGAAACATGGAAAACGCAAAATATACAGATATAGAAGGGAAAGGTGTTCACAGTAGTGAGAGATGAGAAGCTGTTGTTTGTAAGAATATAAAACAGTATAAAATACCCTACTAGGTCAGACCAGTCATCCATGCAGTTATTCTGACTCAAAGAGTTCCTAGAAGACATACTGCTTTGGATGAGCATGAGAGCCTAGATAATTTCTGTGGCCTACTTGTTATTCATGGCTTGTCCTTTTAGTATACATTTATGGATTTTTGTGCAGAAATTTCCTTCCATCTGAACTTGCTGATATTCTCTGTCTCCATAATCTCCTGTAGCAGAACTGTCCAGAACTTTGCGGTTGATGGTGCTGTGTCAAATATCCTGTTATTTTTAAAGAGCTATTTTAGTAACCTTGAGTGCCTCAGGCTATTGTAATGAGGGATTTGGAAAAGAGCAACTCTGAGAATTCTGGCTATCAGTTGTAATATAAGCATGTTGTAATACTAGTGTCTTTAAAATACTTAATGATAATTTCTAACAGTAAAACAGGAATATTTTCAGGTGTGGGAAGCTGAATTAGGATACTTTGGTAAAGAGAAACACTGAAAAAAGAAAAGTCTGCATCCTCTGAATACTAAAAGATTCTTAAATTCTTATCTTAATATTTCTTCATTATCACCTACAAGCTTATATATTAAAACACAAGAGGGAAAAATTAGAAAAGATATTATTGTCATAGCAGAAGAGTGCAGGTGAGTGGCAATTTTCTAGTAACTTCAGAAACTAGATATGTTTTATCCCTTTCATTTTTTAAAAAAATTATCTGAAAACTCTCAATAGTAACTTTGCATTATTCTAATAAATCAGATCCTATTACAAGGAAGTTATTTTTTTTATGCCCATCAAGAAGAAGCAGCAGGACTATTTCTTCAAAGTTAGAACACTTGAATAGTAGAAAAAATGTGAATGGGGCTAAGTATTATGTCTCAATTAGAACTAAAGTCTTGGAATTTTCAACAAAACACAAAACTCTACTGAAATAAAACAAATTTACCAACAAAAATGTACACTAACAAGAGTTACAGTGAAAGAAAATTATGTAGCTGTGTTGCATTTCACTATTAAAAAAAAACCCCTTGCTTATACAGTCAACAATGCTGTAGGCTTTTATAGTTATCTCAGATAATGACCCAAGAATGCAGTAAGCCTTTTTCTCTCACCAAAATATCTACAACATCTGAGGATGTGCATATAGTAATTTTTAGCAGATAGTGTGTAGCAAAGGCCATAGATGAACAGGTGGTGAAACAAAGGTCTGGCTTGATTCTTAAATTCATACTGTATCTAGAAAATTGATCTGCAGGGTCTGTTTCTGTAAGACTACAGGCAGCTTTATAAGAATATTATGCACTGTATTTCCCATCAAATTCAGGATTAAGCTACTAAATCAAGAATTCTTTACTATACTTTTAATGTTATGTTCTATTTTTTTTCCCCTCTATACTTATCGCTAAATAAACTTTGGGGGAAATATGATCCAAATGGATTGTATTCCACAGCTGATGGACCTTCTATCTGTTTCAGCTTTGTAGGGCACTTTTTTTCTCCCATGTCTTTCCCTTCTGTTGACATTTTTCTAACAAGCTAATGAACTTTATGACAAGGCTGCAGCACTGTGTGCCAGAAATATGGAAAATACTTATGTTTATGTAACTCTTATTGTGTGTTTAACTGCTGTCCCATAGGAAAAGTAAAAAAAGGATTTTGGGGTAAAAAAAAGAAATTAGAATTCTGATTTGCTACCAAGTCCATGGGACATTAAAAAGAATAATATTCTCAAAACACTATAATGGATCCATTGTGTTCCTAGAAATTTTCTGAATCTCAACATGTTCTCTAACAGCTTGTGCATGAGAGACAAATGCTCTTAGAGATCTAGTATGCAACTATGGGTAGAATTGAAAAGACACACTTCAGGGTGCCACCACTCTTGGCTTGAAATTGAGAATTACATAAACATAACCTTCCCTGGAAGTTAATTTTACATTAAATGAGGACTTTCAAAATGAAAAGGAAATCTCTTTCAGGAGAATTAGACAACATGCAGTTCTTCAGCAAAACAACAAGCCCAAGAAACTCTCTATTGTGTAATGCATCCTTATTCAAAGGATGACAACCCTGTGTTGTGCTTAAAATTTCAGAATAAGGAGGTAACAATTCGTGTTTTCTACTTGTGTCCTGAACCATCCTGATTACACCTTAAGGACATATGACACTATGACATATATGACATTATGTCAGTAAATACACTATGTCAATGGATCCTTCTGAAAGTTGTGACAAAATCTTTCATTTGATTAAAAAATAGTCTTCAAAAGTCTAAAAAACTGTCACTGTCCCTGGGGTTCTTGTATCTCCTTCTCTTGTGCAAACTTATTGGATCTCCTAAGTACAGTAGTGCTGCACAGTACATGATTGATGCTAAATAATTAAAACCTTATCTGTCTGGAAGCCAAGTGTGTTAAGCTGTAGTATTTATTGATACTGATTCAGGGACCTACCAATGTATGTGTTTGAATCTGTCTGTGGCAGCAGTAGTGCAAGAGTTATTGATAGAATGGTTTTATTCATCTTACAGCTATTCTGGGCCTGGGAGTCATATATTGACATAATTTCTCCTGGTAGTACAATGTCAGATAAAAAGAGAAAAGAAGCATTCTTATTATGACATGTTTATATAAGAATATCTTATATATTCTTTTTAACGGTGAGTAAAACTTATTGCCTGTTTCTGCCTCTGACAATGTAAGTCCAATGGTACATGTTACAAAGAACACCTTATACAAAGGTGCTTGTCATTTAGAGACTTGATTGTATTGGAATTCCTAAGCTTCCAAAAGCAGCAAGAAGGAAAATCAGTAGTTGCTTTGTAGAGGAGCATAAAACACTGAGAATTTTGTTTGAAACTGAGAAATGTCCTATCGATTGATACAGGGCAGAAATGTTTGTTAACTTGTTACAATGCTTGATGAAAAAGCTCTAGAAAAGTTATGAGGTAGACAGGCAATATATATATTCCTGCATACACAGTCACATACCCAAACAGATAAAAGAAGTAATGGGAATAACATTCCTCATTCATTTTGCCAGTTATTCTCACAACACTATATTCTTTTAAATAATTTCTCCTCTTCCTGCTGTTTTTCTAGACATACTTTTATTTTCTGATCTTCTGAGTTAGATGTAAGATTATATGGATGGCAAACTAACATTATTGGGGCAAAATCTTAAAAAATAAAAGAACAACCTAATTTTTATCTCAGAATAACTGCTTGCCAGTTAATGTTTTGGCACATCTATCTATTTTTTAGGAGGAAAAATATATACATGTGTATAAAAATTTGGCATTAGCACATTGCTGAAATGAATTTAGGCTTCACAGGCTATCTACACCTTTTTTCTCATTTTTATTGGTCACATTTTTAAGATTTCATTCATAGCTATTATTATTACAGACTTTAACAAGGAATTGCATATATTTCTGGTCTTTTATTAGAAATTACATTTTTGTGTTTGCATACTTTTATTTCATTCCATGCCCTTGCTTACTTTTAAATTGCATATTTTTGGTCCAGTTCATAGTAGTGAAAGTTTGGTGCATTTCGCTAACTTTTATATTTGCTGCATCAACTTAACCTTCATATTAGTACGTGATCCTCGTAACTAAATGTATCATAAAGCTTGAAGCGTGTGATCATGTTTCAGCATTTGTCTTTGAAGACAGTAATAGGGTTATTGAGCAACAAAATGATAATCAGGAGTTTTAGAGGTCGCTCATTATATACTGTATAAATATTTCATAAATTCCCACTGTTTACAGATAGCAAGAGTTTAAAAATAAGTTGCAAATGTTCAGTATATAATGCAGCTGATCTAGTTGTTAATGCTTGTTGTCTTTTTGGGTTTTTTTTAAAGTTATCTGTATGTTTATGTAAATTCTAACCTCTATAGCTTCATAGCCTGGTCCATCAGAATATGTCATGATAAAATTTCCAAGGATCATTGTGTGCAAGTTCATCTAGACTGTCAAAATGAGTTACTTTTAAGTTAAAACATGCCACATGCTAAATATCCTTAAATCAGTAAGAAAATCTTGCATTACTTTTTCTTGGTTTTAGGTATGCATGTTTAGATATATAATGGATGTAGAGTTATATAATTTTCAAAAATAATGTCTGTTTTGGAATTTAGCAGTTTCAATATTGGCATGAGGCCTGAGTGTTTGGTACAGTAACTGGATATATACTGAATAGCTCGTGCATTTTCTGGGACCTTTTGCAACCTCATATCCAGATGTTGGCCTCGTCCCAACTGCATATAAGAGTAGAACATAGATGTCCAAAATCCTCCCCCTTCATTTAAAGATATCTCTTATTTTAATAATATGAAAGGAGTTGTGTTGTTCTATAATCAACCTGTACAAAAACACCAGACTTCAACTGCTGTTGATTACAAATTTAACTTGTGTCACCTCAGATCCAAAGCTCTAGTGGAACGGGATAAATAAACACAAAGAAATCCTTTCTAAATTAGATGATCACTCTGTTAATGAGGGGGTCTGTAGGGTCTTTATTGCCTGCTTTGAAGCCATGTAGAAAAGTAAGAACTAAATCCCTAGTTCTCTGATTCCTTGAATTTGCCATCCGGATTTGCACTGTGGAGAGATGACTGAAAGCCAATTGTTTCAGTACATTTAGTGACTGCAATAATTTAGAAATGAGAACACAGAAGTCTTTCATAATGAGCTAAACAATTTGTTTCAGTCTTGAAGTACTGGCAGAAAATAATATTAAACTAACACAAATGAACTTGCAAAAATCTTACTAGATAGATTATTCCAACCTTGTCTTCCCTTCTTAGCAAAAGTTGAATCTGAAAAAAAAAGGCAAAAAACCATAACAACTAAAATCCAAACCATACTAGCTACATTTTCATTTCAATTGTATTGTGGAGCACACTGGGACCTGACTGCTAGATGTTCTTCCTACTTTCAGAATAACATAAAGCTCACTCTTCTGAGAAGGAAGAAACATTAATTAATTATATTAGGAAGAATTCTATACTATGAAACTGTTAAGACACTGGATCAATTGTCCAGAGAAGCTATGGATGGCCCATCCCTGGAAGTGTTCAAGGCCAGGTTGGATGGGGCTTTGAGCAACCTGTTTTAGGGAAGATGTTCCTGCCCATGGCAGGGCATTAGAACTAGATAAGGTTTAAGGTAATTTCCTACCCAAACATCTATTATTCTGTGGTAATGCTGTCCAAGTAATTCTAATTTTAATGGTTTTCTAAGCAACTGCTGTTTTACTATGATAAATCTCTTCAGCTCCTAATGAAAATTACTTACACAGCTATGTGTGGCATAAGAGATACTACCAGTCAGTCCAGTGCCCATGTGCTCAGAGAAGTTGTTATTTCACTAAGACATATGCTAGTATTAAATATTGTCATAGAAATTGTCTCATCAACAGATATCAGTTTTTATGTTCTTAATTTTTTCTTTATCCCAAGCCCTTGAAAAACATTGTAGCTTCTAGTCCTGAAATGAAAACTGAGTATTTCCAATCTGCAGAATCGCAATGCACAGTTAGGTTACAATTCTTTTCCGTGGGCAGTTTTGTAAAAGAATCATTACATTCACTGATACCTCTCAAGGAGTTGGATGATAAAATATTCCTAGTTATATATAGAGGTTGTAAGGACAAGTTATTATTTCTTTCTGTATATATTGCTAGATATTTAGGAAAATTAACAGTAAAGGTCAGCGAAGACTAGAGATGCATTCAAGAGTTTTTATTTGAGTTATTTGCTTGAGTCTGTTCAGCTGCACATTGTTCAGTAACTGGCCATTTTGAGTCAAATTACCTACCTAAATGAGCTGAGCAAATGCTGGCTCAATTTAGTTACATACTATGAAATTTGTACTTTGAGTTATTCATTTTAGTGAATAGTTTGCTGAGGACTAACATTCAAATAGCATTTACCATTATCTTGTTAATAGGCCTTACTGCTCTAAATCTACTAAGAATGCAAATAAATGATAATTCTGCACTCATTAAGGAAATCTCCTGTGACTTACTTTGGTTAAATGCTCCAACAGGCATGTTTAGCACTTCTTTGGGGTTGGTAAAGTTCCAAAAATCTGTAAATTAAAGTTCTATGGAGTGCTATAAAATATGCATAATGAAACCCTGGATGTAAATTAAGAAGATTTATATTTTGGGATTCTGCTTACGTTATTCAGTCTGAATGCTTCACAGGTTTTTATGAAGCAAATAAACTGTTCTTTTTCTTGAAATTCTTTTCAAATGGTCACCATGGATTCATTGTTACAATACTTAATTCACACATTAAAGACTGAATTGCTCTTTTTAATCTATATATCATACTGAAGTGTTATTGCACAATACCATTGAAGTCTAGGTGCTCCATCTATGGCAGCAGTACATTGAATTTTCCTGTAGACTAAAGTAGCCAAAACAGAGATGGAAACAATGTGTATTAATGTTCTTGTACTTTAAGATTATGTGCTCATTTGAGTCACACTTATGAATTCCATTATTCATAGCTAATGAATATTGACTGAAAAAAAAGTTTATTTCCAAACATCTTTAAATATTATTTATGGAAAATAAGTACAAATTGTAGTATAAACTAAAATGCCACGTGGGTTTTCTGTGCGGTTTTCAGCAGGAATGAAGCTAAAGTGTTGAGGTTTTGTGCAACTGCCACCCAGAGCTGTACATCTGTCAAAAAAATCACATCAGGGCTTTGGGTAATCTTTAGCCCAAAAAAGAGAAAAAGCATGAAGAAAGAGACCCTGAGGTGCAGCTATTTTCTAGACAGCTTGCTGTGGAATTGTTTTGTTCAGGAAAAAACTGTCTTCCAATGTGGAGGATTATATTTTGTATTTTAACAAATTGCTTAATGGATGGTTCAGTTCTAGATGAGTTAAACTAAGTGGGAGTGAGGGTATTTCAGATTTGCCCTGAAGCAGAATTGTTTTGATATAACAAAATAGATCACAAAATCTTGCTTTTAGGCTCTACATGCATATCTGTGTGAACCTGCAACATTTTTAGAATAAAGACCTACTATAGAATTTACTGTCTTTGGCTTCTAACTCTTCTAATTAGTGGTTCTGTTTCTTTTGGGATGAGGAAACTCATTCTGTGGAATTCTGGAAACAGGGTGTGGAATAATTCTATCAAGTTAAGCAAAAAAAATAGCCACAGAATTATATGCAAATAAATAGCAAGAATGTCGTAAAACCAAATGTAAATACAATAAAACATTTGAATGGTTGGTTTTCTAAAGTTTGAATTTCTCAAATATAATTTAAAAAATATTTTTAGAATTTGTTTTGGTATTACCAAGGAATTTCCAGAAATTCATAGGTCTATTGTAATATAGCATTATATCAATATGGTTTATTGCACTGTATTAAATATTGTCCAGTGTATGTTCAACATATCCATTTTTGCAAATCATTCATATTTCAAAATATTTAATACATTTTATATTAAAAAAACCCTACTAATATACATGTGCTATGTTACTAAAATACTATGGTATTACAGATAATGATGTTTGAACACCAGGGATTATAAAATGCCTATGGAAATTATCAGCTCAAACTCAGACTGTGTCTTGTAACAGAGAATAGAGAAGCAGATTTGTGTTTGAGGTTTTGGATCACATTACTCTATGATGATAGAGTACATCTGAAAACAATTTAGACAGTGATGAATATGAGAACACAGAGCTTAATTGAGGGGTACTTTTGCAAGAAACAGTACATATATAGCACTTCAGATTCAGAGCAGAAATCCAAACAATTACAGATAAATGAAAAAAGATAAACCAATTTAAGATGGAACAGCTACACATACATTTGTATGAACATCCACATACTCATCCAGAAATAAGTAACACTTTTTTTCAAGGAATTAGCAGGGAGCAAAGTCAAAATTGAAATTTGGTGCTAAGAAATGCAGAGTCCAATGGGATTTAATCTTGCATTCCATCAGATTCCATCAGTTTGTGGCACACACGCTCCGCCTGCCAAGCTGCCCGCTGTATGGCGGTGTCCTGGCATTCTGTCTCTGTCTCTCTTTTTTCTTTTTTGCTCCCTCTTCTATCTGCCCTTGGTAGGAACAGTTATCTTCCTTTTCAATAAACAGTTCTCAGATATAACATTGCCGCGTTTGCTCTTTATTTTTGTCTGAGAAATCTATGGAAAACAATCCTCTCGGACTCCCCTTTCACACGAGGACAGGACCATCATCATCCTTCCAGCTACCAGTGCAAAGCACAGCACCACTAAGGAAGAATCAGACCACTCAGTCAGACCCAATATATGGCTGTAACACAGTTCACACTTACATCTGCATACATATATGCTTTTATGCATTTTTCTATGATTGGATTACAGTATCACACTTAAATGGGATCAGAGTGAAGCTTTTTTACTGTGCAGCCCTAGAAACTGTTCCAAAACTAGACTATGACATTGGCCAGTTCCTCAATGCTACTACGGCTTAAAGGGTTCTTCTCAGTAAATATGCAATTATTTTAAGTTCAAGCAGTGTGGATAGAGTGTTATCATCATTAATGCATATTAGCCAGTGTATATGTACTGTATCTCTCTGGAATGATTTTACTCTGATAGTTAGTACATTTGAAAGTCGCACATTCATTTTTATTACTACTCATATTACTGAGGTTAGGTTGCACATCTATTTGAGAAAACATATTTATTGAATTACATGTATATATAACCCTGCATGGTAAGGCAGGCAAGATACCTTATGATAACATAACTAAACATTTAGATTAACATCTTATTGCAGATGAAAATTATTATTGTATTAGAATGCTAAATATATTGCTTAACTAAAAATATTTCCCCATTGTTCTTTTAAATTCTTAAACAGAGCTCAATGTTGGCATTTTACTGAAACCAAAAAGTTGTGACAGTATTTATGATCCATAACTGGAGCAACAACTATCTATCCCCTGTAAAAGACTGCCTCATTCTCTTATAGGCATTCTAGACATAAGATGGAGTTTTCTTTCATTATCCATTTATTTTAATTTCTGGTTATGTTTTGTGGTTGTGACCATCCCTAGTATGAATCTGCCAACCAATGGAGTCCTACAAACACCCCTTCCTCTGGGTACTTGCCTGCTGCTAGCTAATATTTTGAATAGTTTTTAGTCAGCACTAGCTAATTCCCCTGGACAGTTCTTTGGTTCATCATCTGGCAAGCAAACGACGTTTACATCACCTGTGTTGTTTTGTTTGATATTTTGTATCTTTACTGTCTTTCTTTTTTGGTGACCTTATACTGCTTTAGAGCCTGATGTAGCTTCTTGACTCAAGAGTGACACATACAACAAAACAGAAGATATTTAGCAATTAATTGATTATGAAGGGGTCTTGAATTACCTGGTTGCCTAAGGGAATACTGTATTCCCCCAGAACAGTCACAAACTGCTGTGCTTTGAAGATTTGCAGGAAGAGAATGACATGGGAGATTTTGATTAAGGGACCAAGGGTAGATATTGCTTGAGTAATGGGATTTGTGCCACTCTATTATGTTCAAAATTCAAAACTCAAGATTACATATGACTTTTGTCATTATCCTTTTAATGAAAACTACAGTATGTGGCTGTGAACACAAATCCTGCTAAGTAAACTCAGGAGAATTAGTTCACTCTACGCTGGGATTCCAATTACTGTGGAAAAAATCTGAACAAGAAGGAACCGAGCCACCAAAACACTACAAAATTTTACTGTAAGGACATAATCAGGTACTTTTTAATTTCATTGGTGGATTCCTTCATTCTTCTGTCCACATGATGTGAGAATAAGAATGGGCAATACAAATTTCTGTCGCACCACTGCCTTTCACCCAAGTATCTCAACGGATTTTGAAAGCAGTGATTGATGTCTTACAATTACTAAGGTACTAGAACAAAGCACAGGTGCCCTGCCTGCCTTAGAAATTAATTACAGCCAATACAAAATTTAAGAATAGCGATAAGAGGCAAGGCTTGGTTTCAAGAACATATGTTTAGTCGGGAGGTAGCTAGCAATTGTACTTTAAATTTGACTACTATTCTGAGGTTAATCAGCTCCCTGAGAACTGCTTCACTGTTTTTGCAATGACTAGTAACCCTGGTTTCCCAGCTGCTGGACTAAGATAATTAAGAACATTTAAGAGTCACTTGAAGTGAAATTTAAAAATATGTTTATTTCTTCTTCTTTTAACCGGCTACCTCACCAAAGCAAACTATTGTTCATTATAATAATCCTCAAGAATATAAAACTTTGTTGTTTTGAAATGTATTGTATTTTGAGAAGTGGTGTGAATGATGACATGGAGACTATTAATAGTATTATTAAAGTACTGAAGTAATAATATCTTGGCATCTTGCAAATTCTATTTCTTTACAGTATAGATGATTGCATTATTCCCATTAAGAAGGATTTGTATTCAATATCAGATATCCAATAAGACAATTTTATGGGCATAGTAAAAGAGGTGAAGAATTTTGGGCGCTGAGCAGTGCAAGAGAAAATATTTTATGCTGTATCTTAAAGATTTAAAAACCCTTAGGTTTTTTTTTGCAGTGGCACTGAGCTTCTGGATGTGCTTTCCCATACTGAATCAGAAAGAAAATATTCTAGTCTAATATATATGCCATGAAATTATATGAATTTTTTACTTCATTTTAATTATTTATAACTTTGTATTTTTGTTGCTTCATTATTCATAGGTGCTTATCTTTTAACAAAAACAAAAGATAGTTCTTACTGACTTGATTTAATGATAGTAATTGCAGAGATTCCCATGCTCACCATTGTTATGACTGAAATTCTCTAGGCAACCTATTCAAGTGCTTCACTGCCCTCTGACTAAGGAGTTTCTTCCTCACATCTAACCTAAAGCTCTCCTCTATTAGTTTAAATCTGTTCCCATTTTGTCCCAACACTATCTGTCAGTTTAAAAAGCACTATTATTATAAGTCCCCTTTAAGTACTGAAAGGGTGATGGCTGTCGTCAAAATGGTAATGACAGTCGTAATCATCTCAATAAACTTTTCTGCACACAGATCAAACCCAGAGCACTTCCAAAATAAATAGCTGATTAGGCTGACAGCCTTTAGAGAAGAGCAAGATCAACTTTTAAAGTGCTTGTCATGATGGGGTTACTCTATAAAGCTTGAAAGACCTCAGTTTTTACAGAAGGTGATATGACGTTTCAGCAGCAATAATCTCAATACTTCTCCACAATCCTGCTCAACCACTTTCCATTTATGGAAGTAAGTGTGAGGGGGAGTCTTCTGGAGAAATAGGGTAAATAAAGTCATAATTTAAGATTTCCCCTCACGCTGAATCTTTCAAGTCATTCTGTCTTACTAGGGGAAGGCAAGAAAGAAAAAGGAAAAAACCCCCAAAATGCCTACTCATTTTAAATCTTGATTTTCAGTAATTTCAGAGTGTGATTGCAGCAGGACCAGAGAATCAGAACCTGAGAATCATTCCAGCTGCTTTCATGGCTCCACATTTCCTTATTTTCTGATGTTTCTATACTTTTTGCTCTACAATAAATATCAAACTTTTCCAATCAAGCACTAACTTGACAAGTATATTGGAGAATGTGTTAGTTTTTAAAGCACATCAAATTGCATTTGTGGAAAAGGAAAATCCAACACAGGACATACTGTCGAAGTCTGATATTAGGCTACAAGCATGCACAACTCTTCTAATGATTTCAAAAATAGGTACTGTTCTGATATGATTGCTGCAGTATCTCAGCTGCTTGCTTTTGATCAGCATGAGCTGATAAAAAAGCAGTGCTACAGTATGGCAAGGGCAAAGGCTGCTCTCCAATGGCTTTTAAGAACATATCTTGCAGATCTGCTAGTAGAATGCTATTGATTGATAGAGTCAGCATTAAGTCATCTAGGAGGCACACTATTTAAAGAAGGAAGTCATTAGCAGTCTGCTGAAGGATATATATCCATCGCATTTGTTATTAAGAGCTGGAAAAAGCATAATTCTTACGCTGTCAATAAAAGAGTAACACACATTTATTGTTTGTTTGTACACACATATATGCCAGCTGTTGTCTACAACCCATTCACAAATGTTCTTGACAGTACAAGCATGTACTTCATGACTTTTCTTTAATCAATATATAAATACACAAATACAATCCCAGTTGGCATCATGATACGTTTTTTTTTAATTTTACTATGTTCCTTTGCTATTATTTAAATAATAAAAGTGGAATTTTAAAGCATTAAAAAAAGCCGTATACAGTAACTGCTTCAAAATTACAAGATAGATTCTTGTATAGGAGATCAGGGCATTTAAATCACAAAGTAATTCAGGCATTTTTATCAAAAATAAAATCTACTATAGCATTAAGGATTACTTACTGATTTGTCACAACTTTATTCTGTGAAATAAGAAGAGGTTAAATGTTTCAGGCTGGAGTGAAAGAGAAAATAGAGGGATAAATTTCATTCTTCCTGTTATGCTTAAAATGTTGTTTGTATCCTGAATACCCAGAGACTGAAAAAAAAGTTAATAGATGTTTTCATGCAAGTCCTCAGGTTGTTACCATACCTGCCAAGCGAAGCAGGACTTGGCACAGTAAGCAAGCATGCGTGATCTCCAAGGGAACCTGAGGGCTGTAAAAATTGTGACAATAGATGAAACTAGTTCTTTTAATGTCAAGAAACACTATTGCTTTGGTTTTTTCTCCTTTAAATGAACAACATAGTGGTCCTGATCTGATAATCTGATACCATTTTTTAGACAGAGTTTAGATACTTTTTTTTTTTCTTTTTTCCTGTCTGGACACACATCTAGTAGTCCTAGAATGCAATATTTGGAAACTACACCAGTCTCTAAAAAAGGAAATTCACTCCATCCATGAGTACATTTATGAATTCATATTCAGATACTTCCATGATCATTAGAGAAAACTCAATCAATAGTTTGTGTGGCTGTTATCTGGTTGTTCTTCATTCGTTTGTGCTGACTTAAACATGATTTTACATTTTTAACTATATCAAGTTATCTCACTCTGTGTTTGACACAAATAACGTGAAAACAGGCTGACAGACATAAATGGACCAAAACATGTAGTTTGCACAGGGAGTAACTTTATTTTCTGGCTGACTTGTATCAGAAAAATGTTTTGTACATGTTCTATGGCTTGTATAAAATGCACAAAGTAATGAGGCTCATAATTACCATGCTATTGTCATTTCAAAGCATTGAAATGCAAAAATTAGCATTATCATTAGTTCCACAAGTTTTTTCCACATAATGAAAACAATTAATCAGTATAAACTGAATGTTTCAACTGACTAGCAAGGAATGAATTCATAGACTCCTTGGAAGTAGTACTTGCACATATTTTTTACCTTCTCCATTATGCATGTATGAAGATATTAGATGTCTGTTCTGGTGTCCAGGCATAGAAAATGAAAGAAAAATAGAGCTTATTCAAACTATTTGCTTACCTAAGGCAGGATCAAGTATATCTTCATCAGTCCAGATTAGAAAAAAATTAAAAGTTTTTTTTAGGATTGATTTACATAGCTCTGGAAAATCATAGCATCTCTGAGATTACATGTTTTTCTGTTCCTTTTGTTAAACCTATTTTGACTCTCCATGAGCTTGGAAGCAGTTTATTCACTTATTCTTGAAATTTCATCATGTTATTTCCTCATTCTTCATCCTAAGCTTAGCAGGCATCAGTCATTCAATTTTTTCAGTGCTGATGTCTAAGCCTCTGATCACTCATGTTTCTGTCCCCTGATTACCTCCAGCTTATGCACAAAACTCAATGCAGCTCTTTAAACAAGGGTTATTAATGTGAGTGAAAAAGATTACTTCTTATGTTGCAAGCAGCATGAGATGTCCCTCCTGTGCAATATGACATTTAAACTTCTGCTCAGTTTGTATGTATGGAATTCCCAGGTTGCCTCTGAACTATTGCTGCCTGGCTGGTTACTCCCCGCTGTATGTCACATTTATTTTTCTGAGGCATGGTGTGTCATACAGGAGTTCTGCAGTGTTTCCTTCTTACTTGCCACTCCACTGTCTGATCTGTCTTGGACTCTTTATTCTAGTCCTTTTTCCTAGTGGTCCCCAGGGCTTCATTTCATGTGCCACTTTCGTAAATGTTCCCTTTTTCCTACCATTCACAAAAGTAATAGTAAAAAGAAATCATTCTCTTGCAAAACAACTCTTGATAGAGCCCTTCATTCTGACAGGGAACCACTTATAACAACTTTCCAAGTACAATTTTTCTGCTGGTTTACACCCCTTTTATCTGCATCGTGCTTTTCTCGCTTGTTTATCAGAATGTCACATCAAAAGACCTAGAAAAGGGAAGTTGTGACATGTGCTGCTTTTCCTCCCTTTTTAGGGTCTCCTAACATGTCAGACAGGGTGATTAAAATGGTTGACAGTATTCATGATAAATCCATGATGACTTCTCATTTCTTTCTGTTTCTCCAGGTAGTTAAAGGAGCTTATTCCAGTTTTATTATTGCAGTCAAGAAGCCTACCAATATAAACACTTGGGTCTTACCTTTTAAAGAAGAGAAAAATGTTTCCCCATTTGTCTTCTGAAATTTCAAATATCATTAAAATTTCTCCAAATGCTAAAGGCAGTTGCTAAAGGCTCCCACTTTATACTAGCTGCAAGACTGAGTACCTTACCTACTTAACTGCCCCCTAAACTACTGCTTTCTTCTTCTTCCCTATTCTTACTGCTTAGTATTCTTTTTTTTTTCTATTATTTATGGGTGACATGTTTATAAATAGAAATATAGCCGCATTATGCAAAGACAGTCCCATCACTGTTGTTTTTCTCAGCTTTCATGTACTTTATTTCAGCTTTTCTATTGTTACAAACTGGTTCAACATAGAAGACCAAAGGAAGCTATACCTCTGTGAATAAAATGGATCAGAACCCAGAAAGGTTCAAAATACACCCAAAAAACATGATTAAAACAAAACGAAGCTGGATGTTGGTGCCAAAAAAAATTGCTGTATTTCATTTAATAGTAAAAGAGGGGCGAAGAGAAAGAAAGAGGAAAGAAAGGAAGGAAGGAAGGAAGGAAGGAAGGAAGGAAGGAAGGAAGGAAGGAAGGAAGGAAGGAAGGAAGGAAGGAAGGAAGGAAGGAAGGAAGGAAGGAAGGAAGGAAGGAAGGAAGGAAGGAAGGAAGGAAGGAAGGAAGGAAGGAAGGAAGGAAGGAAGGAAGGAAGGAAGGAAGGAAGGAAGGAAGGAAGGAAGGAAGGAAGGAAGGAAGGAAGGAAGGGAGGGAGGGAGGGAGGGAGGGAGGGGGTTTGACACTGTGGATCTGTTGCATCCTGGTCCGGTGCAGGGTCTGGGAACCATTTGGGGGCCATTGCTGGGCCATGCAGCCCCTCTGCTGTGGATGAGCTGTTCTGGGGTGAAGGGCCCCTCAGCTGGGCTCCTCTGCACAGCAGAGCATGGGTGCTCACCAGAGGCTTTTTCACCACACACCCAAACCCTCTCCTCCCCCTACCTGTGGTGTGAGGGTCTGTCTGAGCCTGGCAGCTGAAAGCCCTGGGGCTGTGGTCTCCATCCTGAAGGCACCAAGCTTGATCCCTCTGTGAGTGTATTTTTGTCCCCCAGCCCAGACCTGAGCCACTCTCTCATCTCCATCAAGAATACTCCAGGGCCTCAGTCAGAAGGACTCTTCAGGGCATGGTGGTCTACTCTGCAGCTTTTGTCATACAGTTTTGCTGTAACAGGCAAAGGTCCTTCATGAAGATGTTTAAGCCTTACATTATGACATTTCAGTCTCTGACACCTATTTATAGTTTCTTCTTCAAATCAATATGATCTACAGAGAATAATAAACTATTTGTGTTTATAGAATAAGCTTATGAAGGCATTTAGTCAGGTAAAAATTGCATAGAATATTGCAGTTTTCTTGAACTGTAGTAATTGTTTGCTCAAGAGTTAAGACTGGTTTAAGATTTCGTCATCCACTTATTCTTTGGGTGACTGATGCGTTTGTCTCAAGCTATAAAGTTTCTATTAGATATGAGCTGCTTATTGTTTGCCAGGTAGTTTGATTTCTTTTTGAAGAAGTTATAGTCTCTAGAGAAAAAGCAGTTATGAATTTAAGGTGAGACATTCTCTAATCCAGTCTTTTCATATGCAATAAACAAATATTGAATCCAATTCGCAATTTTAAATAGGTAAAAATGTTTTCTGAGAGACTCATAAAAAACAGAAACCACACAGTTACATTCCTAGATCTGTATCCTGAATTTATATAAAGTTAAGTGTTTAAGACTACAGTATTATTGGAAGGTAGTCTGGTGTCATACTAGAGGCAATGTGATTTTAAAAATTGCCTTGAAGTAATATTTTGCTATTGTGTATGACTCTGAGAAAGGGAGAGCTATGAGTTCTTTATATATTTAGAAGTATGGGGAATTGATTGCTGTCTTAGAGCTGTAAGAATAAATGATATTTCATCTAAAGATATAAAACAAGGAATCATTTCATCAGAAGTTAAAATGCTCATCTGAGTATTGACTCAGAGAATCAAGAGGTCTTTTAATTCCTGATTGTGGGAGAATTGTTTGAACTCTGGTTACAGAGGCAAATGTGGATGTTTATTGAACGCTAACCTAAGATTTATCTACTTTAGAAATATCTATCATTTACAAATGCATTTTTAATCACTTCAGCAGCAGCAGTCGCTCTGGGATATTTCAGTACTAAGGTTTAATGTCAAGTATGGCATATTCATCTAAGGTATGATCTGAGTGAAATGGAGAGACCTTTGTTCACATTCACAGATTCAAATGGTAAATTACACTTCAAGAATAATAAACAAGGATTTCCACCCCCTGCTCCCCCCACTCTCATTAATGTCTCTTTTCCTTCAGAGCAGCTACTATGCCATACACACAGGCTTCACTGGAGTGCTGTCAAGTGGGTTAGATTTAGCTGAAACTGCAGATTTAAGCATGATACAGGTTCAGAAACATATGGAGTTCCAGAGTTTTTCAGTCAATGCAGTTTATTAGCAGCTCATGCTGCAATAATACTTGAATTTATTGTAAATTTCAGGCAGGAGTTACCTTAAGCTGATGCACATTGCTGACCAGACATGATAGCCTGTTCAGAAGTGTGAACCAGCACATAGCACTGAAAGATGACAAATAGATTCACAGAAATACATCACTTCTAAGTCTCCTGCTAAGGTGTTCTATTTTCTTGTGAATTCATATCTAAGTAAAGGTAACAAAAGATATTTTTCTCCCTAAACTGCTCCACAGTGCTGTTTAGCTAAGGCCTGTCAACTTTCTTACTCCAGTGATTTTGCACCACACCTTTAGTTAGTCAATACAAATGCATCCTTAGGACCTTAATCCTAGAGACATTAATTCAGCTGCATTTGGTAGTGACAAGCAGTGATAATGAAACCACATATAATAGCTGTAAAAAAGGTATATGGAAAATATAAGTGCTATGAGCATAAATTTAATAATAATGAAATTGACAACACAAGGGACATCTAATCCTTTAAAAATTCTTTTATTAAACCTGCAAACAACAAAAAATATTAAAATTGCCATATGATTGTGTCTGTAAACTGTATATTTCTGTTCTATCTAAACCTATATTTAGAATTACAGAGTCTTATGTGTTGGAAATGATCTTCACAGTTCTTGTAGTCCAAAGGAGTTGGACTGCAAAGCAGATAGAGAAGGCTCATGGCTTTGAATTTATTTTACCTATCAAGTTAACACACTGGCAGTTTACTTATTCCTCTTATTTTGCACCTAGCTTAGACATTGTGGGTCGGTTTGGGAGGAAAAGGAAGTATGAGAATTTCAATGCAGAACATTTCTGAAAACTAGGCATTTTTATTACATTTTGTGTCTTAGAGTGGTTTTCTCTAATTTAGTAGTTGGGGTACCTGCACACTCCCCTCTTGTCTTTCCCTGACCTGTTCCTGAATGTCTCATTAACTGATTGCTTGTCATGAAATCTAAAATAAACTGCTTCAGCCCTGGTTTGATTAAAAACACAGGGTTAAGCATCTTTTCCTGTGACAGGTGGCAATCAGTGCTTTTTTGTGCGCTTGTGCAGATACCTGTGTACAATTTCACTTGCTGCAAAGGCAGAGCGGGTGTCAGGAGCATGTGGTGGTGATGGTGGCCACAAGGTGTGTGACTTGTTGGGGGATGCTCTGGCAAAGTGTTAGTTTCATCAGATCTGGCGGAGTATGCCTCCCCCCAAAGTGGCAGGCCCCTGAATACAATTGCTATTAGCAGTTTCATTGCTCTTTAGCACTGCAGGCAGTGCCTGCAAACAAACACGCATGTGGTTTGCATGGTAGAGGCTGTGGAATTTAGGGTCCTGAGAGGAATGAGCAAGATAATACCAGAATTACATCTCTGGAACTCAGAAGAGCACATTTCAGCCTGTTCTGGGAGCTGTGCGGCATATCCTGTGGGAAACTGTCCTGGAGTTCAAAGAGGTGCAAGGGAACTGTCTCATCTTCAAGCATACCTCTTCAGGGCATGAGAACTGTCCCTCCCTCACAAAGAGGCAAGGCAGAAAGCAAGTGTGGATGAACATGGAGTTCCTGATTGAGCTCGGATATGAAAAGGAGATATACAGATGGTGGCAGCAGAAACAGTCTTTGTGGAAAGGATACACAGACATGGGCAACTCACGTAGAAATGAAATAACTAAGGTCAAAGCTCAGCTGGATTCGATCATCCTGGGGGCCTTTTCCAACCTAAATGGTTCTATGACCTTTCTGGGCCCAGAGGTGAGACTGACTGGCCTGTAGCTCCCCAAGACTTCTTTGCTTCTATTTTTAAAAATGGGCATTATATTCCCCCTTTTCCAGTCAGTGGGTACCCCACTGGACCGCCAGGACTCTTCAAGTATGATGAGTAGTGGCTTTGCCACTTCATCTGCCAGTTCCATCAGGACCCGTGGCTGCACATCTCATCAGGTCCCAGGTACTTGTTCACCTTCAGGTTCCTTAAATTGTCTCAAACCTGTACTGCTCCTATGGCAGGAGGTTCTTAATGTTCCCTATCCCTGCCTTTGTCTTTGAGACTTGGGAAGTGTGGCTGGAACACCTTGCTGATGAAGATTGAAAATGTTCTTGAGTACCTCAGCCTTTTCCATGTCCTGGCAAACGGGTCTCCCATTTTCTATTGGAGAGGGCCCACATTTCCCTTGGTCTTCCTTTTTATCACTGAGGTACCTACAGAAAGAAGCTTTTCTTTTTGCTTTTGACATCCCCAGTCAGATTTAATTCTATCAGGGCTTTAGCTTTCCTGACCCTGGTTGCTCAGACAAGTTGTGTTGGGAGCATGCTCTTGGAGCCAAGGAGACCAAACACATCCTGGGCTGTGTTGGCAAGAGTGTAGGCAGCAAGACCAAGGACATGCTTGCTCTATTTGGCACTTGCAGGACCTTATCTGGAGTACTCCATTGTTTTTGGGCTCCCTGCTGCAAGAAGGATATTTATGTTTTGTACTAAATCCAGGAACAGTCACCAAGGTGGCTGAGGGCTGGAGTACAGGTTACATGGTACGAGTTGGGGAGCTGGATTTGTTCAGTATTGAGGAAAGAAGGCTCACAGTAGACTGTGGTGCTGCCTATTGATATCTCACTGGAGGATCCAGTGGAGCTGGAGCCAGACTCTTCCCACTGTGTACAGTAATAGGACAAAAGCAATGGATTTAAGTGGGAGTGTAGGAAATTCTAATTAAATGCTAGGCTGTAGTTGGTTGGAGCATGGTGTAAAAAACACCAAGGTCTCAGGTTTGATACCCATATGGGCCAGTCACTGCAGTGCTGAAATTGATGATCCTTGTGGGTGCCTTCCAAGTCAGAATATTCTGTGATATTTATCTTTTTTATTATAGTGATGATCAGATGCTATAAAATTTGTATGATGTGTCCAGATTTGACTCGCCATGGCTGTGAGTAACCTGGTCTGCTGTAGACTTGCTTTGATCAGAGAATTGGCACAGTTACCTTCTGGATCAGATTTCAGTCTTAAATCATTCTGTCATTCTCTTAAACATGTACACTGGGTGGGAGAGGGAAGACTTAGGAATGGCGATACAAAGAAATGAGCAAAGAAACACTAGATGAAGGCGTAGCATGATGAATTCTTTTTCTTTCAGCTACAAATTTTTCAAAATATTTATTGCAAATTTTTGAAACAAAAATCTGAAGTCTGAAGTCTCATCTGGGGTAAATTGGACAAATTTCAATTTACCATTACTTTTGCCAATTTCTTTGTTTTTTCTATGCTCTACTTGAATGAATAATCTTAGCATTCTCCAGTTCTGTTTTCTTGCCTTAGTTTGTTCTTTCTTTAAAAATCCTTGTTATTTTAATGCATAAAAGTTTTAGTACATCTGCAGAAAAAATCAAGAATGGCTATAATGCCATTGATTATCTATGCTTAATGCTGTACTTTATTTAGCTGAGAATAAAATTACTCGATAATGGGTCATAAGTTCCAGGCTAATTGATCTTCTTTCATCTGGTGAGATTGCCTTAAACAATAATTAGTTCTAGCTGTACTTTGGATATCCAAGTGGAAAAACATTGAACTGTATATCTTACATTATCACAGACCCTGGTAAGCAAAGTTGTTGAAAAAACCAAACAACAAAAACCAACATCAAAATGAAACAAACTTTAGCTATTCCATGGCACAGAGAAATTAAGAAGAAAAAATAACAATTCTTAATACTACATGGTACTAGAAGAGACCAGTCAAGCAGAAAAGTTTATTTTAAAACATAAAACTTTCTATCCTGAAAACCACAGGCAATTTCCCAAGTAGGAATTCGCTCTCCACTGATGAGCATCAGAGTCACATTTTATTTGAGACTCTAAATCCATGTCACTATTCTAAAATGCATTTGTGAAGAAAATTTCATTTGTAATGTAGTAAAGGAGCTTTATGGTTTTCTTTTAATTGACTTTAATTAACCTCAGCAAGAGCTTAAAATACTTCAGAGTTGGAACTTTTTAAGATGTGAGATTTCCATAAGTGAATCAAAGAAGAAAAGAACCAGGAAACAATAGCAGCTATGAGATGATTGTATAAATTAACTACAAACCAATAATTAATAGAATTATTGTCTGTTACAAAATTCTAACAAAAACCAAAATTACAATCATAAACTTTAAAACTTTTCTAAATAAAAATGGTCCATTATAAAAACATGTTTATATATAACTATATGAATACATTAATATATTTGTGTATGTGTATATATGATTTTTAGTGTATATAATTTCTGAACTTTTGATGTGACTTCAAAAAGTTAAAATCTAGCAAAGGAATTAATGAAGGCGCACTGATGAACATTAAGTTCATTGAATGTCAAATTGTGTTATTTCCCAAATGTTAAAATAGTACTTAATAGCCTTTGATGCAGCAAAATAAAATAGATGTTTTCTTTGATATGCATGTGCAGAACAAAGATGGCTTTGAAGTTTGTTTTTGTGTATTCCTTTAGCAGCAAAAAACTGACATAGGATCGTAAACTTCAGTTATTTGAAAGTATGAAAGCACATGAGACTTAAAAGGAAAAGTAGGACAATTTTCTTGACAGAAAAGTAATGCTACCTTTAGTGTCAGTGATGCTAATTGACTGCACTTGAACTTTCCCAAGGCTTTAGGTGATCAGTTTGTTTAAACTAAAGGGATACTATTGTGGACAGACTTTATAAACCATAAATGATGTAAAGAAATAATAAAATGCAGTTGGAAAAGTGAATGATTTAAAGTGACTTCTCATTCATTTTGTGTACAGCTACTGTTTGACAGAAGAGTTTTGAGGACACAGGGCTCCACCAGATAATAAAATGTAGGTATGTCCCTCTGCGCATTCTGAAGAGGGATGCAGAATCTGATACATCGCCTTGTCTTGATTATCTTCTTATGAAGTCTGTAAACAGCTATTTGAAAGGATATTTGCCCTGCACAAAGACTAAACTAAACCAAATCTCCCTATTGCTTTGCAATATTTAGATACAACCCAAAACCTTTCTGTTCATTGTTTCTGCACCTGTATTTCAGATTTGGTAATAAAATACATTTTTGTTTCAAATGCCCTTAGCGAAACTTCCTGTCTGCCAGCCAAATAGCTCTTCAGATTCTGTGCCTCTCTAAATTTGCTGTAAATCAACAACAATTTCACAACTGTTTTATATCTACATTTTGATGACTGATGAATATATGAAATTTCTTTCACTTTTCTTATGTCTCTATATCCCATCTAAAATTGGGTTTCTCTGGAGAACCTTTGCCATTCTTGTTCTCCTGTTCAGAGGCATTAATGATATGCTTATCTTGTCGTTCTCAACCAAGTCATTCTACCATAGAATTAAATGACTAGAATATCTAAAATGCAGGCCGCACTAACCTGAAGCTTTTCTCTTATTTCCTCCAAGTATTGGAAAAATATGATTACTTTTTCTGTCTTCTCAGCCTGTAGTTTATCTCCCAGGCTGCTTCTGTAATGTCTTTGGCAGCAGAGCTGGTGAGCACCTGACAAAGGTTTCAGACTCACTCCCTTCTGCCATTGTTCTTTTTTCTCTCTGCCCTTTCCTGACTTTCCATAACCTCCCACCACTCCTGCTGTCTCTGCCCTATAAACAAAGCCCTTTCCCTAGACTCAAAGTAGCCTCTTTCCAATCTAACTAATGTGGAAATTCTTCTCAGTTGTAATTCCCAGTGATGTCATCCAGGGTCTGAGACTTGAGTATTCAGTAACTGCCTTGAAAGAGGTTTCCTACAGCAGTCCCAGTTTAGAAACAATGGAGAAAGAATTATATTCTAGCTCTATTCACTAGTATCTGCTTCAGGAATACTTTCCTAGGCTTCTGAGTAATCTGTCAGGACCAAAACACGCATGTGGATGCCTAGAATATATCTGTTGGTTTTGAATACTGAAGCAGGAAGGGAATGCAGAAAAGAAATGAGAAAAGAAAATGAAAGGAAAAGAAAACAAAAGATGCCAAAAGCATCTTTTGCCAAAAGCAAAAGACTATTCTGTAGTCTTTAACATTTAATACCTTTCATTTCTTCTTAAAGGATGATGTCAGTGTAAAGATAGCTCCTGTAACAAATGGAAATGGGGAATAAATGAGAGAGAAGCATTATTAGCTAGATGTTCTGACCTATGTAGTGTATGTGAAGATAGTAGTAGATTGTTATTTTTAGGTATCTAGGTCTACCCAGGACTCCCTGAAGTACCCTAGACATTTGTACATATTACTTTGAAAGTATTTGATTATTTACATATGGAAGACTCAGAAAGACATTTATTATTCTTCCAGCCTTGGTGCAACCACTTCCTGAAACTGTTTTTAATTATTCTGGATTATTGAGGATTTGAATTTTCCTGTTGGAAGAAAGAAGTGTACAACTACACTTAAATGAAAGAGTAGAAGGCTGAATCAAGTCCAGAAAATGTTCATGATGTGACATTTGAAGTATATTTGCCATTGAATGAGAACTTGTCTAAGAAAATGAAAGTTACATATGGTACAAGGAAGAAAACAAATCAAGGTTTGTGGTCATAATTCCTATCCTAGTAAAATATCTCTGTAACAAAAACATGTTGGCAGGAGACCCAGGTTTACATTTCATTTCAAACTCCTAGAAAATTACTTTGACTTAAAGTAAAAGACCTGAATGAGATGAAAAGTTAAATAAGAAGATTATGTTATCTTGAATTCTCAATGGAAGCTATTGTCCTACATAATTTATAACAAGCTTTACTTTGATCTTTTATGTTTACAGAGAGTATTACTAGTGAATAAAAATTTTGAAGCTAAAATATTCCCATTAATTCTACAATTTATACTTAAAGTAATTATTTGGATTTAGTTTATTATGAGTGAGTGAATGTTGTAGTGACAAACCAGTCATTAAAACTAAATCTATACCTCTACATGTCCTTACAGCATCTGCCTACAGGGTTTCCAACTCAGTATCTGGATCATATTCTGTAGTTATGACAAACTTGCAGCTTACTGAAAATTAGTCGCTATTTAAAGCTAACAAATTACCTTGCTCTGTCTGCTGTTTAGGTTTCCATTTATCTGGCATACTTGGGAACTGACCTAATGGGCTTACACATTTGTTGACTTTTTTTTAAATTCCGAGAGCAGTATGCCAGATGAACAATGAAGCTAGCAGTTGAAAATATTTAGTTGTATTTCATAACTGAAAGAAAAAAATATCTTGAAAGAACTAAATAATTAGACCGAGACTTGGCATATTGGCAAAAAAATTAATAAAGTCATTTCACTCCATCACTAAGAAGTACAGAATTCTAAATTCTATAAAGTACTTTTCCTTACAGGCACATGTTGAAATTTCTTATTTCTCATATTCTCCATATCAATAACTATTCAGTGTTTTTTGTTCTATCCTGGATATATATTTTAAAATACTAACTTTAAGATAATTTGCCTTAGTTTTTAAATCAATAGTTCTTTTTTTGGAAATTGCATTTTAAAAACTAAATAGAGCATTCATTGGGGGAAAATAGGCGACTGTGTATCGCCGTCCCAGCGCAAATTGCAATTAAGATGTATTGCACGTGATGCTCTATGAGGTTCTCTCCACACAGATAGTAAAATCATGCCACAGTTCAACAGCCCAGGTGGCTTTACCTCTTTGCTGCCAGCTTGTCTGCTTCCATTGCTGTATCCACACCCACAAGGCATTGGCCACCATCCACGAGTCACTAGAGAAGTAAAGTATTTTCTAATTCAGCTCTTGTAGAATCTAAAGCCAGTTGGATAACTTTCTCCTCTGCAAACTGACTCAATTCACCTTCACTTTCAGCAGTTTCTGTGGCTTGTTGTGGGGGACTCTGCATAGCATTATTCTACCTTCAATGTTTTTCCTATATTACTTCAGAATCCATCAGTGAAAAGGGCATATTGTTTCTCTTTTTCTAGTAGATCTTTGTACAGTGTGTGCTTCTCTGGCACTATTCTGAAACCTTGGCTTACTCTCTATTTAATCCATGGTCACTTCCAAAATTCCTGTGTCACTTGGGTTTCCTATTTGAGTCCATTGTGAGTTCAGTGTGACCCACTTTCTCCAGGTAGCATGAGTTGCATGATGTAGAGATCCTCCCACTGAACACCCAGGTCAGCATCAGCAAATGGGATGCCAGGAGAAGCTGTGCTTCAGTACCAATCACTTCCAAAACAGCTCAAAGCCCTTCAAAAGACGCCAGTATCTCTTTTTAAGCTGGAGTTTAGTGGGCTTCAGACACTCTGTACACCAGACATTAAAAACCTGGGGGTTGACCTCTAGTCTTTTCTGGTGCTTTCTGCAAGAGCCTCCAGGCAAGGCCATTCTCCCCAGCTGCAGTGTAGAGCATATGTTTGAATCTCTTGCTCTGTCCAGAGTGGCCCAAGAGCTACTGAATGGACTATCTCCTGTTTGATTTGTTCAATGGCTTATCATGAATCAGGGCCCTATTTGAAATAAATCTTCTGTGTGACTTGATGGAGAGGGCTGACAATCAGGCTGTAACTTGGAATGTGCATTCTACAAAATCCCACAATGTGTAAGAAAGATAAAAAAAAATTACACAATGTGTAATTTTTTTGCTAATCGGTTCAGACATGGCTGTTATTTTGTTGATCACAACCATTGGGATTTAACAATTTCTAATCTGCTATTTTATTCCTAAAAACTGAATATTTTGTTCAGGTGCCTTGACCTTTATTTTATGACCAAACTGGTTTTCAGAAGGATTTTGTCTATTTTATTCCCTTTCTCAAAAACATCTGCCGTATTGTCACAATGATATCATCGATATAGCTTCACGCGGTTCCAGTGCAGTCTGGATCAGTCCATGGTTGATGGTAGGGCTGTGTTTCTATGCTGGGACAGTCAGTTCCAGGACTTCTGGATTTCCTTCCAAATGGAAGCAAACAGTGTCCTGCTGCTGCCCAAGGAACAGAGAAAACTGCATTAGTGATATCATTTGTGGCTTACTGCTTGGCTTCCTGCGGCTGCAGCTTGTATTTAAGTTCTAGCATGTCCAAAACACCACTTGGGGGTGGCAGGACTTCATCCAGGCCACAGAAGTCTACCAATTATCTCCACTCTCTGTTGGGCTTTTGCACCGATCATACAGGACTGTTAAAAGGTGAGCAAGTCTTGCTGATCACTCCTTAGATCCCCAGCTCAGGACTCATCACATGGATGAGAATCAGGGAATCTTGGCCATTGCTGTCAGAGCACCATTGTAGCTTGGCAACCGTTCTTCAACCTCCAGCACCCCCACAACAGAGGGGTCCTTTGGGAGGACTGACACTGGCATGGATCAGTCCTTTGGTCCAGCTGCAGTGCCTCTCACTGGGGTCTGCACAGCCACGATGCCTGTCACTGAGCTTGGAATAACCTGTCACCTGTGTTGGAATAGCCGCATACGGTTTTGTCACTGTGTTCAGAGACCTTCCCTTCCCCTTGAGGTCACTGTACAGAACAGGACTCAGCAGACTCACATTGCAGTGATTTGTGTCTCTGGATTTGTAAGTACATTTCTCCAAATATTGAAGTAGTTTTTCAGTATGGGCTCTTGTGCAGACTACCTCACACACCCTGCCACTCATAGCTATCCAGGCTCAAGGTAGATCTCTGGATGTTATTCTTATATAGTTGTTTATGCCTTAAACAAGACCAGCAGCACATTCAGGAGCCATAGAAATAGGAATACTGTAGTTTGAAAATTCCATCAATATTCAAAATTCTCAAGAACTATTTTAATTTTGGAAAAGGAAAATATGGATAAGTTATCTCCCCTGCAGATCAGATCTCTAAGGGGAAAAGGTAAAAGATGTAATTATTAATAGTTCCCAATAGATGGCTCCTGAAGTACAGAGTTGATGGCAATACTGAGTAAAAACACCAAATTAGTGTCACGACCAACAGTTTTATCATATCATAAGTCAGTGTTACAAAGTACAACAACATGATAACCTAAACCCAGCTTTCCCCCCCAGAGATTAGAAACAATGCAACAGGGAGCACATACTACAAATGTGTTACATGATACAACTAAGAACACATGCAAAAGCTCTGAGAGCAAATAAATCAACATTGTTACCAGTGACTATGAAACTAACGTAATGAATGCATATAAAAATTTTGTTTTAATACACTCTAGTCAGCTCTGTTGTTATCTCAAACCTTCAAACCTGATGCTGGGTTGCAAAAAGGACATAGTTTAATGTGACAGGCATTTACCACCACACAGGGGCTTGCTCACTACTCTGCCTCATATAGATAGGAGAGAGACTTGTGGGAAAAAAAAGGAAAATTAATGGGCTGACATGCAGAGAAATTAATAAGACAAAAACAGACGAGGATAATAATAATAATAATAATAGTAATAGTAATAATAATAATAATAATAATAATAATAATAATAATAATAATAATAATAGAATTCAAGTACACAAAAGAGATTATGCACAATGGAATTTCTCCCCACCCAGCAACAGATGCCCAGCTAGGTCTGGAGCAGCAGCTCCCAGCCAGTTGTCCTCCTAGTTTAAATACTGAGTGTGACACCATATGGTAAAGAATACCCCTTTGGCCAGTTTGGTGCAGCTGTCCCAACTGTGTCTGCTCCCTGCTTCTTGTGCCCTCCAGCCAACTTACTGGTAGGGTGGTGTGAGACACTGAGAAGTCTTTGACTTAGTGTAAACAGTGCTTAGCAAAAACTGAAACATTCGTGTTTTATCAACATTATTCTCATCCCAAATCCAAATATGTCACTGCAGCAGCTAGTAGGAAGAAAATCAACTTTATTCCAGCTGAAACCCAGACACAGTACAACAGAGCTAAACTCAGTAAACAGTGCCAAAATAGAACTGTTTAACTCTAGTGGATTTAGATCACACCAACACGGTGATGTGTGACTTCTTCATGTCTCCTGAAAGTATGTGAGATGAGCTCCAATTCTGCACAGTCAGATTCCCAGCTCTGCAGTCCCATCACAAGCTGGAGACTATGCAGAGATTCCCTGGGGACTGCTCTGTCCCAGGTGTCTATTAAATGACAAGGTTTGTGCTTCAGGCTAAAGACCCTGGAAATACTTTTAACATTGTATCAAAATTTGAGTTAATTATGTCAGCATTCATTAAACTTGCTTAAAAAGTATTCTAGCATAATTTGAATGTTTTCTAACATGGCTGGCTACACAGATTGTATTTTTTATTCAGCAGAATATACTTTAACTCAAGCAATTTGTTTTTTTTCTACTAAAAGTGTTATATTTTCCAACTCACAGCTGTAACATGGTACTCAGTATCAAATGTCTCTTCTGTTTGTGGAGTCATAAATGTAATGAGTGCTTACTTACACTGTGACAGTAATGCCAAAATGAAGTATTCTTGTGGTTTTGCTCTAGAAACTCCAGAAGGGGAAAGAAGCAATAATAACAGAATAGGAACAGGGCTGCCTATTTTAAATGCCTGGCAGTTGTCTAGCAATAGTCCCCACAGTATGTGGGAGAGATTTAGCATTATGCAGCTGCCAGAACTTTGGTTCTGTTTTCACTCTGGTAATGTGTTCAGGGAGAAGAAATTACTCAATTAAGTAGCTATTTCAGATTTACATTAGATACAAAGAACTCAGGATAAAAAATTAGGAAGCTGAAACATTTATTTTAGATATATATGTGTATAAATGTCATGTAAATTTAAGGAATTAGCACACATCCAAGCTTACCTCCCACTCTGCTCACTGCAGCAGCTGTACATATGAGTCAACTCCACCTAATATTAGAAGTCCTTTATCTCAGTATTTCTTTAAGGATCCCTGAGATTGCAAGCAAAAAGAAGACCATGGACTGATTGAATCTTTATCCATAGGCATAAGTACCCTAGCAGGAACCAAAAAAACAAGATCAGAAGTGAGATGTGTAAGAACTGAAGGATCAAAATTCACTGAGGTCAAAGGAGCTAACACTTGTAAAGTCAGATTGTGTAAGTTATCATTTTCACAGAGTGAATCAGATTTGGAGACAGTCTGACCTCTCACAGTTAGGGATCCTGAGACATTTGCAAGACTCCATCTCTGCTAAACAATACTTCCAGGAAGGTTGAACACTTCAGACTTTGCCTGAAGAACAGTTGAGAGAAACTGCTTTGCAGTCCAGGACAGCAGAGTGTGTGGGTTTGTAGAAATTCATTGACACCCCAGCATCACGAAGAGCAGGTTAGAGAAAGCACAAATGTGACCTCTCTGAGAACACTAGATTTAAAAAGGACTTTTGTTACCTTTCTTCACCAGAAGACAAATCACCCAATCAATGAACCAGAAACTGTGCATCTGATTGAAATCCTGTGTTGAGTCTCTTCAATAATTCCTTCAAACAATGAAAAGCAGCTTAGAGCTGGTGAGTGGAAAAACAATCCTTTGATGTCAATTGTTTCTCTTGGATAGATAAGCTTGACTTTTCTAAGGGAAAGGAGAGAGAAGGTAAATTCAGATTTAAAAGTCAGTGGAGACTGGGGCACATTGCTAGCTTTTCTAACAACCTGTGATTTAAATAAAATCAGTATTTCAACATAGTTATGATATTGCTGTGTTAATACATTACTATCTTCCTAGGTAGTTTGAAATCCAGATATTTATTTGATTAAAATTACACTTTTAATTTAAATCAATCTGCTCTTCAATACTGTTAATAGTATATTTATTGTTAATTTATTTTTATAATTATGTTTTTTAAAAGTATTCTATTTTTTACGTCACAAAGTTAGCCTTGCAGATAACTTAATTTTGCTTGAACTGTCAAAGTGTGTAGCTAATAACAGCCAGTCCAGGTTCCAGAATTACATTTGTGTACTATGATAATTTATTAACAAGGTTTATAAATAGGCAGAAGTAGAAACCTACAGGAAATAATTAAAATTTTTTTCCATCACTTTTAATTTATTTTAAAAGCAGTTTTGTATTTTTGCTGTTATTAGAATGCTTATCCTAAAAGTACTTATTCACTTTGAGAATGTGTATATTAATTTTCAACATTTTAATTTTCAATTACTGGGTTGGAACTTTTTTTTAGGTGACTAATTACTGCAAAATTAAAACAAACTTTCATTTCTGAGTGAAATAAAATAATTAGGGCTGACTCAGCCTGTTTTTCTTGTTTCTTTCTCCATTATACCACAAACCAAAGCAACATCTCAAAATTATTTTTCAAATAATTCAGCTACCCCACAAACTTATATCTCATTTTACTTTCATTTCAATATTATAGGTTGATTTTTTTTTTCCTTGAAATAGTGCCAGATAATAATTATGCAGTGACATAATACCCTGTGTTAAAGGGATTAAAAGGAAGGAAAAATTGCAGTATATACTTTTTAAAACAATACTCTCTAAATATCAAGTTTTAAACCTTGTAATAGAAGATGTAGAAGACTGGGTTAGTTTCTTCATGTATTTTCAACAATTTATTGATAGGATGTCACTAAGCTAGTTAAAAATGGAAATAACTTTGGAGGTCACAACTTCAAAACACGTTTTTACATGAATTGGTAAGCAACAGTACTCAGATAACCTGTAACATTATTGGGTTTTTTAGTCCTGGATGTAATGAGTGCTGCATGTAGGCTCTTCTAGACATGCACATGTTCTACCCTCCCTTTACTCCTACTAATCAGACACCCAAAACCTCATAAAATTGGTGGCAAGTCTAATTGTGTGCAATTATTGCATTAGTCTTGATCTGGGTTTTGTGCTGGTTTTTTGTAATGTGTGCCTTTCTCTGTCCCATAGTCTGGTCACAGCCAAATCAGACATTGTCCAATATTTGATAAATTTCCATGACAATGTTAGAATATCTCAATCCCAGCCTTTTATCTGTATTTCTTAACTGTGATTAACTCTGATTTTGTTTTTGACTTGGTCATACAATAACACTATATGAATCATATAATACTGTAATAGCAAACTTTAATTAATGACTTAGTCATTTGAAATTTTATTTCTTCATATAAAATAAGGTTTGTTTTTTTTTTTTTGTCCAGGGGTATGATTTCTCCTTGAAAAACAAACTAATACTAATGAACCTAAGAGAGTATTTGGCATATCCAAATTTATAGTTCCTCATTCATTTTCAGCAGTGACAACTTCAAAATATATTTCAGTTCTGAACTCTTCGTAACAAAAATTAAAGCAAAATCCTCATTTTTAATTGCAGCAATTAACAGTTAAAATGTGAACGAAGTCCAAACTTTCTTAACATTAGCATTTCTAATTATCTTATGTCCCATTTTTACTGAGGGTTATGTAGCAATTTAATTGCTTCATAATAACTTGTGATCTATATTTGCAGAATGATTTTTTCTTTACTTCTTTGCTTTACTTACATAATTTTGCATAATGAAGGTTAGGGTTCATGTTCTTCTGTAGTTTTTTTTCTTTTTCTTTTTTTCCTTATCATATGAAGAGCTGAGTTAGGTAATTTCAGCTGATTCATGCATTATTCTTTTTAGTCTTGTATTATGATTTTGTATGAGGTCTGGCTGAGAAGGAGTTAATTGTCCCCCAGAGAAAGCCCCATAGCACTATGCTCTGCACTGGTAGCTGGAAAGGTTTGGTATCATACCTGTGTTTGGCTACTGCTGAACAGCTCTAGCACAGCACTGGTGCTCTCTCCAAAATCCCACCCCTGAACCACTAGACTGGTCTTGGACAAAGTTTTGTGAGGGGCACAACCAGGATTCCTGGCCCAAAATGACCAGACAGGTGTTATGTAACAGATGTTGTCAGGTCAGGTATAAAAACAAAGAAGAGGAGAAGGAAAAAAATGGGTATTTTTAATTTACAGCATTTGCCTTCCAGAGAAACCACTATAGTGCTAAAGCTCTGCTTCCTGAGAAGTGGCTGGAAATATCTTGCTGATGGAAAGTAGAGAATAAATCTTTGTTTCATATGCTTGTCTGAACTCGACCTTTGCTGTTGCTTTAGTAAAATATCTTTATCTGGACCTATGAGGGCTTTTTTTCATCTTCTGTTCTTCACCCTAGTCCGGCTGAAGAGAGGAGTGATAGAGTGGCTTGGTGAGCAACTGGCACTCAGCCAAGGTCATCTCACCACAGATCTTCATATGAGTTTATTAAACTTGCACCAAGTCAGTTAATAGTAATTTGAGTGAAAAAATTCAAAATAGGGATAAAATAATGTAGAATTTATACAGTTTCCATTGCAACTGGTTAGTTTTCATAGGCAACTATATGTTCACATGTTAAAATGTGAAACTTTGAATTCTCAATGCCTATAAAAGCAAAATCTAAGTAGAAGATGCATATGTTTAAAACTGCAGTTTTACACTGAAGGCTAAAATCTTCTGAAACATTTATTTTAAAATGTTGCTTTTGAATTTAGCTTAATTATTTTCTCAGATACTTTTATTGTAATGAGTAAATGATAGTTTGCAGAGGTCAGTTTTCTTTAGTATATAGAATCCTCTATGGAGTATAAAAAAAAAAAAAAGTATATACAGGAAAAGGATTATAATAGGCAATCAAAAATGTGAGAAACTGTTAAAGAAAAATTAAGGTTTCTGTGTCCAAATGGCAAATGAAACATTACATGAGGTAGAATATGATGCTATTTAACTCAGGGATGTTTACACATTTTTAGATTAATAGCTTCTGAAAAAGACTCTTTTTTTTCCCCATGCAATTTGAAATGCATAAAAATTTCAAAGCTGCAGGTATATAAACTTTTTACACCCAATCTATTCACAGGTAAATTTGGCCATGTAGATTACATCTAGTCTGATCACAGCCAAATCAGACATTGTCCAATATTTGATAAATTTCCATGACAACGTTAGAATATCTCAATCCCAACCTTTTATCTGTATTTCTTAACTGTACTTTGATATTTGGAGGGTGGAAAAGTGAAGGAAAGACAGAAACATGTGGAAAACCTTTCTTGCTTGTTTCTAAAGTTTCACTGGCATTCTCCCATGCAGAGAACAAAACAAAGGCAAAAAACTATGTCACAAGGGCAAAAAAATTCCTTGAAAGATTTTTCCAGTGTTATACAGCATGGGAAGAGCATATGGCTAATTCTTTTTGTGGTCACTTTAAGCTCTCTACTGATTCCCTAGGTGTGTTTATTTTGTTTTGTTTTCCTTAATTACTTTTTATTTGTTTGTGAGGTTTTTTAAATTAATTTTTAAGTTATGATGTGGAGTATGGAACCTCATATGCAAACAGAAATGCTAAGTACAATTCTCCTCTGGGAAGATAACGTTGGTCACATACTATGTGTGCCAAAACTATGAATTCTAATGAAATTTGTATGTGTTCTACTGGGAACTAAACATTAATTGCACTGGAGCTGCTTATATTTTTGTCTAGGATTATTAAAGCATCTAGTCTAAAAATTTTCATAGAAATTAGGTAGAAAAATTGTCTTAAATATAAAAAGATCTGAGGAAAGTTCTGCCAGAGAAATTTGTAGGGTTCATAATATAACTGGATATTAAATTAGTCTGTTAAGTAATGCATAAAAGAAGCCATATATAGACATAATTGGAAACAGATGGACATCACAGGTCTCATGTAAGCCTGTGATTCAGTCTGTTTGCTCTTCAGAGGGATGGGCAGAATACTACTAAAATGCAAAAGACAGTCACGGTCACATCAGAACAACCATGTTCTTTCATTAATAAGTCCTGCTTCAAAGAAGGGCTTATTGGCTTGAGCAAATACACATTTTGGAACTTTCCAGTTCTGAGTTTCTTGAGTTTTAATCATCCAGCACATCCTAAGTATCTGTAAATAGATATACAGGCCTATCTGCAGTTACTTATCCTAAATATCTGGAATATTGTGCCCACTTCTGGGCTCCCTCAGAATTACTGCTGAGAGTCCAGCAACAGCCCACTAAGATGATGAGGGGATTGGAGCATCCTCCATATGAGGGCGTGCTGAGAGAGCTGGGGCTATTCTGCTTGGAGAAGGAAAAGCTCAGGGAAATCCACGTATATGAATACCAGGATCTTTTCAGTCATACACAGTCACAGGACCAGAGGCAAAGGGCAAAGCTCATACACAGGAGATGCTCTATGAACATCAGGAATCACTGCAAACGTTGACTGAGCATTGCCACAGGTTGCCTGGGGAATTTTTGGATTTTGCAACCTTGAATATATTCAAAAGACATCTGTGATGGTCCTGTGTAGCCAGATGTAGGTGACGGTACTTGAGCAGGGTGGTGGACCCAGTGACCTCTAACTTGTCTGTGCCTTTCCTTAGGTTAGCCTTCTCAGCAGTGATTCAGTCCAACATCCAGCTCTGGCCCCTCCAGTCTTATTTGCACTGATACCTTAAACAGCATAGGGAATAGAGCTCTCCAGCTCTATTAATTCTACTATAATTTATAATGTGATCGTCCTAAATGCATGTTAACAAGATTTTAATATAACAGCATTTGATGAAATATATCAAACTAATCTAACTGTAATAAATAGACCATAAAATGTGTGAGGTAGATATTGTTGAAGAATAATAATCAATACAGTTATTTATTTCTCATCTGCTTTGGGAAGTTTATTCTTAGACACTGCTTAGCTGCCATTGAAGGGTTTTTTCCATCCTCCTTTGAAGCATCTTCTGGGAGACATCTATAGACCCTGTTGTATTAGCCATCTGGATAGTCCTCTGCAATTATAGAAAATTTCATACAGATAATGCAGGAATTGTTGTTTTGTGAGGTCCTCCTCAATTAGATGTTCACCAATGAGAGAGCTAGCTTGGATAGATACTTGCAATTTTCTGTTTAATCTGTTTTTTTCCTGATGGCTAAACTTTTTTCATGTTTGGTAATATCCCGTTATATGGCTTGCAAAGGAGCAGAGTAAGTTACATGTTACTTAAAATCTAGCATGTATCCACACTCTGTAACCTAAATTGTCAACTAAAACAGACTTGCTTCTCTAAAAAGAATTTGAAGATGATGCCCATGGTTTAGCAGTTTTGTAGCTGCATGGCCCAGCCATGTTATTCTGGTTAGATGAGCAGCTTAGGGTTATCCTGTTTGTGTATTTTGTTTAGTTAGATTTTTTTTCTTTTGTATTGTTATTCATTCACATTTCTTCTGTGATGTAGGACTACTTGATTTGAAGTCAGTCTAAGAGGAAAAACATTCTTCTATAATCCCCTGTGCTTACAGAAAGTGTTTATAGTGAAATAGTAATGTGTAGTTAAATTCATACGAGACTTTACATCGCACATTTCAGAATGTTAAAAATGACATACAGCAACTGCTGTAATTTCCTCAAGTGGACCATTACCATAAATCTGACAGAGATGTTTTATTTGCTGTTGTGTGATATTTTATTTGATTAAGTATGTTGATAATTCTTACATGCCTTTAATAGAACAGCTTACATTTTGCAAAACCCCTTCTGAGTCAATGCAAATATAGATTGTCTGTGAAGTGATGCAAAAAGCTGAGACTCATGAAAGACAAAAAAACTTCTTAATTTCTTTTTCTATTTATTTTTTCCCCTGTTAATAATATGTAGAATTCTAACAACTGAGTGGGGACCAAAGTTTTAACATCACTTGTATATAGACCTCTAACATGCATGGACATAAAGTTATGACAGTGTGTTTATCTAAGATACACTATCACAGCCTCAGCCAACTCAGTGTTTGATGGTTCTGGTTTGAATGAATTCTGTCTCCACAGGCACCCTCCTTCCCCCAAAAATACTGACTAGCTTTGTGGAAAATGGAAGTAAATAATCTGTATAAATACTTAAACCCAGAAAAAATAATATTACTGCACTAAATATGTTACAACAAGCATCACTATTGCTATAAAAGAGCAAAATGCAGCCAAGAAGTTCTGACAATTCATTTGTCATCAGTCTCTTTAAGCTGTAAATTTTCCTGTATCTGGTTTGGATTATAAAAATGAAAGGTGTTTTCTTTTTATTTTTCTATATTGGAAAATACACTATGGCTTTCTCTGTAAAGTATTTTACAATTTAAAGGACTAAAAATGAAGTATGTAAAATTATCTATTTTAATTAAAACATTAAATAATGTGAATTTCTGAGACTGCTGTAAAAATTAAAACTGTTATCTTCATTTTAGGGAGTAAAAATGGATATTTAAAAAATAGAACTAAAATATAGAAACTCATCTGGGCAGAGTTGGGGACAGGAGAGAAGAAAAGCAGCTCTTCAAGCATAATGTCATGTACCTTATGCTAACAGTACTGAAGTACTTTAGGGAGTTCATGGAAAGCCTTGTTTCACTGTGCTTAGGAGACTTGTTTCACTGTGCATTTTCTTCTGGACTGACAATTCTTAGGAAAGGACACTAAAATGCAAGAAGCATATAAGGCAATCATTTTAGGGATCCTCTTATATTTGTCACTTCCACATATCATCTTGTTGAGATCTGTGACTTGGGTTTAGGAAATAATATTAACACTCCTTGGGCTTAGGAAATAATATTAATGCTTCTGTATGCATTTGACCTACTGCTCTTTGGGTGACTGAAATGAATCATATTCTGAGGGTCTTGGAGAGATGTGGTAAATATTAGCCTTGCAGGAGACAGAAGCATTATGTGTGGGAGATGCTGGTCTTTCATAAAAGCTGTAAATCCACAGTGCGGATGATGAGATACAAGTAAAGATAAAAATGTGCTTTTAACTGTATTGTTCCTGCTTTTTCAAAAGCAGAATGAAAGAATATAAAGAAATGAAGATGAAAGAAGTTAATTCCTTCCCCAGAAGTCAGTAATACCTTCTTATTTAAGCCACGCTTAAGAGAATGAGGTAAATACTCTGTGACACATTGTAGAAGCAGCACTGTTAAAGCAGTTGTTTTTTATTAGGAAAACAGATTCCAAGGCAATGACCTGTACCTATTAGTCAGAGCTGGAAAACAGCAGTGTGATTCTGATAGATTCAAGAATAATTTAATTCTATTTCTTACTAGGATGAAACCAAGAAGTTTTCAGATTAACTAGAAGAAATATTTACTTATTAATTTAAAGCAGTAGAATAAACTAAATAGTAGCAAGGATTTACAAAACTTTTCAAAGCAAGGGATTGAAACAGGCATTGAATACCTTATATTCCATATGGACAATCTTACCATGTATTTAAGGCTTATGTTTTACCCTGTTGTGCTTTCTTTCTGTTTTGACAAGTAGTTCAACCCCTAATGCCAAGATACTTTTGGTTTTGTACTTTAGATTTTGTATTGTAAAAAGTTTCCAGTTTTTTTAGGTCCACCTCAGAGGAAAGTAGTGGAAACCTTGCATTTTATGTAGAATATATTTTGTTCTAGTTAATTACCTAACTAGATAGAATAATCTACAATCTTACTAAAAGCATGAATGTAACAGCAATGAAAACCAAACCTGGACTTAGCTAACAGCAGCAATCATAGAATATCCTGAGTTGGAAGACACTCACAAGAGTCACTGAGTCCAGCTCCTGGACCAGCCCAGGATGACCTCAAGAGTCACACCATGTGCCTGAGAGCATAGTCCAAAAGCTTCTTGTCACCCTTGAGCCAAGAATGGGTCAAGAAGAGATGAGAGACCCAATTTCAAGAGCAGAAAAAGAGACTTTATTACAAAGGATTCTTTGGTTTATATAGACCAATAGAATTCATTCCACTTGATTGGCTAGTTAATAAAAAACATCTTTCTCACACACTATCCTTGAGAAGAAAAGGAAAATAAAGTGGAAAAACACCACCTGCAGATTATTTATACTAACAAGTTATCACATTCCTACAACTCCCAAAAATTCTCACAAGCCACTGTGAGAAACGATTGCCGTTTCTCTCTCCCTGAGCAGACTGGCACCCACAGCTTCTTGAACTCTGTCAGGGTTGGAGCTGTGACCACTTCCCTGGGAAGCCCGTTCCAGTGCCCAAACTCTGGGTGAAGAACCTTTCTCTAATATCCAACCTGAACTTCCCTGACACAACCGCAGGCCACTCCCTCAGGTCCTGTCATGGGTCAACACAGAGAAGAGATCAGTTTCCCCCCACGTTTTTCCCCTCATGAGGAAGTTGCAGACTGCAGCACTGTTTCCCCTTAGTCTCCTCCAGGCTGAAGAGACGGAGTCATCGCAGGCAGTCCTTGGATGGCTTCTCCTCTGGACCATTAACCACCTTTGCAGCCCTCCTTTGGATGCTCTCTAATAGCTCTGTGTTCTCCTTTTACTGTGGCACCCAAAACTGCACACAATATTCACGGTGAGGCGGCTCCAGTACAGAGCAGGACAATCCCCTCCCTTGCCCAGCTGGCAGGGATGTGCCTGATGTCCCCCCTGATCAGAGCTGGCCCTTTTGGCTGTCAGGGCACATGTTCAGCTGTGCATTGACCAGGACACACAGATCTCTGTTTGCAGACCTGCTCTCCAGCCCCTCGTTCCCCAGTCTGGATATACCTTCATGGTTGTCCTGTTCCATCTGTAGGATCTGGCACTTCCCCTTGTTAAACTCCATATGGTTGGTGGTAGCCTAGCCCTCTAACTTGTCAAGTTCTCTCTACAGGCCCTCACTGCCTTCAAGCAGGTCAACAGCTCCTCCCAATCTGATGTTGTCAGCAAATTTATTTAGTATAACTTCTTGTCCTGCATTCAAATAGTTTATGAAGACGTTGAAGCAGAGTGGCTCTTAAATGGAGCTCTGTGGAGCACACACTTCTATTTATGGTTTATAGTAAGTACAGTCTGAAATATGATTTTTTACTTAAGTTTTTCCTGAATACTATTTTGCTACCTAAACAATTATTTTCAATATATTTAGTGCTGAACACATTCTTGTTAAGAAGCTTCTGCAGTCTGGCAAGTAGTATGATAAAATACCAGCTTTGAACCTCGATCAGACAAAATACTAAAAGAAGCAGAAAAGATTAGAACATCTAGAAGCAAAATTGATATACCAAGTCAATATATCTGATGTACCTCGTGAAACTGATGCAGAAAGGAAGATCACACAGATCACACAGCTGTGGAATTTTCTTAAAAAGCTTACAAATTAGCTGATATATACAATAGCTGTTCTCATGAAGTGCAGATACTGGAGAAAACAAATGAAAACATTTCTATTGCGAAGACAAGGAATTGGGGAACAGAGGGAATTGCTGAAGCCAATTCTCAAAGCATTTGAACTAATTGTTTTGTAATGAAACAATTTAATTTTTAAGGCAGAAATTATCTTAGCTTAGTCTGACTAGGTAGGAGTAGTGTATTCTTATTTCTTAAAATAAGCGTTTCAAAGTATGTGCTCAGGATATAAATATCCTAGCTTAAAATGTGTCAGAATTCTGAAAATCCTTCTGTATTTGAATTTCCCTGTATGTTTGTTACATGCTTCTGAGAAATTAATGTAACGATGAGACCTTGACCTCACTGTACAATCATTCATACTCCATGGAGCAGGACAAGGAGTAAATACTGGATTGACTTCTTTATTTTTCTCTTCACTGAACACACATTAATGATAAAACCTTCTAAAATCATGATCTATTTTTGTTTAGTTTAGACAAAATGTAGAGGGCCAATGTAGAAGCCTATTCTTAACATGCCTGCGAAACCGTAACAGGTGTTAGATGAACCAAGTACTGTTATGTTACCTAGAGGAGAACACCACTTTATTCTCAGTCCTTTCAACTTAGCTGGAAAGATAACTGTTTTCATTAACTACTTTCTAAAAAAATCTTCCACGAAACAGAATGAATCCCATATGTGAGCTATGGCTATTTCGGGGCTGATGTAGGAAGCAGATTTACCAAAAGCAATAGGTTAGTACAGCCTATCAAGTCTGTGCATGGCCAGCTCCAGTTACCTTTCCTAAATCTTTCCACATTCATTACTTCTCTTCATGTGGGAGGCACATTCTCTTGGCTTTCTTTTCTGTAATATAAATGGAGAAAAACATGTACATTCAAAAAAGATGCAGAAGCCTATCAAAAGGAAAACACTCCAGTGCACACAATTCTTCCCTCAGGGACACGCTGAGAGGGAGAATGAATTGCACATGACAGCTGTTAGGGTTTGGTTTTGTCTAATGCAGTGCAGACAGACACTGGAAAGGGTGGCACTGAAATCCCAAACAAAATGAAACCTACCACTGAGCTATCAGGAAGTTGTGTGGAAATGCACATTGCTCTGGTTGTATTATGCTGTAGATAAAAGCTAGCATCTAAGACCTGCCATCTTCTTCTTTAATTGACACAAAATGCTGTATCTATTTTTTTTTTTTTTTTAATCTTGCTTATATGACATACAATGGCTAGGAGAAAATCCTAAGGAAATATTTGTCTACATCCTTCACATCTACTCCTGCAGCACTTTACAACATGCAAGTTATTGAATTTATAACATAAATATCTTCAATCTTTGGTAACATCTGAATTCCACTTTATTTTCTAAGAAATACAATTAAATTTAATCAGCAGTGATGCAAATAATTTTTAAAAAATTATCACTCCTTAAAGTTTTGAGGAAGTCCATGGCTTCTTTGCATGTGTTATTCCTCCTTCACTTTTTTAAAGTCTTCTATAATCAAGGCATGAGGTTGCTGAAAGAAAAGAGCAGAACTTGGTCTAGATGGAAAGCAGAACAAGATCTTAGGCCAGCTGTCATCCCAAATAAAAAGACATTATAAGTATGCCTGGGTGTTATTTTCATATTAATTAATTCAGGCCCCCCACCAAGCAATGAGAGACTCCCTTCCGTTAATCGCTGAAGATATTTACAAGTGCAGTCTTCTATAGAAGAAATGAGAAACTTTCTTTTCTTCCCCTCCCATCTCTTCCTCCCCTCCTGCCTTCCTCTCCCTGGAATATTTTGGCTGGATTGCCAGCCAGAAGTAGGCAGGAACCTGCTGACTTCTGACTTCTCTTGGAAAAGTGATACAGCTCCCATTAAGCATGCTAGTTCCCACACTTGAGCCAGAGAAACAGATGGAAAAAGTGTAAAATAAAGCTGTGTAAGCTCCAGTGAGGCAAAAAAAATATACTTTTTAAAGTTTTGTTAGCTTTCTACAAAAATGGCACCCTAGGGAAAGTTCTGTCACTGAATTTTATAGGCCAGGTGTTCATCTGAACAAAAGCAAAAAGAAAGAGATGGGCTTTTTCTAAAAAAAGAGCAGGGAGTTTGCTGCTTTCTCAATTATGTGAATGCTTTCACAAAAGAAGTCAACAGGGGTCCCAAAGTGCAACTTTAAAACCATCTTAAAAAGCTTTTTTAAAGTAAGTATTTAAATATTGTAAAGGTTTATTTCCAGTTTCCATTTCCCCTATATTTTTTCTGTTTTAGAATGATAGTTTTAGTTGCTTCTGAAGTGCTGAAAATTACTTATAAGAAGCTTTGCAAGTGACAATGGGGATTTTTTTCCTCCCTTTACTTCAGTATTCTGGATGTGTTTTAAAGAAAGATTTCAAAGTAAAAATGAGCACATATGAAAATTCAGTTACTTACAATGATTTTAAGACTTTTTTCCTTATTTTGTATTTTGACCTAGTTTTGACCAATGCTTAACTGTTTAGTTGTGACTGATTGATAACAAAAGTGTGTATCACTAAGGCTCTTGAAGCAGTCCATGCAAGTCAATTTTATTTGTTTGGGGTTTGTTTTTTTTTTTTTGTTTGTTCAGTGTTCCTTCTGGTGGAAATAATAGGAGAAAGCTTATATGGAAAAGAATTATGATTGAAAGAGCTATTAAGGGAAACCATGGGATGGGAACAGGCTCCATAATTTTGTCATTCTTCTTCATCCATAGTAACTTTTATGAAAAATACCAGAAAATAATTTTTCTTGCCTTCCAAAAATAGCAAATCTTTTATATTGTTGATTGTGTTGTTTTGTTTTCATTGCTTTAAAACTAGTTGACTAATAAGTCCTTCTGTTTTGAGTTGGAAAAAAGAAAAACAATATCTTTTTTATCTGGAAACTCAAAAAACCTCTGAAGGCTCTTATCTGTCCTGAGAGCTTTTAGTCTACTGTTGTTCATGTAGAAATTTCTGAGGCCATATGGACACAGTAGGTTTCACAGACTCCTTTTCAGTTTTTATCTATGTCTAACATACTGCTATGCACAATTGTAACTTGAAAGACAAGACAGTTCATTTAAGGTTTTTAAAAGTTATAAAATATCAATAGATTTCTAATAAGTTTTAAAAATATCTGGACTTATATGAAATAATATAGGTAACAATTATGAGGTTTTTGACACAAATGTTGACTACCTGAATTAAAAAAAATCATAAAGAAAACCTTGTATTTGCAAACTCTGGTGTATTTGCAAACTTGATGTGCAGATTCTATATAAACGTTTTTAAATCCTTTTGCTTACACTCACAAAACATGAGACAGTTATTCAACTGAAGGTCTTTAAGTAACCAGCCTGGAATGCAGGTGTAGATTTCTCCTTGCCAAGAGAAATATATTTGAATAAAGTCTCTTACATACCATACTACTCCAATGAAGGCTTCCTGATGTTATTTGCTTCACAAGTTAGTCTGATATTTAATGAGGAAAGTAAGTAAATTGCAATTACGCCCTGGAAATCTGGGAAATGGATCCTGGGAAGGTGGTATTCTTTTGATGTTGTGATCTGCTTTAAGCTCCTGCATCAAATACAAAGAATATCTTTCACAGCTACCCTCAGTGTTGTGTCAGCATTTGCAAATAATGAGACATAAGCAACAGTGAACATAGTAAATGAGGTTGGTATTAATAAAAAAACAAACATAAATGGGACTTAAAATTCCACATTATAATTTTGGGCAGGTGTTTAAATAGAGCCTAGAGTTACATGAGCCCTATACCTTGGGAAGATTTGGCTCATTAAATTGCCTCCACCACGTCTATCTCCTGGAGCTAAAAAATTGCAATAATTCCACTTGACTACTTTCCTGCATAAGTTTTTACTCAGAATTTGAGGATTTGAGTAACTGCAAGGGGAGAAAAGGGAAGACTGAACTATACCATCTAGACTTCTGTAAGGGTTTTGACATGTTCTCACACAGCATCCTTATCTCCACATGGGAAAGAAATAGCTTTGAAAGGGGGACTATTCTGTAGATAAGGAATTGGCCAAAGAGTTCCTCAGCTAATTCCTAAACCCAAAACCAGTAACATATTGGGAGCCAGTGAGCCAAAGACTTGTGGTCCATGGCTCTATGTCCAGGTGGCTCTCAGGGCTTTGTCTTAAGACTGATATCTTTGTTAATGACACAAACAGCGAGACCAAGCACACCCTCAGCAAGTTTGTAAATGACACAAAGCTGAGCAGGGCAGTTGACAAGACAGAAGGAAGAACACATCTGGGGGGACCTGGACAAAGCTGAGAAGTGAGCCTGTGAGCCTAACCAAGTTCAGCAAGTGTGAGATGCTACACCTGGGTAGGGGCAATTCCAGACAGGAGTACATTGTGGGAAAAGAAGTAATTGAAAGCAGCCCTGCTGCTGGACATGAGCTAAGAAGGTGGGCTAGCAGTCCAGACAGCCAACCTCATCCTGGGCTAAATCCAGAGTGGCATGGCCAGCAGGTCTAGTGAGATGATTCTGCCCCTCCACTTTGCCTTGTGAGTCTCCACCTGGAACGCTGTGTCCAGCTCTGGATCCCCAGACAAACGAAGGACATGGACCTGTTGAGGCGAGTCCAGAGGAAATGAAAATGATCAGAGGCTGGAGTAGCTCGGGGCTGGATCAGCTCTCCTACAAGGTCAGGCTAAGAAAGCTGGGATTGTTCAGCCTGGAGAAGAGAAGGCAGCAGGGAGACTTGTTGAGGCCTTCCAGTACCTAAAAGGGGCCTTGCAAGAAAGCTGGAGAGGGACTTTTTACACAGGCAGATTGTGCAATTACACAATTGTAGTTCCTTTTGGCAGGAAATATTCCTTTCAGATGTGATGTATGAACTACTTGTTCCTGGTTTGGTTTTTTATATTCTACAAAAATATTAATTAAACTCAGGACATTTTTTTTCCTTTACTCCCCTACCTCTGTCACAAAGCCAGACACTTTGATTTCTTACCAAGAGTTACATTCTACTGTTACTTTCCAAATATCCATGCAAAAATGTCTATTATAATATTCTTGAATTCTATTTTTAATAAAATTATCCTTTTAAGTTTGATATCTCAGAATGCATGTTCACAACAGCCGAAGCATTTGGTAAATGGGGAGTTCTGGTTCCATTATACATTGATAACAATACTCAGGCTTCAGTGGGGTAAAATTAATGTGAATCTCTTGAAATTATTTTGTATGATAGCTAAAGGTTTCCAACTGTCTAAGAGACATCTGAAATGATATATTTGTCTATGTGGAGAAAAACCTGATAAACATTGTGGATTTATTTATAGGTACTTATTTAAAATGTCGATCATAAATAAGAAATTTCAAATTAGGAAATAAAAGAAATGTATTTTTTATATCTCTTACTATTAATAATTACTAGCATTTTTGTCTGAAACTATAGCTATCTCCTAAAATGCCTTCACTCTTGGACTATTTCTAGCAGAGATACAAATTATATTACTGCATTTTGAATCACTAGATAGTGCCGCCATTACTCAAATGACACACTATATAAGAAGACAGTCAGATTTCCAAACTGTTCCTGATATCCAGAGGCTACTCCTGATTTACATTTAAAGAGCTCTGAAGAAATAAAAATTTAAAAAAAAACCCCAAACCAGTAACATATTGTATGTCAAATTGTGTTTGGACACAGTCTGAAGCAATTAGGATTACTTCAGTTAATAAAAAGAACACTCATGAAGACTGATATGGTATAAGGGTATTAATTTGAAGTGGAGATTATAACTTTATTTTGACATATGCTGAATATTAGCCAGACATATCACAGAAAAAGAAATTCTGGGATGACAGCATGCAGTCTGACTGAGCATCTGCCTGAAGCATTCTGCAGCAAATTCCAGATTTAAACATCTGTCCAGGAAAGAGGTAAGGTGGATTTATTATTAAGTCACTAGATGGGTATTTGCAGCTCTTTATTACTTTATTACTTATTAGTTCTGCTAATAAAGAGCTGAAGAGGAAATAAAGAAATGGTGAGGAGCAGGAAAATTTTTGCTTTCAAGGGCGTATCACTTTATGTTTCATTCTATTTCTTTCAGAACAGCAGTAGCCATGCTGTACCTGTAAAAGCTCATGCCAAACACAACTCTGCCCTTTTCAAATCTTTTTAAACTCCTGCCCAGAAGACCAGAGAAATCAGAAATGCACAGCCACCCAAATATGTCATCAAGTGACTTACCAAGTGAGGATTTCCATAATGCAGACTACATGCAATGATGTTCAATAGGGGACCACTGAACAGCTTAAAAATGCATGGAGAAGTCATCTGTCCAGCAAATGACTGAACAGACCTCTCCTCTAGGCAAAGAGCTGGTTCTGCATTGGATGTACAGATTTAACAGAGTATGTGGGGCATGTTCTGCAGACTGTTAGGGCACAGATCTTTGCTAGGATTAATTTAGCTGTAGTGATTTAGACTGACTGAGAACTGGACCATATTTATGAACGTACATACTCACACAAACACTAACATTAGTTACAATTGCAATAGAGAAAGAAATGTAGGATAGGTAAGAGATAAATGGCATGGTTAGGTATTTATAGCATGGAAGAGAAAAAGTTTTTGGCACTTAGTTTGTATAATGTGGTGCCTAAAAATACAGCCAACCAAAAAGAAAGAAAAAATAGGGTCAAGGCATAGGGACAAAATCAATTTAAATTTGTTTAAGCAGAATCTACTTAGTGAGAATTCTTGTATACATACAGCTTTTCCTCAGTTAAAACTTTGTATTTTCTTAATCTTTCTTATTTCTTATTTCAGTCATGTAGGTATATTAAATGATTCATTCTTTCAGAAGTGCACTGTTGGAATGAATGAACCTTTGAAAACACAGTGCTAGGTATGTAATCGGTCTTCTTGAAAATTTCTGTTGGGAGACATTATTGAGAAGTGGTTTCTATGGATTAATTTATGAGAGGTAAAATAACAACATGGGATGAATGATTTCATTACTACTGATCTGCTTTTTTTCTTTTCAGACTGTTTTTCTTTTTTTCCTCTTTTGCCATAAAGAAAGTGGTAAGAATGCATAACAAAATACCTTATTGTTTATATTCCCATACTACATGGGGGAAAAGTAAAATACTAAAGAGTAAGCAAAAAAACCCTGAAAGTCAGTTTGTTCTCCAGAAATTACTTCATTTAGGTTGACCCTCTTATAGACCTTTCATAAACATTTTCTGTCTTTCATCTGCTCAACCACTTCTGAATAAGATCCTAATAACTTCAGTGAGTTATTTCAGAGACACATTTTTTCTGACACATGCTGCCTCAGGCTTCTCCTGAAAACATCATTCTTGAGATTTTGGCAATCACTTAGTGTCCATCATTCTTTGCCATTCTTCCAGTCTTTCTCTTTGCATTTTGACTACTTCCTAGGCATCTGTTCTTATTGTCTCCTCTTAAATTTGCCTCCATTTCGAAAAACACATCAAGTTTGCAATAAGCAGTCCATTTCCAGCTCACTGCCATCCTTTGTTTAGAACAGTCTCACAGTTTGAAAAATGCAAGAAATCATTTGTGACTCATTCATGTAGTATTTGTCAACTTTTCTTTTTAGAACACTTGTCTGATAGATCTTTTCCTCAAGGCAAATGTAAACCCCATGTGTTCAAGATTAGAGAAAAGCAATGTAATAGCAAATTGGAAGAATAATTTGCAGATGGCATGTATTAATTAAAGAAGGCTATAGTGGATATAAAAATCAATCCTTCACACACAAGATCTTCAGAACTGAGCTGTTAAAAATGTTCCCCAGAAAGGGGCAAAGCTTGGCTGTTAAAATCATAACTGACAGAGTACAGCCTATAGTATGTTTTATTTAAATGCAGTGCTCGGTCATGTGAGTGAAAAATTGGTAATATTTCCTCTTAATACAGGAGGATGAAAAGTCTCAAAAAGACAGAGAGTAATGTTAACACTGCAAGCATTCAGAAACCACATTTCTGTTCTTACAGCTGGAATCACAGCTTTGTGTACCTCAACAACAGCCTGTCAATGTATTTGTCAGTATGTAGGAGCAGTTACAACCTACACTCGCTATTATCTGTACTCTCAGGAACAATGTGATATACAAGGGAGGAAAGACTGAATAGCTGGGTGGTTTTTTTTATTTAGAGTAATCAACTGAAAGATCTAAACTACACCTCTGTGTTAATGGTTCATTTACTCTTAGGAATTAATTTGTGCAGCACTTCAAACAAACTGTGCTTGAACATTAAAGACTGGTGGAACAGATCAGTTACTCTTTTAGTTAGTCTTCGCTGTCTTCGTCCAGGAAAAAAAAATAATTCACTTTGACAGGGTGAAAAGGTGGACTTGTATTTTTCTTTCACTCAGATGCAAAAACAAAGTCTCCAAAAAACCCCATACTCTTGCCTGGAATAACACTTCATTTTTTTCTTGCCAAATTGTTAAAGTGTTTTTCCTCCCTGTTTATTTATGTCTGCTTTTTCTCTTGTTCTGAATAGTAGATACTATGCAACTCTGACCTTTGTTCAAAGAGCAAATAAATAATCCAGACTTCTAAATGTTGGAGTGGAAATGGAAGGACAATGCATATAAAAGACAGCTCTAACTATGCTGTGGTTTTGTGACATGTCCATGTTAATGACATTAGAAACTCTACCTGAATAAAAAAAGAAAAGCTGCTGAATTTAGCTTTCTCTCTCTAGTTTTCTAAATAGAGGTCTGACACAAGTACTAAAGATCTCCCATCGTATAAAATCAGGAGAGTTGGGTACCTTCAAATAATATTAGAAAAACCCTTCACTGTAAATATGAACTACATACATCTAGTCAATACTTGCTTGGTTCTGGAGTGCACTCTGAAGTCTTTCATCTGACTTACAATTCCAGGCAGACATTTCTTTTCATTTAATATAAAGGATTCACTTCTGCAGATAACTGTGAACAATATTCCATTTTCATAAATGTAATTTTTATATAGAATGTTCCACTGGATATAGAACTACACAAAAAGTAGAAGCATTAGGTTGTTTTTAAAAACTTTTAGGAAAGTGCCAACCTACTCTTTAGCTTAAGTTGTGCTTTTGCATAGGTTTGAAACAAGATAAAGAAAGAAGTGAGATTTTTTTACAGTGTACTTATATTTTCATCTTCCATTAAACAGTCATTTAATAAAGTCTTCTTTCTAAAACAGAGAAATTTCACCTACTCTTATTTAACTAGTCTTTCCCTTCTTTGTTACCCCTCCCCTCATGCTATCATGACCTCTAGCAGATTCTTGTTTGCCCAATTTTCTATTGCCTTATCTAATTATAAAGTGAGTGAGTTAATATCACAAATATCTGGTTGTAAGGAAAGCTAATGGAAGCAATTGTCTCGTTTCACAAGATTTATTTATTTCCATGGGAATTGCTTTAACATCTACAGAGGTGAGGGAGCTTTATGTCTGGACTCTTAGATTTTTAGGCTTTTGAGAAATTTTAAATTATTTCTTGAGAGAAATCAACCCTGAAACAAATGAATAAAATAATTAAATAATGGAAGGAGCGAGGAAGAACTTGTGCTAAGTTGTATTGATGATTAGCCATTCATAATCTTAGGTTCAGTGTGATTAAAGCATTAAGGGTTACTTAAAAGGCAGGTAAAGGGTTACTTAAAAGGTAATTCTACAAATTACCTCAGGTAATTTATAGAATTTACAGGAGAGAATCAAAAACACTTCCTTTACAGTAACTTCACTTCATTTTTATTTTTTAACTCCACACAAATAAAAAGGGATAACCTTTCATAAAATGAATTCATTGTTATGATACTGGAAATATTTTATGAGGAAAAAATTGACTATAGAGAAAGTAAAATTATTGCAGTGTTTTACAACCAATTACAAAACTTAGAGATCATTTCAGGAGCAGACCTAGTATAATCTGACACACTAAATCACCATGATATTTCTCAAAAGGCCCTGAAGAAATACATACTTAAAGCACTTCAGGATAATAGCAACTAAAATGAAATAAAATTAACAAAAACTGATGTCAGCAATATACTATTTCCATTTTTCTGACTTATTTAGAGTCGGCACTTTTTAGATAAGCAGAATTTTTACTCAGCTGAAGATTTTGGCTGGTTGTGTACATACTCTCAAAAATCAGCAAGGTAATTGTAGTTTTGGTTTGGTTAGTTAAACTTCAGCCTGAACAAAGCTTGCATGTATCTTGACCATACTCATCAGAACATAAAGTTACGTCTTAAGAAGCTGTGTCTGAGAAAACTCTGTTTTTAACTACAGAATAATATATGGAAAGGATGTGAAGTGTATTCAGTGGGAAGTGCTGATGTTCTGGCTAAGAAGAATACAGTTTCCCCATCCTTGCTTCCACAAAAATTTGCTTCAGCGTCGTGGAAGGGTCTTAGAGAAGTAGTTAGCCTCACAGAAAATTTTCTATTCTCTCTTACTCTAATAATCTGTTAATTTCTGTAACATTATCTTCAAATAAGAAGCAACAGCAGACTTTATTCCCTGGCAGGGAAGTAATTTCCTTACTTCCCACACAGTGCCTCTGAGGGTATTTCTGGCTAGGTACTCTCAGAATACTCTGTTTTATTAATTAAATACACATATAGTGTAGTGGTTTGACCTTGGCTGGGCACCAGAGGCCCATCTCTATCACTTCCCAACCCAGGAGCACAGAGGAGAGAAAATAAGATGATCAACAAAGAGTAGATCAAGAGAAGGAACTTCATTGAAGAAAAAAAACCAAAAAACAAACCAAAACGCCAAAACAACACCCAAACTTATGCACACATAAGCAAAACGCCATCTCAGACAGATCTAGTACATACACTACATTCTTTATATGTCTTTTTACATAACCTTTATTGTTAACATTTTTTCTTGCTTGGTTTGGATTAGGTAGGGAAAGAAAATGCATAATTTTAGGTAATTTTTAAAAATAGAAATACTTCCCAAATACTTTTTTACAAATGTATGAATATGAGTGTGTGTATGCACAGAAAACATAAATAATAATAAACTGTTTCATAAGTGATCTTTCATTTCTATTTTATTTGGGATCTTTGTAGGCATTAAATTAGGTAGAAGAAAAAAAATTGCATTCTATACTGTATTTTTAATTTCTTGCTTTTTTTTTAGGAGAACCTAATTTATCCTGGTTTCCCAATTGACAGATATTCCATGAAGCTAAAGAATAAATGGTTCTTCAAATTTTAAGGAAAACTGGACAAACTCTGAGCTCGCATCATTAAAAATTACCCTTAAATGAATTGACTAGTATAATTTTTAGGTGCCATCGACTTTAAAACGCAACAAAACTACTTTCACACAAATGGAAATACCTAGTAATTAATGTAGAAATATTATTGGGGAAGTATAAAAGTAAAATAAATCAAATTTAATGTTTTTATTTTCCCTTCTCCAGTTCTGTGTTCATAGTTATTGAATTCAGTGGGGATGTGTATAGGCCTCAACCCTGCAACACTTAAAAACAATTTATGTTTCATTAAAATTATATTTAGCACATAGGACTGCTACCTACTAGCTGATATACTTTTTTACAGTGTGTGATTTGTGATTCAATGCTTATAATTAATAATTAAAATAAAACTACTCTTGAAATCAGTAGATTTCAGAAGTAAAAATACTTCTGAGCTCTGGAATCAGCACCACGTTCCATCTGGGAATTTGTAATATGTGTGCATGGAGTCAAGACATCAGAAATGGCTTTGAGACAGAAAGTACCAAATATTGGAAGTATTCATCAGGAACAGTTATACATGGTAGCAAACTTGTGCTGAGAAGTAAAAATCAATTTTCACTTTTAAAAGGCATTATAATTATACATTTATATAAGTGTTTTATAAGTAGACATTGGTTGTCCTCTTTATTCCAGGACAGTTACCTGTACTGAAAGCATGTTCCACAGATGATGAACCCTTCACTGTAAATGATCAAACCCTTCACTGATGTTCACACCTCATGTAGTTTGGGAAGAAAATAAGTTTAAAAAAACTGTTCAGAGGCAAGCAACTTGCTTTTTATTAAATGCTCCTAATTTCAATTTTTTTTTTACATGCTACCTAAAAATATATTTATATACGACCATGTGTGTGTGTTTGTGTATATATCTATACATCTATATAGATAGATAGATATGAGTGTGTGTTATATTAATTTCAAAAAATGGAAATATTTATGTGTGTATTGCAGATTTGTTGTTCAAAAAACATGCAGTCTGGAAATGATCAGGATACATATATCTCTGTGGGCAGATCTGTAACCAGAATGGGTGTGATATTTTTGAAAAGTGAAAAGCTGACTCAGACCAGTGTTGGTGGTGGGTGGGCCTCTTACATACTCAGTTTGATTTGGAAAGTGGAATCCTGCTCAAGGAGATGTGCTGTTCCAGGTAGTTGTCTACCACGTCGTCCTCTCTTTAGAGAACTAATGGCACTTTAATGATTTGCACAAGGCTATATACTGGTAAATTAGGGTCATCCTCAGAATTTTTAAACTTTTCTTAGCTTGGAAGCATAAAGATAAATGGTGGCACAGTTGTCAGACTTCATGTATTTCGTTTTAATTCAACTATTTTCTACTTTATTATTCTTCCAGTGGTTGAATTCACTTTCTGCTAACCTTCCATTTCCTTGTAACTAACTTTATATTTCTAACACTCGATTTAGCACTAGTGTGAGACTCTTAATTTATGCCAGGTATATTTATCTTTTCCAATACACAACAAATCCAGGCTTCTGCTATATTTTACATAAACTTCTTTACAGCACTATATATTGCATAAATCTAAACTTTTCAGTGAAACTTTAATAATGCAAGCCATTATGCAAGCCATTACAGATACTTTGTCTGAAGATAATTACTAGCTGCCTTTTACCTTTACATTGTAAGTTAATGGTGTAGCAACTGAACACATACCTATCAAATAGGATTTTATCTTTTGCTCATTTTCAGTGCTGACTTGCTTCATGGAATATTGCAAGAAGTTGTCAAAACAATTGACCTGGGAAATATGTTCCTTCATAAGAATGTGATCATGATTAGTATAATTCAATTGCAGAATAATGTTAGTGGTCCCTGATACTAAAGTACTGATGCTTTCTGATATTTCAAGTAACATTTAAAGCAAACAGAAAAAGTTCAGTGAGACCTGACTTCCCAGAACTGTTGTCAGTTTGATGTATTCCTTTGTAGTGAAAGCCTGACTTTATATACAACTGTTTCTGTAAGACATCAACTGTGTCAATGTGAACATGGAAGTAAATTGATATAGGTGTCTTTTGCTTAAAATTCAGATGGAAGAGGAAGAAAGGAGACATAGTTTCTTACCTTGTCTGTGAAGATCTTGTCTGTGCACTGGTGACAGTCTACTGGCAGTCTAGGTGTAAGCATTTTGAAGAAAAACGGTCTCTGGCTACTTGGCAGCTGTGCTAATTATGACTTGGGGCATAATTGCAAGACCCAGTAACAACAGAGAATGAATTAGGAACAGAGCAATCCAAAAAAGTCCTTAACTATGAGCATGATTTAGTGTTATTTTAACTTTTACCTTTTCTCTTTGGAGTTCATAGGGAAGATGCCCCCTCCACTACCCCATTATAATAATCTTAAGAACCAATCTGAGGTTGGGTGTGCTAGCATTGAATATTTGTCACTTGGTAGTGGTACAGAAGACTAAGTCACCCTTGTCTCTGTAGTGGTAAGATTTCTCCTAGCATATTAAGAACTCTAATACTTACAGTCCCAGACCCTTGCATCAGAAGGCACTGAATGCTGGATTTCTCAGCTTGCAAAATGGTTCTGCTTGTTATCAAGTGACCTTAAGGTTTTCTTCACAAGTTTAAATTGAATAATATGAAGCCTGAATTCAAACGTGTCTACGGCAGCCACGAGGAGAGAAAATTGTAACTTCTTCAAGATTAAAAGTTCAAACTGTGATGGCTGTACCTTTTAACTCCATAACTGGCTTTTACCCTGATCTCTGTAATCCTGTTAGCTTCATCATGTTGAAGAGATCATGACATTTTCCAAAGCACCTGGGGGAAGCATTACCTTCCAGTTCATTGACTAAGCTTTTCTCTGGGACAGCAGTGTCACCCAGCTGTGTCTAGTCTTTTTATGCTTCACAGAGTGGCTAAGGTTGGAAGGGACCACTGGAGGTCAACTAGTCTAACTGCTTAAATAGTTGCAATTAAGGTTATAGTGATCTTTACTACCTTGTAGCAGTACATTATTATTTTCAGCTATTTCAAATAAAACCCAAAAACAAACTCCAAACCAGCTAGGATTAAAAGGCAAGTGGCATAGAGAAGATGAGGATTTACAAAGTCTTTGGAAATAAAATTTATATAGGAAAACTGTAGAAGAGCTTATCATAAAGAGAATGGGCGTTTTTTTGAGAGAACCATTCTCTTGAGAAAGAGAACGGCACTTTTTTCCCTTTGTGATTTGTAGCATACTCAAATTCTGACTTGTTAGTTACTAATCTTAAAAATACAAGATTCCTAACTAGGAATTAGACTAAATTATACTTCTTTTAGGCACTTGCGGCATGCAATCTTGGACTAACTAGAAAATTTGTGTGTCTTTTTCGCAAATACAAAGGAGATTATATTTTCCTTGGTGAGATTTTGGATAGGTACATTATAATAAGTGGCATTCACACTACATGCAAAATAAGTAACCCTTGGAAATTGGTAATTTCTTGAATGAGAAGAATAAGAATTCACTGAGATTTTTTGAGACAGAAGGAAAGAGAAAGAAATAAAATGAAGTGTAACAGAGACAAAGAAGAAAAAAAATGCAAATCTATAATCTACATCCCACTTAACCAGATAGGTATGCCCACATTTGTTTGGAAAATGGAACTTTGGAAAGTAAATCATCTAGTTTGGACAACCTGTAAAAGATAGAGAGAAGTGCTACCTACCATAGCCTCTTCTAGATTTACGGGAAGCTTACATAAACTGACTGGTGTCATGCTTTAAAATTTAGGATGTGTTTCCTGGGTTAAGGTATGCATATGATTTTAAAATATAGCATGAAGCTAGGCTTAGGTGAGGTAAAATTGTTCAGCTCTGCAAAAGAAACGGTCTGAAACAAAGAAAAAATGGTTATAACCTGCATGATGTTAGAAAAAAGAGTTTTTATATTTCTTTCTCTCTCTGTTTGAAAAATATTAAATTTATGATGAGTTTATGAGCATAGTGTCAAAACCACAAAGCCATCTCTACTCCCAAGAGAAAACAGTAGCAACTTTAAGTAAAAGCAACTGTTTTCTCATTATATTTATTCATAGAACAGTAAGTTTTGACAGGAGATCAGGACCTCTAGGCACTATTGCTAATCTAATTTATTTACTACAGTGAAGGAATTTGTCTTAAATAGGGAGTGTTTTGACACAGAGCTGAATTGATGCCTCTGTTGTTAATCTTTAACTGGGCTTTTTTTGTTGCAATATATGTCATTAACTTAATGCACGCTGATTACCTGTTAACTATTTAAATGGTGTGTTAAGCACTTAAAAAAAATAATATTTGAATGCTCTTTGTAGTCAGCAGGATCAGGGCAGTGATCATGCCCATATGTGGTTGAGGCCACACTTCAGTTTAGAGTACTGCCTGACAAAAGTTATTGAAGTGCTGGAACAAGTCTAGAGAAGGTTAACAGGGCTGGTGAAGGATCTGGAGCACAAGTCTGATGAAAAGTGGCTCAGGGAGCTGTGGATGTTTAGCCTGGAGAAAAGGAGGATCAGGGCAGATCTTATTGTTTCCTAAAACTGCCAGGAAGGAGATTGTAGTGACTTGTGGGTTGGTCTCTTCTCCCCAGTGACAAGCAATGGGACAAGAGGAAATGACCTCAGGTTGTACTAGGGGAGGTTTAGACTGGATATTAGGGAAAATTTATTCAGTGTTGTCAAGCATTGGACTACACTGCCTAGGGAAGTGGTTGAGCCACCACCATGGAAGTATTTCAAACACCTGTAGATGTGGCACTTTGGTACATGGTTTAATGGTAGACCTGGCAGTTTATGTTCATGTTTGGACTTAGTGATCTTAAAGGTATTTCCCAATCTAAATTATTCTATCCTATAATTCTACATATTTCTCACTGTTTTACATTAGCTGGAATTCTTTGGATACCTACATAATAACTGTAAATAATAGGCAAGAAAGGAAGTTACATAGAAGAGTGTTATAAATTCATTAATTTATCATGGGCTTGGCACAGTTTTTGGAACAGTTTTCAGATTCTATGTCTTGTACAGAATATCACCTGTTTTGTGATGTTATTAAAATTTCACAAGACTGTCTCTTCAGAACGAGGAAGAAAAAAGGAAATGTCTTTAGTTGAGAAGAGGACCTAGTTGCCAATCACAGACTGTGGAGTTTTTAAGTAGTACAACAGATTATTTTGAATTGTTTAATTGGATAAATACTCTCAAATTAGGAATATCTGAGCACTGGCAAACTAAGAATATGCTGTGTTTGGAATTATGAAAATTCAACACACAAATATTTACCTACCTAAGTTCTTTTTGGGCAAAAAACATAATAATCATGATTTCTTACTGCCTTAGTTACCTGTCTTACTGTCTTAGTTTCCTGACAGATAATAAAAGTAAGACTATTGATCTGTGTATATCTTATATGTATGACTTTGACTTCCCAGTGTAAAACACGTTAACATATTTTTGCTCTTAAATAAATAGTTTCATTGAAATCTAATATTAGCTATAATCATTGAGTAAATTTAAAATGACAAATGGATTGCCACACTCTAATAGCTCGTCTGTTTTTGAAATTCTGTTTCTTTCAGAACCATGAGAAACTTAGTCTCCATGTAACATGCATTTTCTTCAACATCCCCCCTCCCAAATCTCTAAAAATAGGTGAGGTATCAGTATATTATCTGGAAATTTTCTAGCATAAAAAACAGATACGAATTAGAAATGTTGGGCCTTGCTAAAAGGTAAGTCTTTTGAGTCAGAAAGTGCTGGACAGAAGGAAGAAGTCACAAAATGGGACTAAGAGAATAATATGAAAGAGGTATTTGTCTGGGATCATTAGTTGAGTGAAATAGCCAAGGGGTATAGTGGATGACCCTGAAGACTCAGGTAATAGAAATGGGATAAAATTCAATAGCACAGCCTGAAAGGTCATGCACTAGGGGCTAATAACAAGCATTTTTGCAATAAGGTAGGAGCTGATCAGCTGAGGTGCAGTAGTCAATCACAGGATGGCTATAGGTCTCCAATGCAATGCAATCCAAAGATGTGTTAGCTAATATATTTCTAGAAGAGAAAAAGAAATCCATAAACCAGTACAGAAACCTTATTGTAATATTAAGAATTGTTTTGATCTTGTTTTCAAAATACACATATTTATTCGTTAATAGGTGCAGAAAGGCATTACTGAAATATCACATCTTTTAACCTTAAAAATAAATTCTGAGAGGAGGTATGATTCATTCCATATAATCACTTTAGGAAGGTGATTATATGGAAGGCATAATATACACATTTACAATATATGTAGGAAGGTAAATATCAGTACTAGCCATTAAGTCAACGTGTTTTGCTGGGATATGAACAGATGTATAATAACTGTCTCTGGGTCAGACTGCGTGCCATTTTAAAGGCCAAAAGCTATCAGAGCTGTGATGCTCTGGTTTGGCCTACTAAAATAAGCAAAAGAAGTCACCAAAACAAATAACCTAGATAAAGTGAATTTTTATGAATTTTAGATTTTTGGGGATCCAGCTATCTGTAAGATCCAGTGCTGTAATGGAAATAAAACTTTTTAGCTAGATCAGTGATAGGGAGTTGTTAGGGTTTTTTATTCCTAATTTCTGTGTGGAAAATCACATTAACCAAGGATTTGGCCCCAATCTCTCTCTGACCTTCACTGACCAAGAATATGGACAATAAATATTTTCATATTCAAACATGGACAGCATGTGTCTATAATGGATTAAAAAACTCCACAGAAGAAAGGAGAAGCTGAAAGATACATTTAAAGAGGAATGTTTCAGAGAACAGTTTTGGCATATAAATATACTTTGGACAAATTGAAAATTAATTTTTAAGATGCTCTGGTGAGTGAAGGAAAAATGGGGAGAAAAAAAAGCTGTTTTGGAGCTAAATATACTGGTCAAGATAAATAAGTGAGTTAGGGTTGAAGAATAGTTTTTCAGAGAAGCATAGGTGTTCAAAGACAGATGCAGGAGTTTATTTCTGACTTGGTAATTATCAATGACAAGATGATTATTTCCATGAATCCACTCAAAGAGGAGTACTTACTTGCTACTTATTTGTATGTAATACAGAGAGTAGCAGGCTCATTAACTTTGACTTTGGTCAGCAGAGCAAAAGGATATGATGGAGGAAATTAGCTTTCCTGGTGGTGAAAGGCTCTGACACCTGCCACGGCTCTTTTCCTGACTCGCAATTGCCTCCGCAATTTGCTACTCTAGCTGAATGCTCCCCCAAACTCTGGGCACATGGTAATTCACATGTGAGTACTTAATTAATTGGCTCATTTAATCAGTGTGTGAGCAGAAAAGACCTTATGCTAGCAGTATTTCTCCCCAGGAGAGCTTGCCCATTTGAGAGGCATGGTCTCCATGTCCCCTGATAGCAATTAACAACTACTGAATTGCTCCACTGAATAATCATGAAATTCGTCTGTCTCGGATCATTTCGTGTAGTCTAATAGTGCTTAAATTTAGTATCTTGCCAAACTGGGGCCCATTAGAATCAACAGTGATTTCATGTGCTTTTTTGAACTAATTTAAATGAATGCCTTATCAAGAGATGAAACTACTTCATGCTTGATGTTTACATATTGATAGTTTTTTGAATATTTTTACATCTATTTGGGAATAATTGAAATTGAAAAATTTATACTGAGAGCCTTTGAATTAAAAGGCTTCTCTAAATAATCAAAATAAATAACAGTAAATACTAGCATAAATTTGTGCTTCAGTTTAATAATTAAAAGTTAAAACTAAATATCATATTTGTGTACATAATTTTCATACCAACACGATATAATTTCTACCAAATGTGATTTTTTTTTTTTAATTTCTCTTCTGGAAAATACGGTGAACAAAAAAGCATTAGTCTTGTATGCTTTTGTTTAATATCTTGTTCAGAAAATGAAAGTTTGCCAAGCTGTTGTTTGAAAGAGATACACTCATCCTTTGGCACCTTTGAGTGAAGCTTCTGACCAGTAAGGGTCATTCTTAAAAGCAGGATCTCAACATCTGAAAAAAATCATAATGGTAGTTGTGAATGAAAGCAGTATTTCTTTAAATACAGTGCTTTTTGAGTCTGTAAAGAGCCCTGACCTATAAAGCTTCAGGTTCTTCCTGTAAAAGAGGTATTTTCTCCACTAACTCTTGACATCCAGAAAAGCAGTCTTTGAAGACAGAGATTATTTGAGCCTGCCTGCTTCTTCTAAAAACAATTAAATCCAACTCCAAGCTGTTTGAGGTTTTCTTTTTGGGTTTCAATGCTATGAATAATTCTTCCAAGATGAACTGGGACTACCGGTCTGTTTGGAAAGGTCATCAGCCTCTGTCAGAAATTTTGGAGAGTACATTCTCAGGGGTCTCTCAGATTGTGTGTCCAGGGCTGGATATGTTCTTTTCTTAAATACTCAAATAAAATGGGTATTACAGTTAAATAATGAAAGTTAATCATATGTCAAGAAAAATGACATAGGTAGTATTGCAGTACCATTGCAGTAATGTGAAAGTGTCACTGATTTTCATCTTTTGATTGGCAGACTAGATTTCCCTCTCTCTACTCATCTTAAAGTATTTTGAATGCCCTGGTCATATGTGGTTACATCCAATTCACATCTATGTAAATCAAGCATATTAAGAAGTACTTTCAAGCAACACTGACTTTAAAACAGCAAAACAGAAGAAAAGGTTCCCATTTTTGATACTAAAGGACAGTTCTTACTATAAAGTCTCTGTATTTTTAATTTGTCTATAGCCACTCATATTTTTAAGAGAAGAGATTATTGAGTGGCAAAAGTATTGAACTAAAATAAAGCAATAAAAGTGTTAAAAAGAAGCCTTCTTTTTCAAATGGTTTCTATCACATTTTTAGCAAAAAGAAAAATGTAATTTTTCCTTTTACTTCAATAAATTTTTATTTATTTCTTTATTGTCCCATTTGGTATACTTTCACACTATTCCCTACATAATCTGCATTGTTTTGGGGTTTTTGTTTGTTTGTTTGTTTGTTTGTTTGTTTGTGGGGTTTTTTGTTGGGTTTTTTTTTTTTTTTTTTGCATAACTTTAGAATAACTTCAGCTTCTGTCTTCCAGGTAGTGTGTATCAGTCCTTCTCCAAGATTTTAAAATTACCTCCTCTTCTTTATTTTCAAATATAGTACATAGAAGCATAGAATGGTCTGGGTTGGAAAGGACTTTATAGATCATCTAGTGTCTCCTGCTCCCTCACCCCACCATGGACAGGGACATCTTTCACTAGACTAGGTTGCTCAGAGCCCCATCCAAAGCAGCCTGGAATTTCTTGGGATGGGGCATCCGTAACTTCTTTTTGCAACCTCTTCTAGTACCTCATTACCCTCACACTAAATAATTTCTTTCTAATATCTTATATAAACCTACCCTCTTCCAGTTTAAAGCTGCTCCCCCTTGTCCTGTCACTATAATACTCTTGTAAAAGTCCCTCTCTTTCATGTAGGCCCCTTTAAGGTACTGGAAGACTGCTAAAAGGTCTCCCTGGAGCCTTTTCTTCTCCAGGCTGATCAATCCCAACTCTCCCAGCCTGTCTTCATGGGAGAGGTGCTGCAGACCCCTTATCTTCATGGCCCTCCTCTGGACATGCTTCAATGAGTCCACCTCCTTCTTATGTTGGGTGCCCTGTCATGGACATATTTTATGAAAAATCCTTTTAGTAGGATTTTTTTCTCCTGAGAAGCTGAAAGGCCTCAGAACGAAATGTAAACAATAATTATCTGCCACTGTGGAATGCAAGAGGTGCATCTTTGATTGGTCTCATGCGGTTGTTTTTAATTAATGGCCAATCACAGTCAGCTGTCTCGGACTCTCTGGTGAGTCACAAGATTTTATTAGCATTCCATTCCTTTCCTTGCAAGCCTTCTGACAAAATCCTTTCTTCTATTCTTTTAGCATAGTTTTAATATATCATTTTCTTTTAATATAATGTATATCATAAAATAATAAATCAGCCTTCTGAAACATGGAGTCAGATCCTCATCTCTCCCCTCGTCCTGGGACCCCTGCAAACACCCCCACAGTCCCCCAGAACTGGACACTCCAGGTGGGGTCTGATGAGAGCAAAGTAGAGGGATAGAATCACCTCCCTCAATCTGCTGGTCACACTTTTGATGCAGCCCAGAATACGATTGGCATTGTGGGCTGCAAGTGGACATTGCTTGCTCATTTCCAGCCCTTCATCCATCAGCACCCCCAAGTACTTCTCATCAGGGCTGTTTTCAATCCATTTTCCACCCAGCCTGTATTTGTGGTTAGAATTACTCTGACTCAGTCACAGTTTCTTACACATGGCCTAGTTGAAATTCATGAGAATTGCACAGGCACACCTCCTAAGCCTGTCAAGGTCCATCTGGATAGCATCACTTCCTTCCAGAATATGGACTTCACCACATATTTTGGTGTGTTTGGAAAACTTCTGAGGGCGCATTCTATCCTGTTGTCTATGGCACTGGCAGATGTTAAAGACTGCCAGACCCAATACCAAACCCAGAGGTTCACTGGTGCATACTTGGGCATCACGCCGTTGACCACAGCCCTTTGATGCAATGATCCAAGTAATTCCTTTCCCGTCAAGTAGTCCATCTGTTAGATCCATATCTCCTCAGTTTAGAGACAAGGCTGTTGTATGGGACAGTGTCAAATGTAGATGACTTCAGTTGCTCTTCCATTATCCACCAACACTGCAACCCCATCACAGAGGGCTACTGAAGTTTTCAAGAATGATTTGCCCTTAATGAAGCCCTGTTGGCTATCACAAATCACCTGCTTATTTTCCATGTGCCCTAGCATAGTTTTCGGGAGAATCTGCTCCTGGAATGATCTTTTCAGGTACTGAAATAAGACTGACTGGCCTGTAGTTCCATGAGTCTTTCTTTTTTACCTTTTCAAAAATGGTTTTTAAAATTCTACATCGCCTTTTCCGGTCAATTGAACTTCACTGGACTGCCTTGACGTCTCAAATCTGATGGATAGTGTCTTATCCACTTCCTTCACCAGTTCTGTCAAGACCTGCAGATGGGTCTCATCAGGTCCCATAGAGTTGCTCACCTTCAGGTTCCTTTAACTGTCTCAAACCTCTACTGCTCCCACAGTGGGAGCCTCTTCATTTTCCCATCCCTGCATTTACCTTCTACAACTCAGGCACCGCGGCTGGAGACAGAGACAAAAAAACATTGATTATTTCAGCTTTCTCTGTGTCCTCTGTTACCAGGTCTCACATTTCTTTCCAGAGAGCACCCACATTTTTTCTGATCTTCCTTGTATCACTGATGCACCTATAGAAGCTTTTGTTGTTTCCCTTGATGTCCCTGGCCAGATTTAATTCTGTCAGAGGTTTAGCTTTCCTAACCTGATCCCTGGCTGCTTGGACAATTTCTCTGTTTCCCTTCCAGGCTACCTTTCCTTTTTTTTACATCCACTGTAAGCTTCCTTTTTGTTTTATTATTAAATTTAGTACAAACTCTTACAGACATTGTGCTGTAAATGGTTTCCTTTTACTATTTTCATGGGACAGTAAAAAATGCCTTTATAAAGCTTCTGTTTTGTTTTCCTTCTGTTCTTCAAAAAAATCAGCTCCACAATACTTTAACCTAAAAAGTATTCTGAGGATTAGTTCTCTTAAGAAATTTAATACCCAAACCCAAATCCTTGTCAGATGACATAAATTTGAGCACATCTGCACATATGCCTGCCCTACTCATACCACAGGCTTCCACTTTATGTACCTATTTAAGAAACAGCCACAGGAAAATGTGACAGAAGTCTTCTGCAGTTTATATATATATCTCAAGTTAATTCTAGAAAAAGTCAACTAATCACTGGAAGATTAAAAAAAAAAGGGAAAAATCAAGCATGTTAATTGATCAATATTTTTAACTTTAAAAAAATATTCAACAATGTTAGTCACACTTGTGCAACTGCAAATGCCCTTCAGAACAACAAAGTCAGTATTAAACAAAGATATTTCCAGAAATACTTGATTCAAATTAAGGTAGTTTTGCTTTTACATTTTTCAATATCTAACCATATCCCAGTCTAAATAAAACTTACACTAATATGTCTTGGATAGACTGGAATCCAGCATCAACAGACAGGTGTGCTTAAGTCTTCTCTCCAGTCAAGGAACAAGGTAAAGATCCAATTTTCTTGTTTATATACTGTAAACATGTAGCAGTATAATAAGAGAATCATCAACTCTCTATATCACATTAAAATTGAAACACCAATGAAAAAGAGAGATTTTTAAAGAATTAACCAAATGGTTTAGGAGAAGAATGATATTAAAGGGTTGCTATGATACCTTTAAAGTTGGACATAGAAATTCCTGCTATATTCAATGTCCAGTGACAATTTCAACATTTAGATAGAAGTTACACAAACAGCAAAACCTAGTGAAGCAGCATGGGAACTCTTATATAGTTGGGTTTGTAATGTTTTTATGCAATTATTTCTGCCTATTATGTTGATAATTCAAATTTATGCTAGTTAAACTGTTAAAAACTACAATACAAAAATCTACTTTTTTTCAAGAAAGATGAAAGAAATTTTTTATCTTCATTTCAAAAGTCTGAAACTGCTGAACTAAAGATTAGTTAATTTTTCTGTAAAATAATGCAGGGATAACTTCAGCAGAAATGAAATTAATTTAATCTCTGTACTATCTCATGTTTATGCAGTAAGAATACAGTAAGAATCTGTATATTTTTTGCAAATTCACAGATAGTGAAAAGCAGTTGTGCTCATGTCTCTTTGAATAGAAATTAGAACATGTATTAAAATAAATAATGGCTAACAGAAATCTACCCTTAGCTATGGGTTGTGCAAGGTTATTTTAGCATATAGTGCCCCTGAGAGTTCTAGATTGTTGCCAAAAAATTCTTCATGTTCAAATTAATTAATGGGTACCAAGTTTAACGGAAGACAACAGCCAGATCTGAGCAGAGAACTATGCCATTAGCCTAATTTAATTTGAGGTCAGGATTAAAACAAAATGAAGAAAGTTTAGATGAAGAAAATGGTTTTTATTTTTTAAAAGTATTTGGTATGGCTGCACTAATAGAGTCTTAAAGCCACTTTGAAGATTTTAATGTCCCATTTACATTTTCAGCCATTTATTTTAAACTGATTTGTCTGTCTTTGAAAGTGATTAATGCATGGAGCCTAGACACACTGACTAAATAAAAAAAACATCCCCCTTAGGAACACTTCACTGAAAACATTGTCCTAGTTACTAAAATAATAATTACAGTGAAAATTTCTGGAGATAAAATTATATCAAAATATGCCTCTGAGCTTAAAACTTATTTAGTCAAGCTAAAATCTAGCTTGACCCAAAATTTATTGAACCAGGCTATGTGTTTACAGAGCTCTTTGAAGAAAAAATAGCTTGATCATAAATCTGAGAATGGAAATAGGAATACATTCCATATAGGAAAGTCCTTTTACATTTTTTTTTTTAACATTTTTTTACCTACATATTCTGTCTACAGTGAGATTTTATTCTGATCTGAAGCACATTTATGAGATAAGAAGAAATGATAATATTTCCCCGAGCTGTGTTCTTTTTAATTAAATTTGCATTCCACCTATCTGTGATAGATAAGTAGGCCCTTGACAGGAGATTAAAGTTAAATGATGCCCCTTACCCAACATTTAGTTATTTTTGTATGTGAATTTATGACTTTCTTGGGCAAAAACTTTAGATTAAAAAAATGACAAAGGTACATACCTGTGTGTGCATGTGTACACACATCTGATAAACAGGAAAAGTGCAGTTTACACTAAATTGTCCATGTTTGAATCCTAAGTTTGTTTCTAAGTGCCTGAGAGCATCTTGCCCCTCTTGCATTTTAAATTTTGAATATCTGTTTAGTCTGGACCTTTAACATGATTATTGTCATCCAAGCTCCTACTTTGTTATATTAGGTCATATGCTTTTAGCTCCCTCACTCCAAATTTCATTGATTTTTTATAATAAAATAAAACTAATTATCACATTAAAATCAGTTTTAGGCACAATATGGTTTAATTTTTCCTAGTAATTGTCCACATATTTTAGAGTGAAATTATGTTAGTTTGCTAACTAGCATGTTAGGAAACTTTTCTTAGCTGATACACTCTGGGTAGGAATCATAACTGAAACTGCATTTCTGAAAATCTACACTGAAATTTTCATTGAAATTTGTTATCATTTCCCAAACAGGATTTTAGAAGTTGTGGCTAGAACTAAAATGCCTACCTAATAGATAGTGAAAATTTAAAAAATGCAGAGAGCTTCATTAATTCAGTGCTTCACAGTGACAATTCCAGAAGCGTGCTGTAGCATATGGCTGAAAAAGAAAGAAATTAAATGACAGCTGTTAATCCATTGGGTTAAGAACATGACAGAAAAGCTTTGTTTTGTCTTCAGCATGTGTCTTTGCCTCTAATATTTTTAACTTAGTAGATACAGCATATGTATCATCACAGATGAGAGCAAAGTAAAGCTGATGTGTGTATTTTTTTACATGACTAGTTAATAATTTGCTAATGGTTGGTACAATGATCTGAATTTTTCCTGCTGCTCCCCCATTCCCTTCTTACAACTGCTGTCTCCAGCTCTTACAATCCAGTGTTAGAGATCCCACGTGAATTCATTTCATTCACTAAAAAGGGGCCTCACAGCAGCTTTGTGCTGTAAATATAAAGTAGAAATATAGAGCTTAGCTCAGTTCAGCTGCATAAAATATTTCTTGTCCTTCACTGATAAAAAATTTTTCCCATTCTTTGTGCAATTACAATATTGGTGAAAATCTTGCCTCCCCTTACCTGCATGAAAAAAAAAGCTCATTTTTTTTCATTTCTCAATCTATTGCCTTTATTCTACTGAGCAGTCCCATTAGCTTTACAAAGAAGATAAAATGGAAGAGCTGTATGATGGATTACAGTTTCTATCTCCCTTTATCCTATCTTCCTGTAGTACAAGTATGCTCGTAATATGTGCATTTTTTAAAGTCATGTGCCATTCTCATGCATGTACTGTATGTTTGACTAATATAAAATACTTGCCAGACAGAGGAAGCCTCTTCTGACAGTTTACTTATGGTCTCACCTCATTCTTTTCACAGCATCACAATTTAATGGTTTATTTCCAAATTTGGGTGTGGATGAAGGGGGAAGAAAAAGAAAAGTAAAACATAAAAATTCAAAGGAGACAATTTTCCACCTTTTTATTCTCTTCCAAAAAAACATCAAAACCAATTTAATTCTGCAATTTCCACAATTCTCATCAGATAATGAATTTAGGAGTTGTGTGGATGATCAACTTTTTCTATATAAAAAGAACTATATTGTCTGGTCCTTGGCATGTTTCAACATTAATTTTGCTTTCAGTCTCACCAAAATAATTTTGTGTTCTGCCTGCCCCTGCAGCTCCTTATTCAACACTAAGTTTGAGTAAAACAAATGACAGAGAGTGGTTTGAAGTTTCCACCATGGGCAATTCTTGGCTCCATAGACATTTGCTCTGAAGGATTTTCTCCTCTAACAGGCCTGTTTCTGCATTACTTTGATGGTGAACAGTAAGCAAAGAAGCAAAAATCTTTTTTTTCAGTACTAACAGGTCAATACTGCATGCACATATTGGAAAATACATTTGAAAAAACAGAATTACTGTCTGTGCAGACATCATTACTATCAGTGTTGTCTTCTACTAGTTAGTGAATGAAAAACAGTCTTGAGACCTTACAGAAAGTGCAGTAAATGTTTTCCGTTGGTTTTTTATGTCTTTAATATAAAAAGAATTTTGGTTCCGCTCTTAGACAACACATGGTTTATAATCCAGAGGAATCTTAGTTTTTGTAGAGCTGTAATTATTTCTCTGGTGTTTAGATATGATATCAGACTTCATCAGCACTACTCATCAGTACTATTCATTCTCTTTGAATTCATCCTTATATCATGACTCCTCTCCACCAGGAGAAAGAGCAGGTGAAACAGCTGTCCTTTTTCTATTTTCTTGTTCACTTAATGTGATAGAAGTTTTGATGCTTTGACATAAATATCCTCAGGGCTACAAAGGCTTAATTTCTCCAGACTCTTTATTCTTTCAGGAATTCTAAATTAAACTACAGATTTTCTTCATTTGTTTTGTTGCTTGGGGAATCAAAGCACATGGATCTGACATCATAAATAACACTACATCACCCTAAGATGAGCTCAGCTGTTTAAAGCATGCTGCTCATAACGCCACTGTGCGGGTTCAATCCCTGTATGGGCCATTTACTTAAGAGTTGGACTCAGTGATACTTGTGGGTCCTTTCCAGCCCAGAATATTCTGCAAATCTGTGAAATTAGGACTCATCTGGGCTACTAGACATGGGAGATTGGAATTACATTATATGAGAAAAAGCTGTAATCTAACTCCCCAAACACAATTCTGGAATCGATTTCAAGGGGATAACTTATGGTACATGGCAAAAGTTTCCATTAATTAGTGTAGTATCCATGTGTTGGCATAGGGACAACAAATCAAGACCGAACAAATTTGTTTCTGGATAATTATGCCTGCCCTTTGCCCTGAAGATATTTTCCATAGAATAAGAAAACGGAATGGGTCTGATATTTTGTGCAAGTGTTTGGGAGAAATGCACGAGACATTTTACCCACACTACCTGAATTTGGCTTCAGACTTTGTTCCGGCGTGAAACAGTTCTAATATGGGTATTGAAAGAGACTTGCTGAGGGGGACCAATCTGGTTTTCCTTTCCGCTGCCCCGTGTATCCCGGAGGTGCAGAACGGCCGCAGGGCCGTGCCCGTGCTGGGAGCGCTGTCCCCGGGCCGGCTCCGCCCGGCAGCCGAGCGGGGCACAGAGAGCGGCCGCGGCCGGGCTGCCAGCGGCCCCCCTTGCCGGCGGGCAGCTCCCCTGTGCCCGGGGAAAATGCCCAGGAAATCGGGCCCTGCCTGGGAGGAGCTTTAGCACATAAAACCAGCGAAGGCACCGCCACAACCCGGGGGCATTGGGCGGGGACTCGCCCGGAGGCTCAGCCCGGTCCCCTCTTTCCCTCTTTTTCTCCCTGCGGTCCTGCTTCTTCCCTGGCTGCCGGCCCTGCCCTGTTCGCCTTTTCCCCGGGGCAGCTCGGCCCCGCGGCCCCGTAGCGCTCCGCTGTATGCCCACGGAGCCGCCGCCCCGGCCCTGGGAGCCGCAGCTGCTCCAGGAGCGCGCCCGTGGCCGCGGCAGCCTGCTCCGGGCCGGCAGGAGGGACACGCAGCCGCTGCTGCTCGGGAATCGCGCCCGTGGCCGCGGCAGCCTGCTCCGGGCCGGCAGGAGGGACACGCAGCCGCTGCTGCTCGGGAATCGCGCCCGGCCCGCCCCGGCAGCCGCGCAGACTCCGCGCCGCTCGGGCACACACGCTCCGCCCGCCGAGCTGCCTCGACAGCGCGCCCGCGGTACGGCGCGGTCCTGGCGTTCAGATTCTCTCTCTGTCGCTCTCTCTCTCTTTTTCCCTCTTTACTACCTTTTCTATCCCCCCTTCGGTAGGAATACTTATATTCCTTTGTCAACAAAGAGTTCTCAGACAAAATATTGCTTTATTTTTGTTCGAGAAGTCTATCGAAAACAATCTTCCCCGACTCCCCTTTTACAGGAGGACGCGACGCCTGCTCAAGAATATTTGTCGTAAACATATTTGTTTACTTATGTATGTCTGGCAGATTGCTAATTTGAAAGAGAATTCTATATTTCTGGTACAGATAAAATAATTCTATAATGTTGACTACATTTTGAAAAGTAGAGGTATTAAATTTCTCTTAAATCAAATTTGAAGCCTGATCAGCTTTGCTTAATATTTTTGATTGCGCAAAAGTTTGATCATTTATAAAGTTCTTGGTATAGCACTGAGCGCTACCTTCCTGGTAACACATGTGCCATGCAACTGAATGAAGTTCAGCTGTTTCTGAAGTGGCTGAGTCCATGTGAATTCCTTGATGGCACTGACGTTACAGATTAGAAAGTTGTCATGCTATTGGACACAGGGTAACAAGACTGTAACAGCTGTTTTCAAGGCATTGCATTTGTGCATTTATACTGCCCTTTCTATTTAGAGGTACCAATGATCATTTTGTATTTCGTAGTTTTTACTAGTCTATGTTTAACATGGTATATTTGTCTCTGACTTTTTCAGCTGAATTCTTAGAGAGAATTTTTGTTTTTTAATGAAGCTGGAACTTCTGTTGGTCTGCTGCATTTTCCGAGGTTATTTATTGTGTATTATGTAAAATATGATCTTTCAAACTGTTGTAAATACACCCACTGTCTGTGAAATTCATTGTAGAACATTAAGCAATTTTCAAGCAATAGGTAAACTATTTTTTGTCTTATTCTGTGGTACTAAAGCCAATTTGAGTTTGAACATTTTTTTATTAGCTGAAATGATGCTGCTTTTTCACTGCCTATTCACATGGGAAACACCAACCAAGCTGGAAATACTCAACTACAAGTGCAACAGCCTGTGAAGTTGCACAAGGGATTTATTTTTACTTATGAGAAGATTCTGTGCTATAGTTTGTCGTGCCGTTGGTACCATGGCATCTACTATTTTCATGGCTTTTCCACCTTTTAGTTTTCAGTAAAAGACATCTAGGGAAGTTTTAGAACACATTAAAGATCATATATTCACTCAATATATCCAAGGAGATAGTGGGAGCAATATATAGTGTTCATTTTGTTATTCAAAGTTAACTTTTACTGTCTGCATACTGTGATTGTTCAAGTTGGTTCCTTGAAGTGTTGTTTGAAGGGCTTTCTACAGAATAAAGCTACTTCAATATAATCCCTTTTAGAGTTGAGCCATTACAGTTTTTTTTTTTTTGTTCTCAAATAGTCTCTTTATGTCTTGAGTGACTTCTGGGTGTCAGTTTATTTTCTATTAACTCTTTCAGTGGTACTGAACAGCATATTTTCTGTGGCATCTGGAGGAATATTCTTATTGAAAAACTGTTCATTTCCAAACAGTCTAGACATTTATTGCCTCAAACACAGTATTTTTATCAAGATAGTTGTTCAAGAGTATTTTCAGTAGCATCAATAAAGCTCGTAAAACTGGTTTTAAGCACCAATGAAGCTCATAAAACTCATGAGTTAATTAGCTTTTTTAGTGATTAGTATTGGTTCTTTCACAGTCTGAGTACTGTATTTTGGTGAGTAACTACTGAATCAACTAATTGTTGCCAACTAACATTTGACAACTGTTTTGACATCTCTGGCAGTAACTGAATAGTTGTGCATGAAATGTCATGAATAAAATTAGTATTAACCTGTATACCAGTTTCTGAGATCTTCCTTATCTCGTTTGTTTTGGTTCAATATATTGAACCAAATGGTAGGGAATGAATGGTAGGAGAAAATCCTATTATTTCAAGCCAGCAAGTAAAACTTAAAGCAGAAAACCATTAAACAGCTTTCAGACGAGCAAGTAGACTTAGAAGGTTCTGAGAAGAAAATAGAATCCACTTAATATGAGTTGGGAAAAACCTTTGTATATAGACAAACATATATATCAAGAAAAAAACCCTAAAAATATGCCAAAAGGAACAGAACAACCTTACTCTCCCTGTGTCTGTATACTAAGTGAAGAGAAATTAATTTGTTCTAATAATGATGAAATTAGTCGTGTGGATTGTTATCAGTCACAAAAATAGTATTATCTCTGCTGTACTTTTTTTGCTCTTAGGTGTTGCCTATTTTTACATGCCTTCCCTTTATTGCTACATTTGGATATTTACATGGGTATGAAAACAGTAATCCTAGTTCTCTGATTTACTCTCTTGGTGTAGGTAGGGTGTCCTGTATTTGTGTTGCGAGGAGTCAGCTGTTTGAAGAAACTGGGGCTGACAAAGGCATTCCTCATTCGCCATGTGAATAGACTTAGGTTCAAGAAAACAGGGAGATTTATGGAGAACTGTGTGTGTGTGTGTTTCCTCAACCCTCCAATGCAAATATGCTCAATGCCTCCTGAATGCCTGTGTTTTCAGTGAGACACGTGGAGCTGTTAGGTGGAGAAGGCTTAGTCGTGGAATTCCTGGCTGGAAAGGACTCCTGGTACACTCAAATCTTCTCATGGGCAAAAGAGGAAGATGGAAATACTCTTTACAAGATGGTAAAATAATTACTTTGTATTCCATTTGTTCAGCATTTCTCTGTTCTGTTTTTTAAATATGGTTTTAATTGAATCCTTAAAGTTGCGTTCCAATAGTGACCAAGCATTGTTATTTTACAAAATATTCTCTGAGATGAAGAAGACATACCAGTTATCTTTTAAAGAAGGAAAATAAACCAGTGATTTATTAACTTGCTTTTTCTGAGGAATATTTCTTCATGTCAACATTCTCAGAGTCACAAAAATATGTGCATGTACAGCATGAACACTATTGTGTGAACAGTAGTATTCAATAATGAAATGCTCACAAACCACTATTGTATCACCTAGATTCAAAATATTTTAAGAAAGATGAGGGTGACTTTTTAGTAAGGCCTATACAATTGGACAACAGGTAGTGGCTTGTCACACAAAGAATTAGGTGTCCTGATGTTGCAACAGTGTCTGGAAAGTTTATGACTCAATAGGATGATTTTTTTTTTCTATTTCTGTTGGCACTGCTATGAAAAATAAGGCCACAGTTTTACCTTTCCAAGATTGTGCCTGAGATGCCTACTGTGACTGTTCCCTGATTTTCAAAGGTGTATTTAATTTAACATTTCCTGATTTCTTCAGTGGCACTGCAAATGAAGTGTGGAGAGAACATCAGAAATAGTTATCTATAATTGCACAGCAATTACATGAGGTGGCATTTCTTACAGCATGCAACATATGTGAAATTTCTTTAGGCATTCTGTAACATTCTTTTTTTTTTTTCAGTAGGTTCAATATGAACTGTGATACTATTAATGTGTTCTCTTATTAAAAGTTATTAAAAGGACAAAGCAGTAATCTTACTCTACATCTCCAATTTACTTTGATAATGTAATTTTACAATAGAGGGATTGAAGAGTTCCATAATGTCTCACTAGCTCATAGGCTATGATTCTTGTCACCTTTCTTAAAGAGAAAGTCAATTCTTAGCAGGTTTTTTCCAGGCTTCTAATTAAAATGCAAAGTAATTTCTATTACTAGAAGAATGTAGACCAGGACTCATAATTGGAAAACTGCAGCTGAGGGAAGGTGTCTGGAGACAATGCTACAAAAAGAATGCTCTATGCTGCTCTTATTTTTGATGTGTGAGACAGGTTTTTTTTCCCATTCTTAAATAGTTCATTTTTTTCCACACAAGGAGGGGTTGTTGATTTAATCCTGCAAGAAAACTTCAGTTATAACATTCTAAGACTGCATTTTGAGAAAATAAAATTAAAAAGGCATTAGGTGCTGTTAAAGTGACTATAAAGTTGCCAGGACTCTTGTGATGATTCATTATTTTCTTTGAAATGGATTGGAGACTATGTTGATAGACTTACACTTGTGGTGTGACTTTTCATAGCAAGAGTGTGCATTTGTCTTTTAAATACAACACACTACTGCTCCTATTTTCACAGTAAAATTACAGACTTTTTAATGAGAATCCCAGGAGTTGGGGACGACTGGAGAAAAGCAGCTCACTATTTCTGAAATTATTCATTACCTTTAGTCATGATTATTCACTGTGCTAATCTTTGAGGAAGTAATAAAATAAATAGTCTTCCTCTGTTCTTTGAAATATGTGAAGCTGCTGTTAGTTATTAAACAGCAGTTAAAGAGATGTTAGAATATTTTGACAGTGGAGCAGCGAGGGGGAAACAAATTAGAAAATAATCACAAGTCTGAATGAGCAGCAAAAGATGTTGTGCCTGTCATGAGTGGCAGGTGATGCTTAAAGGAGTTGCATGGTTTCTCTGTTTAGAAAAAAGTACCTTCACAGAGAAGAGAAAATTGGAGAAACTCAACAATTTTTTTGCAATAAATCCTCTGAACATTGATTTTAAGGGAAATGGAGCACAACTTACCGGTCTTGTTTCTCTTTACTCTAACCTTTTTTTTTTTTCCCTCAAGTTTGGAAACTTCTCAAAACAAGGGGATTGAGCAAGTCTATTTTCTTTCCTGCTGACCCCTGTTCTTCTAAAGTCTCTGTTATATACTGCCTGTGTGATAATATCCAAGCATGGTGGTACAGTGAATGTTACTAGATATATTTTTACCAGACAATTGACTGTTTTTTCTGGATTAACCATTCCTGTTTACATGACAGGAATCTCAGGCAGGCCTCAGCTAATTTAGCATAGGTGATATAACAGAAATATTCATGGGTCTGGGGCATAGGAGGTCAAAGGGACAGAGGAAACCAAATAAGCAGCTGCTAAAATGGATGTAGAGGTATTGGGTGCCCCACATCATGACCAGTCTTTTTGCACCTATAACAAGTGCCCACCTGACAGCAGGACATCATCAGGGTGAGAGCATGAAAAAACAGTTCTGCATGACAGTAGTAAATAAACAGTTTTAGTATACTTTCCTATAGTAAAAAATGTAATATTAATATATAATAATAAGATAGTTTACATAAAGGTAAATATTCCTGGCCATTGTATTGGTTTTTTTGTTTTTCCTAACTGATTTGTATATACACACATCACCAAATACTTATATAGTTTGGAGGAATGCTGCCCTGAGTATTCACAGTTTGCTGTGTTTGGAGCTCTTCTGTCTTTCTCTCCCCTCTGTTCCATTCTTTGTTATGCCTGTGCATATAGAAGCCTTGTGATATGCAGAAGATTCTCTGCCTCATCCCCTCCTAATCCCTCATTACTGGATCTGAAATAAATCACACTTTATTTAATCACCAGATGGAGACAGCCTGTGCATCAGCTCTCCTGTGCAATTCAAAATTTGTTCTTTATGGAAAAGTCAAAGATACTATCTGATAGGTATTTTTGTATTAAACCCAGGATTAAAAAAGAAAAAAAAAAGTGATGTTGTAAATCACTTGCACTATATTTTCAGTTGTCTGAAAGCTTTTTTTGTTTGCACTTTTCTTCCAAAGCAGATTATATTTAAAAGAAACTTTAAATTTTTATCTAGGTAAAGAATCATCTTTTGGATAACAGAGGGAAAAAAAAAGCCATGAAAAAGTATCCATCTGTCTATCAAAAAGAACATTTATTCCAATTATGTTTTTCCTGTCCTCTCCAGAACTCTCAGTCACTGATGAGCAGATATGAAAATTCCATCAAAATTTGAAATGAACTTTTGAACCTGCAGTGTTGAAAATTAATAAAACAGCTCTGTCCTCTCTGGCTGATACAATAAATGATATAATGCCTGTAACAAAAGATTGTTTTGCAAAGTGATTTTGAGTTAGAAGGATTACACTGCACCACCAAACAAACTGCTGTTAGGGTGATCCCACTAAGAACTGGAAGTATGAATGGAGACATTTGTTAAACCAGTATACACACAGGAAGATGAAACAGTGCAGTAGTGCTTTCCCAGGGTAGGCTTGTTTTGTCTTTAATCATGCTGCTACATTCAACTTTTTTCCTAATATGATAATTAGAAATCTGTTCTCCTCTAATAATTTAATATTGTTTCTGTGTAAAAGTTTATATGTATTATATTTTATAAATTGTATAATCTTGTGAGTAATTATTTGCTTAGTCTACCAAGTTTTAGCTGAAAGTAACTAAGAGCTTTTTTATTTTTTTTCTCTGTAAGGGTATGAGGATTTATGACCTATATTTTTCCATAGAACTTTCTGAACTGGAAAGTTTTGTTGATGAATTTTATTCATTTGTCCACGCCTATTCGAGATTAACAAAAGATAAAAAGCAAGTATCTTTCTCAGCCTTCTAAAATTTATCCAACTGTCAAACATTCATTTTGAATTTTAGAAAATCAGTATAATATAGACTTTTTATAGAACAAGAAAATAATCACTAAAATTAACAGTTCTCAGGGTCTTATCTTTTTATCTCCAGCTGACTGCAGACATTCTCATGCATCTCTTCCCTTTTAGTTTAGATATTTGTTTGTTTTTTAGAAAAATATGCACTTCAGTATTCATTAAGATCTTGCTTAGAGGAGGGGTCAGTCAGAAAGTGGCAGTGTTACAGAAACTCAATACATAGTTTTGAACTCTCTGATCAATATTAGAAAATCAAGGGTAATTTTCAAATATCTCCCATAAATATTCATTTATAAGAAATTGATGGACCATGGATTTTGTTATTCTGGAACCTTGTTCTAGTCATAAATATCTGAGATGCTATGATAGCTTCCATAGATAGAGAACATGGAAATACGATAAGTACGGAAATATTTTTTATTTGTCTTATGCTGCTGAATTGGTGAAAAGTCCTTATTGGTTCAGTAAGTCTCAAAAAAAAAAAAAAAAGAAAAAGAAAAAAAGAAAAATATCTCCTGTTCTGAATGTGTTAACTTCAGTATCTTCACAAATTAGCTTTTTCAAGCTTTGTACTTCATTAAGTGTCAAATGGGGCATTTAGGTAGATTAATTTTAACATTTTCTTTCTTGATATTTTAGTTCTATTAAGGAAAATCAAAGGCTTTGCTTTTCATTTAAGCTAATGCACCTTTATTATGCTGAAGTAATGTGTCAGTCTTTCACTGCTAATTCAACTGTCTTTTTATGTAAATGGCAAAAAGGAATTTTTCTTGGGCTACCTCTTATTTCAGACCAGAATTTGGTATAAATGAGAATTAATCCCAAACTTTAAAAGAGTGAATGAAAAATCTGCTTGTTAAACTACATAACAGTGATTTAAAAGATGCTCAGTATTTTATTATGAATTTCAAACCAAGTTATTTGTGTCACAGTGATGCACTTTCTTGACAAATATTTTTCCTTGGCATGCTTTTAAAATAAATCAAATCTTTACAGGGTGGTAAAATCAATTTTTACCTCTGTGATAATGAATTCAAATAATTATGCCAATATATACCTTGATAACCTTGGAGAGAAAGTATAATATGTAAACTGCATGCTATGTTTCTATGCTGGTATTAAAAGGCCATGAAGACAACACTGTTTAATTATCAAGATGTAAAAGTTTAATTCAGATATAGAGCTGTGCAAGTAAATCATTGGCAATGTGTACTCTGATAGAAAATAACTTGTGTTATCTATAATCCTATCCCATGCCTACTGTATCATGGGTCATTTGATGGAGTACTGCTGTTCTGTGTAAAATACTGAGAAATAATACTCAGGTAAAACACTTAAGTTTTGTTATCCATGCTTTAGGGAACAGATTTAATATCATAAGGCAAACTTGTACTTGCATTGATCAGAAATTCTCATAACCTTTAAAGTAAAGGAAAAAAAAAAAAACCTGCATCTTGGAAAGCAATTTTAAATATTAAATATATACAGAATTGCATGTGCTATATGTACAGTTGCTTTGGAAGGACAAAAAGAGAGGCTAAGTTCAAGAGATAGATATATGTGTTACAAATTCTAGTTCACAAATACGTCATATTTTGAAAAATACGTGGAGTAAGATAAGCATTTCACTCTAAATCATGGTAATCTAGGAGATCTACATGTGGGACCCTAACTGTGGTTAATACAAGACTCACATCAGAAGCCATGAGTGGGTACTTTTCCCACCAATTCTGGTGTCCTTCATGAACAGAGACTTCCTGCCGCCTTTTTATTCAGATTCTGCTTCTATGTAAAGTAGAAGAAAAGTGATAAGGAGGTAAAAAGAAAAAAAGAAAAAAAAAAGGAAAAGTTTGTGTAGTACTGGGGTTTACTTATTTCAGTATTCGTTTGTAGGTGAGTGTTTAACTGAAGTCCTGAGTTTCTGACATTATTTTTAACAGCAATTTAACGTAAAATCAGTAAGCAATATTTAATCAGGATGAAATCCTCCAAATAATTCAGGTTTTGTTTATAGTTTAGGGGAAAAAAAATGGTGCCATTTCCGAGATCTCATCCCATGAGGAAGTTTTAAATTCTTCTCTTTTTTGTGTATGTGTGAAGAGACCCTGCAGGTTTTCTGACTCGCCTCCTGACGTGCTCCCTGGGTCACTGGTGTTTGTGTCTTTAGTCCCGAGTGTATCTTTCAACAAGGCTGTACTTAGAACTTCACAGATGGGGTGAGGTGTTAGAGGCTGAACTTGTACTACTTCATAATACATGAATCAATAAGATCTTTACCAAAATATGTCCCCATGGAAAGCACACTGAATAATACAATAGGGAAAATTCAGGTCCATATGTCTTTCATTCTGTCTGGTGCTTGTTTGCTAGCAATACACAACCAACTGGAATCACACACTCTCTAAAAAATCATTCTCCACCAAAACAACTTGAAACTTTTCAGAAGGTTGAATTTTTCCAACACCATCGATTTCTGTGCCTGAATATACTTTAAATGGGAATTAAAGATTATAATTTACAGACATGAAATTCTGGAAAAAAAAAGGACAGAAAAAGTCAAAAGACAAGAATTTGAGGGCAATATTTCCTTTCTATGTATGTGCAACAGGTGTCATGGTAAATTTTTACAGGATCACAGGATAATCTGAGTTGGAAGGGACCCACATGGAATCCAGCTCTTAAGTGAATAGCCCATACTAGGAAAACACAAACCTTGGTGTTTTCAGCACCATGCTCCAACAAGGTAATCTCGGAGGCTGTAGTGGCCTTTCAGGTAATATGTGCCTATTATGACTTTCTTGGCAGCAATATTACAGTATTACTGTGTTGCTCATCAACTGTTTTTCAGTATAAGGACAGAGAAAGCTTGTTTTATTAGAACAGAACAAACATATTCCATCAATCGAGTGCATATTGCTTTCAGGGATTTTGTATAAAGTGAAATCATACCCAAGCCAAAATCTATGTTGCAATTCATCACATTTGTTTAAATTCTGATGACTAATAACTTACTGCCATAGTTACTTTCTGTACAGTAACAACCTTAATGGAATTCTAGAATGATTCATTTGTAGCAGGAAAGAAAAATATATTCTTAGTATCAGATGGTAGAGGTCAACATTGCAAAATACTCTGTCTAAAAGATGTATTGATTTGTAAGGTTATTATTACAGTTCATCTGAATTGTTTTACTGCTAAAGACCATGAACTTTCCTGTGTGGTGAAAATTATAGATGTTGTCCACTGTTTTAATTTTTAAAATGTCCATCAGCAAAATCTATTCCAGCATAGTTTATAAAGGGCTAGATGCAGATGAAGAGAATAGCATCATCAGGATCACTGGTCCTCTTAAGGCTTCCAGGAAATGTTTTGTAATACATATACATATTTGATAAATTTCATTACCTTTCCTTCCCTATTAAGGATGTAGTTTTATTTAGGTGTCTGTATTTTTGAGAGGAGCAGTATTTTAATTTCCACAGTCTTAAGTCACCAGATATTTCCAAAATATTCTAGGTCCCATATTAAAGATAATGGAAGAGTCACTTAAAAATAAATTTCCCATAAATTTGTCCAATTTGAAAAATAAAATTTCACATTTGGATGTGACCTTGAGAATTAGACAGCTCATCCCTGAGCAGTTGCAGTGCCTTTTCATTCATGTATTAATACACTGATATAAGATTATGGAAGTTCATTCTTTATATTTCTGCTTAACAGAAAGAGTTGGAGTTCATTGTTCTGTACTTGTTTGTTAATTTATAAAAGGTTGTCAATCCTGCAAATTCTCACTTGGATTTCTCTACCCAGTAGGAAATGAAAAGGTAGTGCAATCAATATTCTAAGCTCACTTTTCTTTCCTTTTTTTTTTCTTTGAAGTACCCTTCAGTCTTCTTACCTATAATGAGCAGTAGCTGTGCCACAGCTCCTTAATGGTGCCACTCACATTTTAAGGGTTTTTATTCAGTTTTGGCATTGGTTTTCTAATTTATTTTTTTTTTAGTGACTGAAGGAACCCAAACCTAACTAATTGCATTTTTACTTGCCTTTAAGCTTAGGGAAAAAATAGTCCTTTATTAAACCCTTCCTCCTCTTCAAGTTTCATGTTAAAAAAAACAAAGAGGATATTCTAACTTTGTATTCTGATGACTGAATTGCCAAGTTTCAGACTAGGAAGAGGTATTGCATTTGATATTTTTATTTTCAGTTAGTTTCTGTAGATTGCAAGGTCAGGCAGCTGAAGAATACCACTGACATAAAACATTTTCACCCCAACAGGGTCACCTGGGTTCACCTGACAGTATGGTGAGTAATTTAGGTCAAGTTCTGTGAAACTGTGACTAGAACTATATGGCTTCCAGCAGGCTGTTATAACTTCTAACAGCAAGTATATACATGACACTCCATTTTAATGGATGCTGTTTGTTAGTAACATAAATTAAAGCATATTTGACATCCAAATTGGAAGCAGAGAGTGGTAATGAGAAGACAAATAAACTATTGATAAATTGTGAGTTGAATCATTTCTAACCTTTCTAGCCGTCTTACTAATGATTAATCAGTTAGCTCTAAATTTTTGACTTTTTAAGCCTGGGGAAATCAAGTTGGATATTTAGTATGGTGGAAGTATATAATGATTTTGTCAGTTCTCTGTCTGCTTTAAGTTAATTGTATGAGTAGAGATGGCCTATTCCAGCGAGGTGACTAAGAGAACTCCGATAATTTGAAAAATTTATTAATATGTTTTCTTTGTTCTCAATTATATTTGAGGTGTCAGATAACCCTAACACTAAATTAACCATAAAAAGAAATCAATGAACAGAGAAAATAACAAGAAACCTATTCTGTGCTTGAAACTAAAAGGGATGTGCACAGACACACAGAGGATGGTGACACGGGCTGCCACAGACAAGGAGCTGCCTTCACCATCGCCTGTTTGCAGGACTGAAGTGAACACTTGCACAGACAGACAACTCTCCCCCTCTGGTAGAGGCTGAATCTCAGTACTGACAACACACACTCAACACACTCTTGATTTACACAGCCATGCACATCAGTGGGTCCCTGGAGTACTGACACGGCCCCTTCTGTCCAGCCCACCCCAGCCAGATCACAGCCTGCACCTCTGACCTGTCTGCAGCTGCTGATCCCGCATCCATTCACACTGGTCCTGGCAGCACTCACACACATACACACAGAGCATAGGGGATACAGGGGATCGCACAGAGATAGTCAAGAAGAGATTTTTCATGAAGACAGAAAGGACTGTGGTGAGGAGGTGCAGGGCTCAGTGAGAAAAGCACACTGACCATCTGTTTTACAAGCGACTAACCTCTTTCACACCCATGTGTCTATTCCAACTTTCTTCCTCCCTGTTCCCCTTCCAGTGCACATTCCATCATCCATTTGCATAGCTCCAGGACCCCTGGCAAGATCCTGGACCGTCAGGTTTGCATGCTTATCAGCAGCAAGCTCCTCATTTTCCTGCAGCTCCTTGGTAGCGCCTCAATTACTGTGACTTCACCACATTTGTTTTGGATCATTGTCTCATTTATGTTTGTCTGTCAGGTTTGTGTCACCATATATTTTGTTTATGGCTTTTCTCTTTTCCTTAGTATCCCATTTGGCAATGTCCTAGATCAGGCAGCAGAGAAATAATAATGATTTCTCTGTAACTTCATCAATTAGTTTGACTTGACCAGGTTCGGTTCTCCTTATTGGCTGCCTTATCATTTGTCCAGAGGTTTCTGTCTCTGTGTTTACGGCTCCCCTCTTTTCTAATCACGCCTTATTCCCTTTCATTGTAAATCACAGTCTATTACTCTTCCTTTTAAAGTTGACCAGCAAAACACTGAAAGTTTATGCTTTTTTTTTTCTGTCTATTTCAAGCACTTGGTGTAATTGGGTGTCATTCCTGAAATGGTTTGTTTCACTTGATCGAGTAATTCCCATCTACTGATCAATCATTGGGTACAGAAAAATGCTCTTCCAAATCAGTTGATGAATCTGGACTGAAGGTTTCAATTTATTTGCATCTCTCATTTTCTCAAAACCTTGATGCTGTTTCCTGTAATGTAGTTTTCTGCAGAATTGCAAAAGGTTTCTTGTGGTTAGATGTAGCCCTATCTCCAGGTCAGTCCTAACACCTTTTTGCATGGATGCATTTTGCCTAAAAGAACCCTTGAAAAGGGCAGTGGTTTGTTAAAGAGGAGTGGGAGATTGAAGAAAATCAAACATATTTCATTTTCTGTGCACAAAAAAAATTAGTGCCAGGAAATTTCAACAAGAACATATAGTCTCATATAATGTATTTTCTACCTTTGATATGAGTCTCAGTCTAAAACTAACTATGTAGCCTAATTGCAAACATAAATATGTACACATGCTTAAGAAGGATTGCAACAATACATTTGTCTTTACAAGAGTGCAAAATTTATAGAGCGTAAACTACTTTTAGAACATTATTATCCTTCTAACAATGAGGTCATACAGATAGAACATTATTAATGTATAAAACTGAGAAATATGTCAAGAGAGTTATTGGAAAATATTTACTGAAATGTAATATTTCACTCATCTGTTTCAGCAGCACGCCTTTCTTGTTTTTATGCTTGATTTAACTGATCAATACTGAATTATAACAACGTGAACATTCATTATATCTTTGTCATCTGTTGATGATGACTAAACCTTACCCTGCTTCTACCAAAATTTGCCTTTCATTTTTCTTGAACACCGGTCATGAAACGGAAATTTGCCATGAAAGCCATATGTCTTCAATCACAGTTACTGACCACTGCCTGGATATCACCTAGCAACTGTGAATGCTCAGCATAAGTTTTCAGACCAGAGAATTGTTAGAAAGGTTTCAAATATTGAATGCCTGAAGGATTAATAATTTCCCTGCAGGTATTTTTGTGAGAAGAGGTAGCAGCACTAACTGAAACACGTGTGTACAAAAGTATCAAAATCTTTTGCTTTTGGTGTCAGACAGTTAGCAATGCTCCCTGTGTAAGGTGTAAAATTCTATCAAATCCAAATGAAATATATGATTCAAGTGTGGTGAGCTCTATAACTTTTTTCCCTATAACAAATCTTTTATCCTGTGTATTTGCAGGGAATTAAAAATTTTCTTAGTGTCTGTGAGCTGAGCGTGATCAGAATCTTAAATAAATATTTATTTGCTTCTGTTTTTCAAAAATAGAATATAATTATGTCTCCAAATGCTGCAAGTTTCCATCCTGTTTGTTTTTCATCTTGCAGTGTTAATAACATTCTACTGATCAAATTCACGTACAATCATTTTGAAAGCCCCTGATGTTTTTGCCTTTGTTTTTTAGTAACCAGATTATAAATGCTTATCTTTTTAATACATGAGGGATGAATCTCTCAAATGCAAAAATATTCATTATAGAAAAAAGCCACAGATATCCTTTCTAGACATGTTGTTTCTTTTGAATCTCCATGGAGTTTGGCAACTTTTTACACTGAACATGGATCATTCGTTGTATTTTGTTGTATTTTTTTGTTGAAAGCACTGAAAAAGGTTATGAAAAAAAGAAGGATAGAGTAAAATGTTCCACAATATATTTGTTAGCATTATAGCACCACATATCCTCTTCAATTTTTATTTTGGCTTAGATGTTTTTAGCCATGTACTTTGTTACCTGAACATGCCTGTACCAAGAGATTCTTGTTTATTTAATAAATATAAAATTAATTAAAAATTTTTCTTTTAAATTTAACATCCATGAAAGAACTGGATAGGTGGTAGTGAGGGACTGGTGACAGTGCATATTATTTTCATGGAAATCAGTTCATCCCATTATGTTAGGCTTATCAATCATATCTTTTAAGCAATTTTGAAGGTTCAAATGTGCCACTGCAAAGTGTCAGATATTTAGAAGTCATCATTATAACTTAAAACCTGCCTTTTTATCTCTACTCTCTACTTTTAAAGATTCACATCTAATTTGAAAAAACCGCATGATAATTTTGATGCCAGTCTTTTAACAAATCAGTAGTTTTGTTCATTGGTATACATCCTAGATTGCACTGCTCCAGGAAGCTTTTCTCAGAGCTGAACAAGATTAATAACATTGCTAATATATGGACTTTAACCAAAAAGAATAAAGTTTTAGTCTCTAAACTTCAATTTATCCTGTCTTCATTCTGAAGGAGTTTTACTCAATCCATTAATTAGATGTGTTATTTATTCATATTTATACTTCTAAAATATATATTTTACATCAGTTACAAACATGTCATGTTTTTTCACTGAAATGTGATTATACTAATCAGTTATACATTTTCCTTCACATTACTGATCTGTGTATCCCAGCTTTCTGCAGGATAAAGACAAATCTTCACTCTCCTTAAAATATTTTGGGTTTGATAATTTTCTGTGCTTTTCTTGTCATATTCTTTTTTGGTCCTTGCATTACTCAAGCTGAACTTCATATCTCCTTGATGCAATTGAAACATTCTAAAGGCTGAGAGCTAAAGGGAGTGGAAATATTTCAAGCATGATCCTTTTGTATTGTGGTTGTGCTTAGCAATTACTTTTACAGCTTTACCTTCACTTCAACTGAGTAGCATCTTTTTTGACCTATTCTAGTCTTACTACTGATAGTACTTTGTATGTTTGAACACAGCATTATTCTTCACATTCTGAAGCATATGTAGTAGTTAAGGTATACAGGCAGGTGGGCAGTCTTAAGGGGGGGGGGTTGGACAAACTGGACATTCCCTAGCACAAGGTACAAAGCAAAGTAAATAAATCTTGAAGGAAGCACTGTTGCATATCAATGAATTTTAAGTTCAGGGTAGGAACAAATGCACAAACCTGTTGCTGTGTTTTAAAAGGCACAAAGTGATGGCTGTGCTATGTTTTGTTTGTAGAGGGGAAGAGTGTAATTTGAAAAAGGAAAAAATTATTTGATTAAATTAGGCTAAGATTGATATTATAATGAATGAGCCATAGAGATAGCATGGTAAATGAAAACAAGAGCCTCAAGAAGATAAGATTTCATCAATAAGCTGTTAGGGTTGCTGAACAGTCTGTAATAGCAATTAATAATCCTTCTTAAGCAATTAAGGATGTGCTTGGGAGAAAAATCACTGACATCTAAACAATATCCAAAAGTTTTACCTGTTCTGTGGAATATCACTTTTTATTTCCTTGAGGCATTGAATGTGGCTGTTTCAAAGGATGATGAAACTCATAAAGCTAAGCTTTTAAAAGAAAACTTTATTTTTGTTCAAGTTGCAAAGTCTTCTTTTTAAAGCCCATGACAAAAAAAAAAAAAAAAAAGAAGCTCTTCGAAAGTATTAATTGCTTCAAGGTATTGAACTAGTGCCTGTGAGCTGCTTAAGCACAGAAGTCTCTGATTGACTTCTTTTCTTTCATTTCCACCTCCAAAGAACATGAAGGAGAATAGCAGTGGTGATAATACATTTGGTATTCTTTTGCATATATTAAGGTACAAGATGTACCATAGGAGTGAAAAGATGTTGACTTTGAAATATCAGCTTCAAGGGAGAGTGCACAGAGCACAATGGGAAAAGCACAACAGTTCACATGATTCCTTTCCCTCAGGGCTCTTCCTGAGAGAAAATAACTTGTAAAAGATGTCTGTTATTTTTTCAAGATCCCTGGAAATTCTGAATCACCAGAAGTAACAAACAATTGAACAAACAAATGAAAAAAAAAGAAAAAGGAAAAATCAGAGGGGTGGAGAATTTAATTGGGTAATGTATCATTATAATTAATGTAATAAATTTATAAAATCCATTTCTTTCAGTATAGTTGATTTACTCATGTCTGCACTAATGGATGTACAACAGACTATGGCACAGGCTGGAAAAGTGGTTTGTGATTGTTGACCTGCTTTCTAGCAAGGTTTCAGTGTCAATATTTTCTCAGGTGATTCCTGAGAATTCCTTATTCTCAGCAAGGGATTATTTCTGCTTCTTGTTAATCCCCTGTTTTGGGAAGTGGAAAGCTGAGGCATGAGAAAATCGGTATCACTTGTGCCTGTGACCAGAGAATGCATCATAAAAATTATTTTTGGAGAAATAGAATATCAGCACTACTTTGGGGAATTTAATGAGAAATTGAGCTTTAAGAAAGAAATCAGATGCGGCTCCTTCGCATAAAACGATTATTTAAATTTTTTCCAGTATGGACTAGGTATCCGAATAGGACTGATCTTTGCAAGTGGAAAGTAGTGTTCCCTTTGAAGCTGGAAATTTGGTCTGCTAGCATGGAATTAACTAGACATTTTAAACTTATTTCTCAAATATGTTCAAGTCTCTTTCCTCAGCACAGAAGAAGAGGACATGTACCATATTCAGAATTCAGTATGACTGGAAGAAAAGTAGTTTTGAACTTGGCAACACCTTCTTGTTTCCAAGCCTTTTTTTGTTGTAACAATAAAACTCAAAGAGGAAGTATTTTGCAGTTGAATGGTCTTCAGCTAAACTAACACTTACTGAAGTCAGAATTTTGGAATCCTTCTCAAAATGTAGACAACCAACCAAATAACTGCTTCTCCCACACAGTAAAGCCAAATCCAACATAAAACAAATAAAGGAATAAATAATACTCACAATTATAATAAGATTTCTTAATATTCCTGATTGCCAGTTTGCTATCCTGTTTTCTGGTTATAAATCTGAAAAGAATAATTTTGTACGTCTGGATTTTTCTGTAAACATAACCCTGAACTTCAAATCCCTTTAAATTAATTGTTTGTTATGTTACAAAATCTTTGCACTAATATTACATTTATGGGATCTCATCCAAAACTTTTGAACAGGAAAAAATTTCCAGTTACTTCAATTGGTGTTATATTGGACTAAGCCCAGTTTTAATCAAACTGGTGTAAAAGATTAGATTATATTAGAGCAGGTTAGATTGGATTGGATTGGATTAGATAGATGAGTTTGTGGAAGATAAATTTTATTAGAATCATGGGTTTGCAAGCTTAGGCTGCATAAAGTTGGTTCAGGAAAGCAAGAAAAAAAGTGATAACACTTTACAGCTAATTAGTTCAAATAGCTGCATACTGTTGATGACTCCTCACATTCCCATTATGGACCATCCCCTTCATTAATTCAGAAGGTAAATTTTTGTTAAATATATGCTATTTTTGCACAATAGAAGACCTGCAAGAGGTTCACGATTTCTGAGGGTTTTTTCATATTATGATTAATGGAAGCATCTGGAGATTATATTTCTTTTAAGTAGATTTATGTTTAAGAAAACATATGTAATCAATATTTAGAAAATAATACGTTTTTAGGCATATTGATATATATATTCTAGATATAATACTTTTTTTGCATATGCATCTTTAAAACAAGATTAATAATCCAGATAAATAAAAAATTTTGGCAGATAATTAGCTTTGAGGATATCCAATCATTCTTGATTTCTATTGACGTAGCAGATTTGGAGAACGCAAGCAAAGTGTTAGTTAGGGGTGCTCTTCAGAACAGCAAAGCACTGCTATAGCACTCTCCACACTTTGTAAGTCCTCTTTATGTCATTAAGACAGGTCTTGAAATAGGCACCACTTAACTTGTAGTGCTTGTTAGCTGGTTTCTATTATCTAGATTAAAGCTAAATGTTTTATTAGATGTGGATTGTATGCAGAGTAGATCAAATACAGGTAAGAGCTATGTACTGGGATTAACTGAGCAGTAAAACACCTTCTCAAGGTCATCTTAGTTTTATGTATTTTTTTCCCTTCAGTTTTTTGCTGTTATGGTTGTTTTGTTTTTATTTTTTTCAGTTGTAAATAGCATTAGCAGAGATTTTAAGTATTGAATAGGCAGGCTGTGTAGCCTTCAGAAGTGAAAACAAAATGTGAATTTTTTTAGTGACTCATTAAAAGGGTCAGTGCTTATTAATTTCTGCTAAATGGCTGTTTAGCATGGAGGTGGAAACTCAGTCACCTTAGTTACTGAGGTAGACTGCAGTTTCATTCACAGATTTTCAATTTGATTGTATGTGGGCAAAGGGAGAAAATGGCTGTATGTGACTTCTCAGCTGGCTTGGCAATAATACACCCAGAGGTAGTAAAAAAAAAAAAAAAAGGCAAGTCTAGGGAAAGCTTCAGTTCCTGTACTTAATTATTAAAAAAAAACTGCCTAATTGTAAGCTTTATCTCTGACAGTTGTCAGATGTCTTCCAGCAAGTGAAGATCAAAAGGAATAATTAGTATGTAGTCTCTTTGTCCCCCTGGCTAACAGAATTTTTTTAATCTGCTATAATGTGCATTGATGAGGTCCTTAATGGAAGTCAGTGATTTTCTCAGGTGAAAGTTTCCTTTCGTTTTATCTAATTCTGTCTAGTTCTGGTTTTTAGACAAGTGGAAGAGTAAGAAAAACTTGCTTTTGTGTAGTTTTTAGCATAATTTCTTCAGCAAATTGACAAAAGGCTCCTACTGTGAGAAAAATGTTTCAGCATAGTTCTTCTGCTTTCATGTAGAACAAAGATATCCCTGAAAATGTAATTTTGAGCTTTGAAACTGCCAATAATATATGAATTTCTTATTCCTTTCCTGTTTTATTCCTAATTAAAGCCTTAATTGGCTCCCAGCATTGACTATTTTGGACTCAATTCTTAACTGAAGTATGCAAATATACAAGTTAATTCAGTTTCTAGGTAAGGTGGTTAATACTTTAAATACCTCTACCTTTTAAAACTGCGAGAGGAGGCTCTCCTCCCATGAGGACTTGAAAAGTAATGGGAGGGAGGATGAAATTTCTCTAGTGGACACAGAATGGTGAATTCCTCAAGTTTGCTTTTACACTTTCATTCAGATGACCTTGCTTAAACAGTCAGGGTGGCAGGACAGTCATGGGTGACTGAAGGACATTGCAGCTCATCATGTGCTTGAGAGGAGTCAGTAACATCCAGTAAGAGCTGATGTCTTCACCACAGAGGTCTGGGGGCAGCCAGGCTAGTTCAGACACCTGGTCACTCTTGCTTGCAGCAGCATTATTTCACCTGAAACCTCAGCTTTCACTTATTCTTCTCTCTACTCTGCATGGCCTTTTATCTCTTCTCTCCTGACCCACTCCTAAAATTCACTTGTGTGTCCTCCTTGGTCACTCTGAAGTTGCTCTTTCTGAAAAAACCTTTAATGACACGCTGGTAAGAGAACCCCGTCAATGCCTTTAAATTCTGTTTCTGTTAGCAAATAAGGATATGCAACAGAACGGCATGTAGTATTTATTATATAGTAATAAAAGTGGTTATGAAAATATAAATTCAGAACTACTGAAACCAGTAGAACTGTCCATGCATGCTGGTCATGCTGAGCTTTATAATTTGGAAAGGCATAGCAAAAGGAATGGAAATCATTCAAGACAGCTTAGTGCCAGACTATTTCAGATCACAGCAAATATGTAGACTTAGCCTACAACATACTGTGCTGTTACACCAAAGGCAGCCAAAGAGTATGGAAGTTCAGCTGGCCTGGCAGGTATTGGTGGGTGCTCAAATCAGAACCATCAAAAAACATTAGAGTAACAGGTAAATTGGAAATGCCAGGGCATAACCCAGACCCCTGCCATGGGTGGAGTGGGAGCTTCAGACAAATTTAGGCAAAGTTTGTTAGAGAAGCCCTGCTGCTGAGCCACAAGATGCAGAAAGAACCCTTGTGCTTTCTAAGTTCCTTTTCAGAGAGAAGTCTGGTTGTGGCTGGATCCAGTCTTAGCTCCAGATTTTGTCACTGGTTTTAGTAACTTTGTCCCACACAATTAATAATGACAAAATAGATATGTTTATATAAAATGAATTATTTATTATGACAAGTGTTTAGATAAAGACCATAATCAGAACTATTTACTACACAGTAAAAAAGCTCAGACTACTAGTAGTTTATAGTATGGAATAGTGCACTATATCAAAACAATTATATTAAGGAGGGAATAACAAAAAGGAAACAATTATTAGATATCAGAATTAGAATTAGTAGATATTGATGTAACTCACCATATAAATACTCGTAGTGTTGGAAATAACTTAAAATTTTTTTGGGCTTTTAAATAATAGTAGTCATGGGTTTGTTTGCCTTTGCCAAGGTGGGGGGAAATTGAGCTTTCTCTTCAAAAGGCTGCTCACCAAGGGTTTGAGTTTCACTGGGTGAGGCCTTCTGGGCCTCAACGAAAAGATTCCTAGACTCTAGAAGTTTGACAGCTACACATTGGCAAGTAGCCAGAAAATACAGAGGAGATAAACATTTCACCCTAATCTGGTCAGAGATACCCAGCCTGTGAAAAGATTGATAAGAGAACCAAAGATTGAGGATCAAATTAGCATTAATTGAAGGTGAAGGGATAATAACCCATAGGAGATCAAATACTAGGAATTGATGAATGGATTGTTTGGGTTTTTTTTAATGTATAAATATGTAAATATGTGTGATGGCATGATTCCTACTGCACATCCTGGCCAGAATAAAGAAATTCTCTAACACTCGAATGTCACCGACATGTTTTATGAAAAATCCTTTCCTTAGGATTTTTTCCTCCTGAGAAGCTGAGAGGCCTCAGGAACAAAATGTAAACAATGATTATCTGCTGCTGTGGAATGCAGCAGGTAGATCTGGGATTGGTCTCATGTGGTTGTTTCTAATTAATGGTCAATCACAGTCAGCTGGCTCGGTCTGTTTCGGTCAGTCTGAGCCTTTGTTATTCATTCCTTTTCTATTCTTAGCTAAGCCTTCTGATGAAATCCTTTCTTCTATTCTTTTAGTATAGTTTTTAATATATTATATATCATAAAATAATAAATCAAGCCTTCTGAACATGGAGTCAAGATTCTCGTCTTTTCCCTCATCCTGGGACCCCTGCAATCACCGTCGCACTTAAAAGATGGTATTGAAGAGTTTCTTTTATCCCCACAGTTTCAGTGGAAATAAAAGTGAGCAGTTTCAGTGGGCAGATCTCTTTTACTCAGCCTCTAGTAGCATCCTTGTGGGCTGATGCTTCCCCAGGAGAGAAATCTCCACTCATTCCACAGAAGATTACACTAGAGGAACCTAATCATATGAGAGTGGACTGAACTTTTATACTATAAAGTGATTCAAAGTCTGTCAAACTGCCCCAGTGTCAGGATGTTAATTTGGAGTTAGTGAGCAGACTGGTTTTAGTGCAATTCAATACCAAACACAGCACGTGATGCCCCCTGTCAATCTGCTACTGACAGCCTTGTAAAAAGGGCTTTGTCTGAGTTCTCTGACCATAGTCCAGGGCAGAGCATCCTGCTACATAATGAGTTTATATAATGAGATGTATCTTCCTCTCATGCTTCTATTTCTCTCTGAATATATTTTAATTCTTGAGATCCTAGATCAATTTTGTGTTTTAAGTTTGTCTCAAGTCTCAAATTCCTGAAACAGAAAGTTCAATGATTAATAGCAGATGGAAAATTGTTGTATGTATTTATGAAATCTGTGAAAATATGACTTGAATATATATATTAATAGCTTAAAACACAGAAAGCATATAGGAGTTATGATATTATAAACATCAATGCCTCATAAGTCCAAATTAAATCTCTGCATTTATTTATACATATGTTGTTCATGTATGAGCATACATACATGCAAAGACATGTCTTTTGAAAAAATGTGTGTTTGGTTTTACATCATTTGAGTTGAAACTGCATTCAAGGAATGCTCTTCTATCTGCTATAAATATACTTTAAATAATTTCATACAAAAGGCCCAACAGAAATGCAATAAATTAAAATCTTACTTTGATTTATAGTATGTGTGTGACTATGAGAGCTAAGCAATGTGGAAGGCAGACCAGGAAATGTAATTATGTTCTAATGTTTCATTGTATAAAATTATTTTTTAGCAAAGCCTTAATTAAGGAAGTCAGAACTTGACAAATCTAATAAGATTTTTAAAACCTGGATCAACCTTTTAACTTTTTACAGCTGATGATCACTCTATATTTACAGAAATATACATTTAAATGTGTATTATTATAATTACAGTAATCAGTGAGAAAAAGGTGCTTTTTAAAAGATAAACATAAAGATGTAGAAAAAAGATAGAACAAAACAATGCAAAAAGAAAGATATGAATTAACATTTTTCCTTTTCTATAATTCTAGAAGTACAAAATTGTTAAGATTTAAATGATGAAAGGACTCTTCCTGTTCTCATGAAGGCTACTGAACAAAAAGGGGCTTGATATGAAAGGTACATTGTGCATCCCCAAGGACTTCAGCATGAACTTTGGGTACAGGCAGGGAATGCTCACAAAAGTGAGGGCCTGAAAACTCAGAGCTGGAACTCAGACACAGGTAGGTAATTTATCTCAGGGGCAACCTGAGATAAACAAAGAGTTTGGCTGTTTTAGAGATTCATGGTCTGATGTTTTTGCTTTGAGGTCTGACACAGTCTCCCCTGTTTGTCTGAAGTACACATATTTTATTGTCCCTTTTGGCTCTACAAAGCTCTCAAGAACCTAAACCACACACCTTGTTTTTCCTTATCTTAAGTCTTAGCATTTTAATTCTTTATCTGATTTTTTTCTTGAAGTTATATTTCAATGACAACAAATGTGTTCAGTTACTGTTCTTGATCCTGTTTATTATCACCCAACTTTCCATTATTCAATCTATTTCTCTTATATTCTGATTCATCAAATTCCAAAGGAAAAAAAATTGCAATTTTTCCTTTTTTTTTCCCATTTCTTTCAGATTTGTTGAAATGTAAAATGGTTGTTTTAGTCAAATGATTTTACATTATTCATGATGAGAGAAACTTTCTGGAAAATTTCTATTACCTTTTGCTTTCAAAAGTAATCAGTGGCACATATCATTAGTAGTTTTGCTGTGTCAATCCATTCATCATTTAAAACTTGTCAATTCTTCATTCTCTTTCCTCTTCTAGGGACAGTGGCCAAAATCCTTCTCATAAGTCCCCATTCATGTTTCATACTATTTTGCCAAATGTGTTTTCTTATTTGGGTGGCCAAGGCAAATTTTTTCTTGGAAATTAATAAGATTTTTCTTATTATCAAGTCCCTTTCTTTCCTGGGATGCATCCAAAATTCAGTGTGTGTCTTTTCATACCTTTAATATTTGCATTTAAAATGACCATATGCTAAGTGCAACAGAAGTAATCAAGGACAGTATGAAAAGTAGGTTTTGTACAGCAGAAAAACAATAGTGATGCTTTCAGCAATATAGTTTTAATTTTTCCAGACACCTGCAGTTTATTGTGGCACTACTGAAAGTGCATAAATTGTGCTCCATTGGTAGTAGCTTTATTGTACAATCTTTTCATCTGGACAGCTGATTTGAATGGATTACAAGTAGTTGAAATGCACTCTCTTTCCCCAGAGAATGGTTCCTAATATTTCATCTGTGAAGACATTGATTTCTCTACCTGGCTCATAACTGATCTTTTTATGTTGAAAGAAGCTGTACTAGTCATCTAGTTATTTGGCTGTATATTGATTTATTTATTTATTTTAAAGGGAAAGCAGTCACTCAAGTGAAATACCAAGGTTCATGATCACCTGTGGCAAAAACTGTGACTTAGTGGGGCTGTGTTCCCTTTCACTCAGCTGAACTTAGCACAGTTTCTGGAATATGGTAAACCTGCAGAACAGAGCAGAGAATAGAAGATTTATGTAAGGAAATTGCACTGAAACTAAAGGCTGTCTGGTGTATACAGTTCTACAGACAAATAATGTCAGCACTTAAAAGGTGTGGTGGAGATTTAGGTGATCCTCATTTTGTAAGCTGGAGGGTTTTTATAGCCTTGTCATAGGCATATTCATAGAGAAAATCTCAATTCTTGATCAGATTTATAGAATACACACCATTAGATAAATAAATTACAGGGACAGATAAATAATAAGTTTTTAGATTTCAGTGACAATCAAATAAGTCTCTTACCATGTGTCAAGTGAGCTAGGCATTAATGACATCATAGTTCTGTAGCCTAAGTGGGGACAGATTTGTTCTACTGCAGGTCTTTTTGTTCCCTCCCTGCATCTCAGTGATAACATCTCCCTTGTGCTGACACGGGTCTTCATTCAGCCATGTACTACCCTGGGAACAGATTTGGGTTAAAGCTCTTTTGAAGAGGTTAGTTCTCAATGTGTGTTATTATGCTATCCAGTTCATTGTGCAGCTTTGCAAACACCAGGCAGTGGCACTCAGAGGAAGAGATTCACAGTGGTGGGAAAAAGCAGCTCAGAGCAGGGGCAGCAAAGGGTAAGGCCTCTCCTGGTGTTACAAATTCTAGCTTATTCGTGCTCTAGGAGCTTGTTACAACAGCATTGTTAGCCATAAAAGTTTTATTCTTTGCTGTGTTATTCCATGATCTAGCCAGACTTGAAGGGTACTTTTTATTCCATCTGAATAAATCCTTTCTCTCAATTAGAAGCAGCTCTTATACTACAACCCATTATCTCAGGATATTGCCTGAACAGATATTTGAAAATATTGTCATTCTCCTTCTGAAAACTCCCTTGATATCTAAGGATACTTTCTCCTTAACTTCTCTGTTAAATGTTTTCCTGTCTTGACAGATGGATATAACATATATTTTCCCTATTTTTTTCTTTAATAACACACAATGCAGATATATAAACTAGTTCTATAAATATGTATATATACATATATACATATGTATACATATGTACAATGCAGATATATATGTATATATGTATCTATACATATATATACACACACACATATATATGCAATTCTGTGTCCACATGTAGCTTATTTAATTTATTTTTTAATTAGTTTGTATTCTTTTTCAAAAGTAGTTCTTGGATATTTTAACCACTGAGGAATAGGACAGTAAATGACACAGGTTATTGCCTTTAAATATTATGTAATTCTTTCATCTGCTAAGGAAATAAATTTTGAACATCTTTGGTAATGCCTCACTTTTCAAAATGACTAAGCAGAGTGTTTGACAAAACTAAATGGGGAATTCTGATGAAGAAAAAGAGAAAGTGGAGAGAATATCAGAAATTTCCAATTACTATTCGCAAAAAAAACTTTTTGAAAAAATTACATATACTCCCTTGAAAATAATTTTAAAATTCTGAGTAGCTCTAAAATCTGCCTGTTTAATTTCTTAAACAGAAGTGTGTTATTAAATGCAATAAAATATTTCAAGATACTGAGGCCACAATTATACATAACTGGGAAGATGATAAGTTCCTTATGAGGATATGCTAAGGCCTGTGATCAGCTGCACGTATGAGGTGTCAGTGAAGAATCCCAATTCTTTCTGCTGTGTATTTTATATTTTGTGTACTTTTAAAACAAGTGCTGTAGCACCAGCTTAGGATTTGCTTTCCTTTAATGGCTTGTTTTCAGCATAACCCTGCATTTAGCCAAGTAGTTTAACTACAGGCAACTGAGAACCTCATCTAAATAAAAATGCAAAGGGCTCCAAGGCAAAAGAGAAAGTTAAGTCCTTCTGGAGCTGTAGGTGGTTTAGTGTGAGAATTTAAAGGTAATACTCTTAACAGGTCTCTTTTGCAACTGAATTCCTCTTTGCATATACATGCCCATTTACTTATTGGCAGTCACTGTTTTTCTCCTGGTACTGTGGCTCTGTCACTGTCGCTTTTTATGGGAAATATGCTTTGTTTTCTGTTTCCATGTTGCTTGCTACCCTGACTCTTTTTCATCACTGAAAACTAGACTGATGCCTTTGTCTTGCTGGATCTATTCTTGGATATCTTCTGTCTCTGTCAAGCCACATTCCCTCAAACATCTGAGTATCTCTACCTCTTATATTCTATGCTTTACATCAGGGTTTACATATCTTTCCAATAGCTGGATAATAATGTTTTGCATAATGTTTTTGATAGAGCATATCAAGAGGTTTTCTCCTCAACTAAGGTTAAGTTAGAGATAAGTTCAGTGAAAATTAAAGAAATCTGGTTCATCTAGGCTTGCTTTTATCCTGATTAAGAGCAAGCAAAAAATAATCACAATCTTCTATGAAGAAAAAAATTATTTGGAGATATCTAGTTTTATCTTATTAGTTTTTGTGTATCTAAAATGATGTAATGACAATATTAAAGATAATTCAGTTCAAATAACCTTTTTTTTTTAATCCAACATTTCACCTTTGCCTCCCTCCCTCCCCCAGACAGATTAACTGGACAGATTGCTCAGATTCCCTATGGCTTATAGTTAATAAAAGTGATTGTGGTGAGTTCTCTGCCTGTAGACAGAAAGTGTTCTCCATTCTGCTATAGGGTACTTGCATAAAGACTGCATTTTTTGAGGAGAATTGTTCAGAAGTTGCTGAAGGTGAAAGAGTAAGGTGATAGGATTTGCTGATAAGTAAAATGTAACTTTGCATTAATGTTGTTTGGGGTTAGCAAGACACTTTCAATTAACATTGAGGTTTATTTGAGTTAGCAGTGCTTTTGAAGTAAAGCTAGTGGTGTTCAATAAATTCCCTTTGCACAGAGGAAAACTTGTTTTACTATGAAGGTAAAATTCAGTCATTCACAAGAACAATGTAGTCAAACATTCCATTTTCTTAGTAAAAACTTACTAATCTTAGAAAATTAATTTCCCTGCCATGGTTTCTAAGGTGATACTATAAAAAGGGTTTATTATTTAATTAATAAAGTCGCTGATGACAATGACTAGGACATATAGAGCCACTGTAACAAAAATTTTATTGTTTCCAAGAGTGTTCTGGTCTAATTAGTAGTCTTTTATTATAAATAAACCAAATTCTTAGAGAGAATTTGCTTTCTTAGGCACTGTGTACCTACTACATATCCTTAGAGAGAGAAAAAAAATAAATTAATGCCTTTTTTGATCCTGTGATTGCTAGGATTTGAAAATGTGAAAGGATTTCTGGAAGAAAATAAAGAAAGAGCCATGGATTCGAAAACAGGGAACTACCTGAAAAATCACACGGAAAGAAATAGTTTGCAACCTTCCCAAAGATGGAACACATTTCATATGGCTTTCATGCTTAAGGACAGGGAATCACTTTTGCTGTTTGAGGAATGCCCTTTCAGTTCCCTCTTGGGATGCTATTATATCCACGGTGTGCACTGGCTAGATGCTGTGTAGGAAATGGCACCATGACATCGTTATGCTCATGTGAAAGGGAAGTAAGGGATGTGTGCCCAAGAAGCACAGGTTACAGAGCTGCCATGCGGGACTGGGGTGCTTTCAATGCATCATGTGGAACCAGAGGGAGGCAGAAGGGGCAAGGATGGGACAGGATGGCCCTGGATGGGATGGCCAGCCAGCCACTCTTCCACTTCTATTCTGAAACACACAGTGGAGATCAGAGCTTCACTCGGACAGTTTTCTTCGGAGTACATATATTTGAGTCTGAGTATATGAAAGCTGAAGAATTGTTTTGGTCTTAAGTAAATTTATACAAGGGACTTAGAGTAGACCAGGATTCTTATTTCAGAAAAAAAACTAATGAAATATACAATAGAGACATCTGAGCAAGAAACTCCAGTTAGGTTTATCAGCAGAAGAGAGCACCCTTTGTTTTCAATACTGATGCCTAAATGAAGCACAGCTGGACCATGTTATCATGTCAGGTAGCTTAATCATCAGGCAGAGCTCAGCAATCAGTGTTCCTGGGCTTGTAGGGCTAGTTGTTACTCAGGATCTCAGTTAGCAGAAGTTTAGCCAGCTTGATAGACTGTAGTGTGCTCTGTTACACCCTGGCTCTGGTCTGTGGTGGATAAATCTATAGTCCTGGAAAGAGGAGTGGCAGAAAAGGTGGGAAAAACCTGTAGTGGTTGAGTGTTAGCAAGCCTCTCTGCATTGAATTATCTGAGACAAAGAATTTCTCTCTGAATGCATACCTGAACTATTCCAATTTTAATTTAAAATGTCTTAAGGAGTCAAGGTTTTAAGGTTTTGCCAAGCTAAGTTATGACTGTTCCAATTCTCTTTCAAGATTGTGTCACTTTACATTTCTGTAAGTGAAAGCTCTACCTTATGTTCTTCTTGGGTGAAATATGTCGGGTAACAGATACTAAATAATCAGAAGGAGAGAAAGGAAACTGTAAATCAATATATCCTCTTCATGTATCTTCCCCATAACTGTTCCTTTTAGCACATATTTTCTGTAGCTATATTTTTTGTAGAAGTACTTATCACTGTAATAATTTTGCACCTGATGGAAAGAGATGCTTCGAAAATAAATACATCAGTGAAGATATCACCCTGAACATTTGTATTTACCACATTCAGGAAAGTTAATCACAATCTTAGTGGTGTGAAAGACCTGCTTTATAAATGAGAGAATTGTCAAAAATTTTGACACATAATAATTAATTTTAAACGTGAAATTCAGCATATAATAAGGATATCTGCAAAAAATCTCAAGTTTCCAAACCATATGGCTGTTGATTGATTGATTGGACCCTCTCCACAGAATCTTTACCCCTTCCTCAAGAAAAGTTCCTCATATTATCTTTTGAGGAAAGCCGACCATTGAAGCTTACCCTGAGTTCAGGGATATGAAATGTAAAATAAAGTTCTCTATTTACAAATTAAATTGCCTCCAGAGGAGGGAACAGAACTTCAGCAGTTAGACTGCCACCATGCCCACTTGCAGCAGAAAGTTCAGGCTGCCCTAGAACTTGGAAAGACAAATTTAAAAATGCAAACAAAAATCTCTCTGCACTTAGAGCGAGCATACTGTAACAGGGAAAAGCCATTTGGGATTAATATAATTTAGCTGCTGGAAGTGAATTTGAGAACCTTTAAAGAGTTAGTGGAATACTGGAAAGTGGAAGAATTCTATATAATTTATTTCGACTGTTAGTTTGTCAGATCAAATATATTGTTCAGAAGTGGAAGAACCTTGGTTGGGTTTAAGACAGTATTTTGATGCTGTTAATTATCTCATTTGAGTATTACACTCTGTAGCAGGACTGTTGAGTGGACCTTACAAGAACAGGTATTAGTGAGGTACTGTATTTCTAGCCTTTCTTTACAGAGAGTTTATTCATGCTGAGTAGTATTTTGTGTCTTTTGCCATCAATCATATCTCAGTCTCATCTACAGATGTCATGCACATGATGTGATATGGTACCCTGAATCTTGAGCTTACAGCAATCAGAACTTTAGGTCAAGCTATTGCCACAAAATTTGCAGCAAGACAAAAAATGGAAGCTATTAAAAAAATGTCCTAATTGGTGTGTTCTTAGAAAAACCCCAACCTACCAAAACCAACCACAAGCAAACAGCACCCCCCCTTCCTCCTTATCATATAGGTTTCTAAAACTTAGATGCTTTAGATGAGATCTGAATGTATTGATCAGAGTAAAAATTCATTCTTTTTCTTAATGTTTCTTCTAATTTTGTTGTAACACCTGAATTTATTGTAAAAAGAAGCATGTTAGAAATCAAATGCATATGAAGACCAATATGCTGTATTGCAATAGATGCAGAGAGAAGCCCAGAGTGTAAAAGTAAAGCAATCACACAGATTTTATTGGTGTGCATTCCCAGTGATAAAAATATGCAGTTCCAGTGTTTCCTGAGCCTGAGGTAGTTTCTTGTGTTTAGGATGGATTATTCTTTCATGCATTTATCAAATCTTCCACTTACTTTTCTAAATGAATGTCCCAGGAATGTTCATCCTATGGACAGGCAGAGGATGTGGTATTGATTTTTTTTTTTAAATAAGCTCTTATTTGTACTCTAGGTTCTTGGAAATAGTAATTTATTTTACACATTATACATATGCCTGACAAAATCCAGTCTTTCCCATTTTCTATTTGTGTTCTGCTTTTAAGCTTTCCCCCATCCTTCTGTCTTTAAGGTTTGTACGTGGAGGCATTCTGGCCCTTGGCTAACTAAACTGTTAAAATCAATTAAAAAAATACTAACGAATTGCATTAATTAACCTGCCTCTTTTTTTTCTATTGTGGCAGACTTAGGATGTAATTCTTGTAATAAGTGTAATTCTTGAATGTCTGATTGAGACATTTCATACCTAAATTAATATTTGCAGTGACAGATGCACAAACAAGCATCATAATTCATCAAAGGTGCCAAAGACCAGCTTCCAGCTTCTGTAACTGAAATACGATGCTGTACTTTCCTTGATGGTGTCATGCCTTGTTAGCTTATAATATAATGGAAATGGAATAATGAACTGGAATACTTAATTCTGGAGAAGATATTTTTCTTTTCTCCTTTCCTTTAAATTCTATAGTGGCAGGTTTCTATATCTATTTTATGAAATAGCAATTTTTTGATAGCACCAGAAAGCTTAAAGTGATTGGAAGGGTTTTACTTGGAATTCATAAGACTGGTAAAAGGCCGTATTGAGGCCCTGACATTTTGGGGTAAGATTAAACAAACTACATAATTCTTCTGTGTCAAGTCTATCTAAATAAGAGATAATGTTATTTTACTTAGATACCTATCCACTGGGTTTTAATAAGTTGTATCAGGTAGATATGAGAGAATAGATAGTAGAAAAACAAACAAAAGTATAAACACTTGTTTCAATTGTGACAAAAAAAAATACATGGAAAACAGCATGTTACAAGCTATGTCAAATTGCCTGTGGTGTGGAATCTTGTTCTTCAGGAGCTACTGGAACTAATTCTTCCCTCATACCAATTCTACATTGTCCGGTGGTGTGGCAGCCTGTGATAAGAGAGTGTTCCACATTTAGAAAATAAGGATAGCAGCTGAGCTAAGGATGTTGCTGGAGACTTATCTTATATTTTTTGACTTTTAACGGTTTAAGTCAGACCCCCCAACTTTATTTAAATGTATTTTATATTGAATTATAGTCATCATCCTACTTACCTCCTATCTGCTAAGCTGCTTAGAGAATAAACAGTATGTAGTGCCTAAGCATATGCACTGAAAATAAACTGTCAAAGAGCCATTACGGGATTATTCTTTTGTTGTAGCTGTCATTGGGAGAGCTGCTCCTCATACACTTGCTAAATTATATGACTTTTTTTTTAATATACTCCTTGCTTTGTATGCCACAGCGTCCCTGCTCACTTGTTTTATGTAACACTACAGAAATGAAACGGGGGAGCGTTATTGTGCAGCTTCATTCCTGCCTGCCAGATGGCTAAGTGACTTCTGCTTCAGGAGCCTCAAAATTTTCATGCTCTGACAACTGGATTTACAAATTGTGTGATTTGGGTATCTTGAAATGAGAGGCAAGCAGCTATTAAAAAGGGATCTGCTACCTGCCTGTTCTTGTTGGCTTTGTGTCTCTGCTGTGATCCTTCAGTGCTTCACTCAATGCTAATCTGATCAAAACCTCCTATACGTTATCTCAACCCTACAGGAATCTCTCCTGGTTTTACTTACTGAATGTGATTTCTGTGTAAGGGTAGATATTTCATTTTATTTTATAACGTCTTATCCTTCAAGCTTCTTTTCAAAAGTCAAATTTTATTTTCTTCGTGATTCCTTTGGTGATGTTTCACAAGAAATGATCTACAAGAACTTGAATAAATCAATAATTTATATGTTATACAAGTTATTTCACAAGTGTATCTATACATTATTTATATTGGGCTGTTTTCCTTTAAAATAATGATATTTTTGTAATGAATAAATTAATGCTGCATAATGTTTCACAAGACAGATACATGAACTGTCTGAAATTAATGGAGAAGGAAGAAACATTAGAGAGAGGTATTTAAGACCATTAGCTAAGATGTTCTGTGTGTCCTGTGTAAAGTCACATATTTGGAGTATAAGAATAATAAACAAATTAATATCAAATATTACATGTATCAGCCAATGAAATAGAAAAAGATTATAGGTAGCAAGAATTCTGAAAAATTTTCGAGTTTATTTGCCTTTCTAAATAGTAAGTGGGGTTGTTAGTTTTATGGTTTCAACAATCCTAATAAAGTGGCACTTCAGGTCAAGTTTTATGGCTGGAGTTTTGTCATATAGAATATGGAGAGTTGCTTTGTTTGTCAGTGTTTTTCTTTGCCTTTCATTGACCTGATATGGTGTTGTATTATTTGGGTTAGGTTATTTTGCAGGGAAGTATTTTCTCATCAAACATGGTCATAGCAATGCCTTAGACCTCTTATCTGCCAGAATTTACTGCATAATCTGTAGGAGGCACTGTGTTGCTAGGTCATTGTATGGGAGAACCCCGAGTTGGCCTGAACAATCTTGTTAAAGCATATTTCTGAAAGAAAAGAAGTGAACAAACCACAATCATTGAACCAAAAATATAAGAATATCACTCCAAGAATATTTTAATCTCTTTCATGTAATGATAATGTTGCAGGAATGGCAATGTAATGTAATGTGAGCTACTACTAGACATAATAAATTTACAAGGGTTGATACTAGTCATATACTAGATGGTTGGAAAAGAACACTTCAATCACTCTTGGCAGTAGGCTTACATGATAACAGTCCTCAGCAGTTCCCCAGCTGGTACTTTCTGCTATGTCAATATCTATTTTTCTCCTTCATTCCTGTAACTGGAGAGCTATTTGCTAGTTTCAGATATCACTGGCTGGACAAATTTTCTTTAAATCTCCTAGCTATTTAAGTGGGTGAAGGCATCTTGTATTAACCTGAAGTTTATTTTACTGGGATTGTTTTTTGTTTATCTCAGGCTCAGCTATCATGATTTATATTTATATTACAATATAAATCATATTCTGAGGCATATCCCTATATTTTAGCTTTCAGAAAAGAAGTAACATGAGAATAAGGGGCAGCCCCTTTCCAGATTTTCTAACTGTTTCTCAGAGAAGAATCCTTTATGATATGCCCAAATATTCCTTGCAGAAGATTCAGGCAAACGTTTCAATGAGAATAGTGAATCTCTTTCTGAAAATGGGAGTATCAGGAAAATACATTTTGTTTTTTTCAATTCAAGCATGGGTAAGTTATTGTTGAAGATCTGCATAACTTTCTTGCTTTAAGGAAGGGCTTGAAATCCTTAAAAGAAACAATGAGGGCTGTGCTTTTCCAGATCTGGTCAAACCCTCAGTTTAAACATCTTACACAGAAGGTTTATTTGCCAGCAGAACTTGGGTGCACTGCTCATTCCCTACTGCAGGAATGAACCCCGGTGGCAAGGCAGGAGTACTTGCCCTGAGACTCCAACACCTGAGTGCTACAGGTCAGATTTCCATCACAAAGGAAACCTCAGGTCTTCAATGAACTCTTTGCTGGTATGCTCTGATCATAAGAAGGCTCTGGTTGAGATTTTAGGGAGAATAACTAGAGATTGGCTAAAGAGGCAACTTGAGAAACAGTGTTGAGGATGGAGACAAAAAGGTCAAGGTTTTGGGATGGGGAAAGTGGAAATTTGCTGTGCTAGAGACAGAGAAGTTAGGGAAGAGGACTGAGAACCACCATGGAGGTAGGGAGGAGGGGGAAACTGACTTGAGAGATGGGAGGAAGGTTACTTCAGGCAGGTAGTGTGGACTAGGAGAGAGAATGAGAGAGACAGGCAAGGTGAAAAGAAGATGAGAGATCACACAGGTAAGGGCAGGAACTGGAAGCATGGTAAGAATTTGCGAATTACAAAGAAGGATCAAGAGGAGTACAGAACAGAACCAGAGTGGAAATTCTGCCAAAATAAATAGATTTGGGAAAATAATGTTTGGTATGGGAATATTTTTCTAATATCTAATATTTAATAATAATATATTCTAAATTTCTAATGATCCTTTTTAAGCAATTATTTATTAACAGAAAAAGCTGTCTGTGGTTTGTCTCTGACAACTGAGTTTTATCTTACTGACCAGCCTGGTATAATACTGCCTTGTGGTATAATTTGAAGTTGTGATACTAATAGGAAGTTTTGGAAATCAAATGTGTGGTTTCTAGTTTTGAATCTAATATTTTTCTTTCTTATCCCCTAGTGATCTCATTCTTTTAAAATCTTGTTCCCTCTCTATCCTTCAGAGTATTCTTTCCTTATAATTGCTGTATTTGCCTAGAGGTATGTAACTGTGCCCAACCTCCCGCAGCTGAAATTCTTGCTGTGAAGATGTTTTATTTTTCCTCTGAAAACTGTCTATTTTCATGAGTTTTGCAACGTTGCTTAAAAGTAAAATTGGACAGTAATCCTTCAGAGTGCTTAGATAAGCCCCTCAGGGAATGATAATGATATTGGCCATTTTCTAAATAGCTGAAACAGAGATTCTGTTTGGAGGAACCATTAAAGAGATGAGTAATCACTGGTGACAGATCTTCACAATGGTATTTTAACAACTAATTAGGATTGTTGTCACCGTTAGTGGCATTTCTTCTTGGTAAAGCAGCATGCAAAGTAGCCCTTCTATTACCAAGTAGTGTGGCTGACAGCCCAGAAGCAGGTGATGGGTATGAGGTCAGTGTGCAGCTGCCCAGAATAGTGAAGAAATGATTAAATGTCTGCAACCTCATAGACAGAGATGTTCTCCAACTAATTCTTGTGAGACTCTGACATGTCATCTGGTGTCAACATGAAGAATCTTTCTAGACATAATCCCTTATCTAGGAAAAGGAAATGGCTCACTAACAAAAAAAGTTATTAAAGCAAAACCTTCACCTTGTCCAGAATCTATGCTCTATATATGTAATCTTGGGTGTTGTAATAAATTATCATTTTTTGCAGACTAGCAGTCTGTTTGGAAATTACTGAATAAAGACTGTACAGAGAGGAGGAATTGGAAAATTCAAGATTTTATCTGACTCCCAATATCTTTCCCATTTTAGTGACAGTTGTAAGTTCTGTTTTCATTAATTCAGAAGTTAATTAAGAGACCAACCTTCTGATATTCCTACTTACTCTGTTGATTTTAAGGTGTTATTTTAGAGAAGACTGAGATAGTAAAACCACAACAAGAAGTATATTAGTTGTATGAATCTAATCTGTCGTGTTTGGAGAGAACCCATTTATTTATGAACATATTTTCACTATTTTTCAAGCAGAAGAAAGAAGACAATGTGTTAATATAATCCCTTGAGATGGGAAAACAGGAAGTTTCTACTATCACCTTTACTGAATCACAGATTATTCAGTGACTGATTACTTTGAATAAACCAGGCCAAAGCCACCTTATTTCCTGTGGCAGAAGTTTTTCATTATCTTTTCTTTTACATCACTCTGGAGATGAAAAAAAAACATTTTACTAGTTTTGAAATAGGAAAAACTAGAGTCCCCATGCATATCTGTGTTGCCATCCAAATTTCTTGGAAGTAATTTAAAACACTGAGAATCTGCACATACAGGGTTTTCTATAAGGAACAGTTTTGAGGATATGGGTTTTAATTTGTACTCCTAATAATTGATACAAAGAAGAAAAAATACAATCCCCACAAAATAGTGTATAAAACTATGTACTTTATATTCTTTGGAATTAAATTTGATCCAAGTAGACATCTTTGTCTCTGGACAAATAGAGATGCCATGATTATTTTTAATACTTAAAAAGAGACAAAAAGCCAAGGCTTTATGTATTTTTGAAGGAATTTTAAAGCAAATGTTGAGCTCTTTCTTTTAGCTTCAATCTTTCTTGAGTGTGACTTCAAATACATTTCAGAATTGCCTTTTTTATTTGTTTATTATTTCTTCATGAGAAGAAATTAGGCCAAGTTGGTGCTTTCACAAAATCAAAATACTTTAATTGAATAAAATCTTCTAATCAGCTGATCTGTAAAGCTATATGAATGATGTACTTTAACATAACATCCTTTCAAAGACAATAAAAAAAGATATTTAACATATTCAAAGACAATAAAAAAAGACATGTGGCTGGAAGAGTAAAATAGCTACAAAATCTCCTTGGAAGTTCTCACCCTTCTCTCCTGTAGTATTTATTTTTATACTGCATGTAGTGACATCATATTATTTATATCCTGAATTATTTTTTATTTATTATTATATTTATTATGAAGTATTTTAATTGCCATTGCCATTTTATCTGGAACACTCTCATTCCCTGTTGCTTTTCTCTAATTACATAACAGTTTTCTTCCTAGTCATCAGACTATGTTGAAGTGTAACATTGCAAGTTTGGGGTTTTTTTGATAGAGACATCTTAAAATATTTCAGACCCTGTTCTACTTCTGAATTGCATTTTGTGTTTTCTCCCATGTATAGGAGCAAATTTATAACTTAATTACAATGGAAATTAATTTCTGCCACTTTAAAGTTACTGAAATCAAATGAGGAAATCAATAATGGGCCATAAATGTGTAATGTTAGGCATGTTGCATTTGCCTAAGGCTTTGTAGAACTGAAGTTAATAGAGAAAATTCAAATTCTGTCCGTGTTTAATAATTTGTTGACACTTTATTAAGTTAAATGGAATTCCTACTGATTTTTACTTTATAGTGTTGATTTTATTTTGAAGGAAGCAGTAAAGGAAGAAATATTATTATAAAACTGCTTGAATTTTTGATAAAACAGTGTTTAATTGAAAATTGCATGTATTCAAGTAAAATCATTTTTCTGGAAAGGGGTTAGTTTTTCAAATTTCTGATGTAGACCAAAAGATTTTTAGTTTTCCAGAAAATCCCAGAGATTACAGAGCTTTGAGGCTTCTTGGCTTTGGTAATTGATAATCAGAAATTGGAATTAGGAGCTTGTGAGATCTGTTAAGTGCAGCCTCAGTCAGAATATTTAGATGCCTCCTAGGCATCCAACTCCTCGATTGGGAATTGGATGCCTAGAAGGTTGTGGTATATTGCAACCATATGTTTTTATCTATTTTCTTACAACTAACTTCAGTTAAAACAATATTATCTTCTCATGCTTTCTTTCTCTCAACTATATTTTCTACTTCATCCCCATTCTATGGTGTTAATGCAGTCTCCTTGCTAATTCAGTCTTTTCAGTTAATCCATATATTAATTCCTTTTGTATGACTGCCAAATGTCCACATATTAGAAATATGGGTGCTTCAAATAAAATTCACGTTTTTCATTTCCCTTGATGACTGATGCACTTACAAATTGCACTCTTCTTATCTCCTACAGAAATTCTATTGGTATGTTCCTGAAACACGTAACATGGCACATAGATCATACAGCTTTTCCTGGACAGCACTGAGTATGTGGAGATTAATAAAAGAAAATAATTCCACACATGGTTTCTCATAATCTTTGATAATTGGTATTCCACTCCAGATTTCCATAGCAAGATATAAGCTAAAGAAAAGCTATTTCTTTGCAGCCTAAAGAAAACCTCTCGGAAAGGAAGCCTGCTGTGTGTTCTTCAGTTATTATAATAATGCCTTAAGTATGTTCTGTTTCATCCACTGTGGAATTTTGATTTTGAAACATGATTGTCTCTAGTGACATACAGCTAAGTTTCTAATTTTTAGAAATTTAAGGCAACATGTAATAAAATTTGGGAACCTTTATGGAAGTCAAAGTTTTCATTGCACACACAAACAAAGAAAACTTTTATTTTAGTTCCTTTGTCACCTTAGTCTTGGAAGTATCTAGGCTTCAGAATCTGTCAAAACAGCTGGGAAAATAATAGAGCTGACAAATATCAAAACGTGGGAGAAGAAAAGCTATTTTTCAGAAAGATAATGACTGTAAAATGAGAGGAGACAAGTTAGAACTGGTTTAACTGGGCACCTGGGAGACTGACTGAAAAGATAAGGAGGAAAGTTTAAAAGGTCTGCTTAGGAGAGAGGACATGACCTGGAAGCTGGGTAGAAAAAGAAAAATTGGGAAAACTGTTTTGATATGTGAACTAAAAGAAAATTGGCTTCTTGAAACACCCTTAGTGGAAGGGAATCACCCCAATTAGATTAAAAGCTAAAAGGGGTTAATTAGTAACTTGTTCAGAAATTGAGGAAAGAACAGGAGAAAAGAGCAGACTAGGAATAGACATTAAATAATGCACCTGTACATTAAATTTGGAAGTCACTCTGAGCATAAAAAAAAGGCCTCAGCAAAATCTGCGTGTGTAAGATTTTTTGCATCAAGATGAATATGTGCTCTTTAATGTATTAGCAGGTGCTTTGAGAAGCCTGTAAACCATTATGCATGGAGAACCCTTTTTATGATTGTTCGGAGAGCTCTAGTCTGATCTAATGAAATAACCCTAATTACGTATCCGTATGCTCAATCTCATTTATAAACAGTGGAGAGAAAATAAAAGATATTTTGCTGCTGATACTGCTGTTGTTGTTATAGCCTGCTGCTGTGGGTATCACTGAAGCAGTTAGCTCCCTTCTTTCCTTCTGTACTACAGTATGTTAATTCCTGGAATGCACTCTGTTCTGATGCATACTTGGTGAACCAAATAGCCTTCTTACAACTCTTGCTTATGAAAACATATTTCTAAAGATGTGTGACTGCAATAAAGGCATGTCTGTCTTTTAAGAGTTGCACACGCTTGCTAACCGACAATTTTTCTGAAAATAATTCCTTAAAAACACAAGTCAGATATGGAGAAATAAACAAAAACCATAGGTGCCTATATGGAAATCAGTTGTAACTCTGTAGAAAAATAGATGGGCTAAAATAGCCCATCTCAAACAGAAAAAAAGAAAAAACCTCAAAAAGAAAAAAAAAATTTAAAACCCAACTAAAAAAAAAAACCAAAAAAACCCAAAATCACCTCCCCTTCAAAAAAGCACCCAACCAACAACCTCAAACAAAAAAAATTTTCTAGGCATTTTCCTGAATTAGTCATATGAAATTGGGATTTTAAATTCAGTAGGAATTTAGTCATTTTGATTTGTTTGGAAAAGACCTCAACCTTACAGACTTCGATCTTAAACCTAGACTTTCTTTGAACCAAAAGTACTGGAGCATAAAAATAATGCTTCTGAAGGCTTCTGGGGTTATATTTTGCTTTCTAAATGGTGTGGCCATGGAAACACTGAGTCTGTTCTTGCATGCTTTTCTTTTCTGTTATCCAGGTTTCCAAGTGTATTATCTTCATTGCCTTTAGTGAGCTGATTCCTGATAGGAATGATTTGGTTCGGATGTGATGTTTGGAGGTCATCTAGTCCAATCTCCATCTCAGACAGGTTTAAGCAGATCAAGTTACTCAGTCTGGTTTGATCAAATCCTGAACACCTCCAAAGACAGAGATTACACAGCCTATCCTGGCAACATTTTACAATATTTGAACATCCTAATGCTACAAGAAAAATTATTTTCATAACCAAACTGTGTTCCTTGATTCCTCGTCTGTTGCTGTAGAAGAGTCTGATGCTCTGGGAAGGGTCTGATTGTCTCCACTGTAATCCTGGTCAAGTATTTGTACTCAGCAATAAAGTCTTTTATTCTCCTTGTTGAGCTGATCAGTTCCCTCATTGTCTTCCAATGCACACACTGCTACAGTCCTTGACCATCTTGGTGTCAATCCTTTTGATTCTTTCCTGCATATTAAAATCCTTCTTTTACTGGAGAGCTCACAATTGAACAGAGTGCTACAGCTGCATTGTCACAAGTGCTGGATAGAGAGGAGACATCCCTTATCCTGGACTGGTTGGCTATGCTCCTGGTTGGATTTCTCTGATGCAAGAGCACACTATTGACTCAGCTTCAGCTTGTTGTCAAGCCAGATCCCTATGTGCTTGTCTGAAGATCTGCTCCCTGTACAGTCAGTCCACAGGTTGTACTTTCAGAAGGGGTTATCTCATCCCAGACGCAGGATTCCGCATTTCCTTTCATTGAACTCTGTGAGGTGTATGTCTATTTCTCCTCTCTGTCAAAGTTCCTGTGAAAAACAGCCCTGAGGTACAGCAGGTTGACTGCCTCACTCAATTTGTTTGCAAACTTTAATGCTAGTTTGATGCTGAACTGTGTGAGAGTATGCAGTACCATAGCACAGAGAGCAATAGAGTTGCTCAGAAGGAAATTGTCCTTGGTAAACATGTATTGGCTGTGCTCATTCACCCTCTTGACGAATATAAAAATGTCATCTTTCTCACTGTTTTCCTGTCCTTGGTCACTAACAGGGCTAACATATGCAAAATGAATGAAAGAAATAGAGAGAAGGAGCAGTCCATGTTTCATTGTATGTATCTATAAGTGAGCTATATGGAAAGGGAAATCCTCCCTGCTTCACAGGGAAAGAATAGGAGGAGAGGCAAAGAGGGATTTTGCACACAAAATGTCTATATCTCTCTTTTCTCAGACATTACTGGGTATCAAACCCCTGTTTTGTCCTGAACTGTTAAAGGAGAGTTTGATGCCCCATCTTAATGAAAATCTGGAAATTACTCTCTAGGATAGAGTGAAGCAAAGCAGTATGTGAGTCCCTTTTCTTTTTTCTTGTCTTTTCTCTTTTTCTTTTTCTTTTTCTTTTTCTTTTTCTTTTTCTTTTTCTTTTTCTTTTTCTTTTTCTTTTTCTTTTTCTTTTTCTTTTTCTTTTTCTTTTTCTTTTTCTTTTTCTTTTTCTTTTTCTTTTTCTTTTTCTTTTCTCAGCTTGGGTTTCCAAAGGAGCCTGTTGGGTATTTCATGTTTACATAGTGACTTCACGAACATATGAATTAGCATTTTCTTACAAACTGAGGAAAGCACACATACATACTCTTATCACAGAATTGCATAGAACAGTGCCACTGTCAGGGAATATAATTGTTTCTAAGAGGGGGAAAGTAGTGTCATTTTCCTTCTTCAGCTTATGTAGGCTGGGCCACGTAAGCACTATAAAAATACAGATTGTCTATTAAAAAGTGGTGTAAAACCACCTTTAATTAGTTTAAAATAATAAAGCAGAGAGAGAGAGAGAAACAAATGCCATTTATTTAATTGCTAACTCACTTATACCCACAAAAGGAACAGCACCCCATTTTATAGAAATTACACAAACAGAGAGAATAATGTTGGGAGTACTGATTTACATAAAGAAAGTTTTTATTCACTAAATCCTTCCTTTAGTTCCAGAGAACTAAAGAGAAATTTACTGTATATTCAGTAAGCATCAAATGTATCTTGTGGAACAGGGATAGAGTTCTTGGTCAGACTTGAACACAGTTTGGGTAGTTCACAAGGTTTGTGTGGAGCCCTCTTGCAGGTCGGTATCTGACCTGCTGAAACATCAAACAATTCTGCTCCTTCAGCACAAGACTCTGTCATTCTGTGGTATGGCAGAAGTGCAACAGGCTTAATCTAATAACCATTTGAAATTCCTAGCCATGGTTAACCTTTTAATATTTCTCTGAGCCAGTAATGGATTTCAGTTCCTAATGTCAAAATATTCTACCTGCAACAAAGTTTTAACTTTTGAAAAAGTAATTTGAACTTCTTGTAATCGTAAGTTTTCAAGAGTGGAGAAATATGACAGAAATGTCCCAAATATCTGAGGGAATTAAGACAAGATGCTCACTTTGCACTTGGTCTTTTTGCATGTTGAAACTGTGTCAGACATTGAAGTGGTCTAAAATCCTTAATATAGGATAACCTTAATATCCTTTATTTTCACTTTAATATAGAGTATCAATCTTGTTCAAAGTTAAATTCCTAGATTTCTCTGAACAAGTATAAAAAAGAAAAAGGGCCTGTGAATTGATGCTAAACAAAATGAGTCCTTTCTTCACCCTGAAACAATACTCAATATTTTTTTTTTTTTTTAATCTTGGTTTCATGGAATCACAGACTCACAGAATATCCAAACCAACCAAAACCCAAAATTGCAAATAGTTCCTATGAATTTGTAATCAATTTTGATCAAGAGTCTGAATCCCAGTAAACTGGGATTCCTTTGGATCAAGAAGCTTCAAATGAAGTCAGTATATTAAAAGAGCAGGAAGATCTGTAAACAAGAACAAGTTATTCCAGCTCCCTTTTTTCTCAATAGAAATCATAATTTTAAAGGCAAATTATTCTAAACCACACAAAATCTCTTATTCGCAATCATGGGTGGGTGAATTGTAAATCTATGGTTTTATTTATCTCCATTAACTTTAGGCAAAAATGTCCTTCCATTAACATTACTGTTTCATTGGTATTCTTTGCAATGATCTAGTAAAAAAATAAGTGTAGGGAGAATTGTATCTTGATAATTTAATGCTATTCTTTATTTTTCTTTTTTTTTTTTATTCTTTTTGAGCAATCATCAGATTTGTTTACCAGTTAATCTTACACAATATACTAGCAAAACTGGCATGTAGGCTCCTAAATCAAGTGAACTCAGAGTTAAGCTTTGTATGTGAGTAATTAGAGCTTTTCTGAGCTATTTCTATGCACTTCTTTTCAACCTTCAAATCAGGTGACAATTAAAGAGGTTCCTAACATGAGTATTCATCCTCACTACCCTTATCCACAGTGTAAGTAGCATTGTATTCTAATGAAGCACATTATTTTTTGGTAAGGTTTTTAAAAAAGTAGTAAGAATTTGAAATTTTTGAGGAGCTCAAACTCTTCACTAACTTTGTCAGTTTTTTAAAGGCCAGTCATGGCAGTTATTTAGAACAAACTTGTGAACAAAATATTTTAGAAAATGTATTCATCTGATGGTTTAATGCTTGTGCATTAACTTTTCTTGTTTAGGAATAAAAAAATTGCATGTGTTAAATGATGTGGAGATCCAGGAAAATAAAAGCTTAGGCCATAGATTTTACCACAGAGCAGCTAGGAAAAGCTATATTGTAGGGATATCATGAAAATAGTATGGATGTTAAATATCAGTAAAAAATCCAAGCAGAAAGTGATGGACTGATTACAGGTTTGAGATATTACTGCTTTACACATTAATCAGAATATGAGGGACCAGAGAGGGATTTGGAGGTGAAAACATTGGGATTTTTTTTTTTTTACATATTAAAATTAAATTCATAACTAGTCAGCCATGAAATCAAAAACTCAGAGATAAGCCAATATCTCCCTGAAGGCCTTAAAAGAGCAAAGGTAATTTACTGAGACTGTAAAAAATGTTCATTTCTTGAGGGAGAGTCAGGAAGAAGTCAGAACTCTTCTATATATGTATTTTTATAACATTTTGTACTGCTAACATTAATCAGTTATTATATGAATAAAAGTTGCACGCTGCAATTTTTTCCCCCACACTGTGGTTATATAGCAGGAAGTTAGGATAAAAGGGAGAAATCTTTTAGTAGTGTGCAAATTTTTTTCATTTTTATTTTCACTTATCAAAGTGTTTTACCCTTCCTGAGAACATTATCATAGTAACGAATTAATATTTCTGGGATGTTACAGGAGGGTCACAAGGAAAATTTATTTTTATTCCTTCATATCAATAGCTATATATTTGTCAGTCAATAATCCAAGGCCGTGGTGCTCAGTACAGTGCAGGCAGAAGTGCTTTCCCTCTGAGAAGTGAAGTCAGCACTGTGCTACATGATCCCATCCAAATCATGAATGAATGTGCAGGAAATCTGGCAGCTGTCCTCTGCTGAGACCAAAACTTTGTCCTTTCCATTACCCCCTAGTTAATTCCAACCTGCAAGTCTGTAAGACATGGGCATCATGAGAAAGCCAGAAGCCTCCACAGTAACTTGTAAGAACTATAAGTAAGGCAACTAAGAACATGAGCTGGCAGCTAAGGACATTTTCCACATCCCTCGGTCATTCCCCGACCCATATAATGTGTCAGGGAACCACTATAAAGTGAATGAAACAAGCAAAGTTTGAAAAAAACAAGAACCACAAATAAAACAGCACTAAAGAAAACTCAAACAACCCCAGAAGGAGACATGAGACCTTTGTTTACAGTATATTTTCCTCTTGGAAAATGAAACTTTAAAAGCAAATGTTGTCAGGTTCTTCTGGAAGATGAAAAACATGTTACAAGTTTGATTTTGATCATGTACAAGGCCACTCAAGAATGTCTTAAACTGACATGAAAAGAAATGCTTCTGTTTTCTTCCTTGTTTTTCTACCAGATGAAAAGAATGCTGTATTGTACTGGATGTCTTGGTGAAGAGCTGAGGTCTAGTCATACCAGATGAACAAGCAGCACCTGGTGGGAATTTTCAATCCTGCTTTTTAATTCTATTTTTTCACTTTACTTGAAAATTTAAATATTTTAGTGTCCAGATTTTTAAAAATACTGAAGCCTTTTCAGATTCATCAATGTCTAGATATCCACTGTGGATAAGTAAATTTAGTGAAAGCATGTTTCCAAAAGGCTGTGATGAAATTTCATGTGGGGTAAGGGATCTGAATGCATATCTTGGTGTACATCTCAGGCATGGACAGGGAGAAGACGTTTGGAAGGAAAAGAAGATCCTCATTTCTACAGCAAATAAAATCCCTCATACATCTTTATCTCTACAGCAGGGGAATGTTATCTGCCTGAGCACTTCTCATTTCCTACTACAACTTTAAATGAAAGCAGCAGCCTTTGTAGATTCTTATTTGAGTCAGTCAGTATTGTTTGCTGCTGGGGTATATGTGGGACAAGGCACAGAAAACCATTTACATTTGCATTCTACAGGTTTTACTGTCTTGGTTTCCATTTGCTTGATAGAACATTAAATGCTTGGACAATGATTGAGTGCTTTATGAGATACATTTTGAGCTAGAAACATTTTAGATCCAGATATTCATTGTTTCACATACATGTTTTTAGATATGTTCTTACAACTAAGCTAATATTATGGAAATAAATTACATTAAATTTCAGTTAATTAAATAGAATAATTCATTCTCTTCAGAAGTAACAAAATAAAACCATAACATAGTTACACAGAAAAATATTCAGATGCCAAATTGAATAAAAGACCAGAACAAAATGGGAGATCTGTTGGCAGTATGCACCTCATAAGTGGCTGCATTTCAGAAACTGCTTTGACAAAAAGAAAATACTTTGAGCCCAAAGAGATACAGAACTGCAAGAGAAGTATAACCTCTGGGCAAATTTAATTGATTACGACTAGATGATGCACTGTTGAATGTCCCAGTTCAGCAAATCTTTTAAACTTTGCTGGGAATATTTGTTTGTTTTTCCTGTTTGATGCAGTAAACATCCATTAGACATTAAAAGAGTGCACCAATATGCCACTGATCCTCTGGTCCTTGATAAGGTGCCAGCCACTCAGTATCTCCATTTGCATAAACAGCTGGAGTTTTTCTGGACCTATTCCTATCATGTAGCTGGATGCCTTCCTGATGGTCTGCACTTCGTCGTATCTCCAGTGAGCTAGCTTGTTTGTGATAGATCTGAAAACTTCACAGAGAGAGAAGGATATTTATTTAGTCACATTTAATTTAAGCAGTCTTCAATATAAATTTAATAGGGAGCATGGTTTGGAACATGCAGAATAAGCTGTTCTCTGCACTTTTATCAGTTTACTAGCAGACATGGGGAAATCTCTTGGTTACAGTAATCTCTTCTTTTCCTTAACAGATTGATTGTATGCATGAGTGGTTTAATCTGTTCTCCCTGGTGAAAAAAGCCCATAAAAATAGTGTATTTCCTAATTCAGTACAATTTCATGGTAAAAAAATCACAAAGTTGTAAAATGGATGGTACTCTGTACGAAAAGGCTTTGCATACAACAAGACATTGCTTTCCATAGATCCATAGAACAAATTACAAAAGTGTAAAAGAAATTTTTTTTTCAATTTTATGTTCCACTATATATTCAATGGGTAAAGTTTCTATTTTTATTCCTTTATTTCTAATAAGAATCTGTATGACAGATTTATGCTTGGGAAATTTGAATCTCCAGTGGATTATACTATTCACAGGGTGTTTTTTGATAGTCTGTGATGACCCACTGGAGTCAATGTTACATGATCTCAAATCGAAAGAAACATAAAAATATTTTTAAATTAATTTCCCAACTTTATTAAGGCTGCTACATTGTACAAGGTAAACAAGTGAATAGCCTCTCTCTTTTATTCAGATTACAATAAAGATATAAAAAATTAAAAGAAATATAAGTAAACCATTTTGTAGTGGTAGCCTTCAATTCTGTAAAATAAAAGAAGAACCTGGGGGTGCTGCTAGATGAGAGGCTGGACATGACCCAGCCATGGGCACTCCCAGCCCAGAGAGCCAAAGGTGTCCTGGGCTGCATCCAGAGCCCCGTGGGCAGCAGGGGAGGGAGGGGATTCTGCCCCTCTGCTCTGCTCTGGTGAGAGCCCACCTGCAGTGCTGCAGCCAGCTCTGGGGGCCCAGCACAGGAAGGACATGGACCTGTCAGAGGAGGGCCACCAAGATGATTAGAGAGATGGAGCACCTCTCCTATGAGGAAAGGCTGAGAGAATTGGGGTTATTCAGCCTGAAAAGAGAAGGCTTTGAGGTGACCTAATTGCAGCCTTCCAGTACCTGAAGGCAGACCACAGGAAAAATACAGAGCAACTTTTTACTAGGGCATGTTAAAGAGCGGGGCAGGAGAAGGGGAAATGGCTTCAAACTGAAGACCATAGATCTAGGTTGGATATTAGGGAAAAAAAAATTATTGCCAAGGTGGTGAGGCACTTGAATAGGTTGGCCAGAGAAGTTGTGGATGCCCCATCCCTGGAAGTGTCCAAGGCCAGGTTGCATGGAGCTTTGAACAACCTGATCTAGTGAAAAATGTCACAGTCCATGGCAGGAGATTGGAGCTAGATGATCCTTTAAGTCCCAGGCCACTCTATGAATCTAAAATTTTATGAATTCTCTTTTTTTGGGGGGGGGAAAAAAAGGATATTTTTGGAATATTTCAGAAGCTAGAAAACTTTATTCTAAATAAAAAACTTGGAGCAAGGATTAAAACTTCAGAAGGGCAGAGCAAAGATGAAACATTAGTAGATCTATGATGGATGGTATCTAAAGACACTGATATTTGAGATAATATGCATTAAAACTAGGATTATGAAACATTTAAAACAAACTAGACAAACCTCATTATAAATTAATTGATTAGAAAACAGAAGACTTGTTATGGCTAGGGGTAGTTTCATTTTACCATAATTTATTTGAGTCTTTTAATTTCATTCAATATGGAGGTCATGTGATGGGGAAAGACTAGAAAAATCATGCTGAAAAAATAAATTACAGAGTTTTTGGTAGAAAAAGTCACTCTCAGCCTTCTTCCAGCCAAAATTCCCTGACTGGACACTTGCATATGCTTAGAGCTGTGCATGATCCTGGAAGAAACAGAAGATTTTGTCACTAGTTTTGGAGTTTTGTCATATAGTTTTTTTGTCTAACAGACAGTAAAGCACAACAGACAGTCAAATTTTTAAAATGCTGAGACGGAAAACTGGCTTCTGTATTTCAGCAAAAAGTCCCTATCTCATTCTTAGCTATACAATGAAGTAATTAGCTGTTCTCTATTCAATTACACATTAAGGAAAAAAAAAGCAGAAACACAGGCCAAAAGAACCAAATCCTTTGAAGATTATTTTCAGTTAACTAATTTCTTTTGTAATGTAAAACCCAAACATCTGAGAAGTGAAATTTAAAGACCCAGTTCCAAAATCCATAGGTATGTATCTAATTAAAATCACAAAAAACCACCAAATGTTTGTCCTTAATGAAATGAAATGGAAGTTGAGAAAAACAAATCCAGTAGCAAATGATTGCTGACATTGCACAAATGGCTGTTAGTTTTATAAGGGGGTTAGCTATTTTAACAAGCAATCTCTTCTGAAGGACTGTAAAGTGTTTCAGAATAGAGCTGCTGTTTTTAATTTGATTTCTTATCACTGCAGTTTTAGTTAGCTATCTTAGACATCTATAAGAAGAAGCAGCATATTGACAAAAATATTGACTTGACTACAAGATCAAAGAAGGAAGATTAAAGCAGGATATGGCAGAATGTGGTAGGAAAAATAATTAGATTCTTATTTTTGCAAATATTAATTTATAATACTTCAAAAATAGTCCATCCTGAAGTTTAGTCTAAGTTTTCCCCTATTTAATTTTTGTTCATCAGCTACTTACATGCATTATATGATATTTAACAATGTCTTATAGTAGTTTTTATCAGACTGTCTCTTCTGACATTTCTTTCTTCCTTACTTCTTCAAGCAACACAAATGTCATGGTCAAAACAACCATTTAGAAGCTTTTTGTTTCTGATGTTGGTGTTTCTTTTTTCTTTAAATAGTAAGAAACCTGAAAAGGAATGTTTATTTGCTTAGTATTTTGGACAATATTAGAACCTCTGTCTTTTTTGGTAGCAGATTTTAGTTGTGAAACTCTCCCTTGTTTTGAGCCACCATCAGCCAGTCTAATCCTTGTTGTCATGACACATGCTTGTGCTGCTCACAACCCTCTACAGCATCTCTCTGTCAAACTCATTCCACCTGCTGACCTTCTGAAGCTTTCAGACACTGGAAGAAACCTTACAGTTAAACTGGGCAAAAGAACACACACTATATATGAAGCTAAGAATTTGTTATTATCCCAGTGGAGCAGTTTAATGCTCTAATTTGTTAGATTAATACAGAAAATATCCATTAATGAGAGTTACAAATAATAAAATGAATGCCCAGCAACACACTCTCCTCCTATTTTAGCTATTAGCCTTTTCTCTGTTTTTATCCTCACCTTCTCAATGTACTTCTGGATCCCAAGGCTGACAGATTCAATTTTCCTTAGAGGAAAGGGGTGTGTGCTTGTCTGCAAGAAGTTGTGACAGCAGCTCGAGAGCTCCTCCCTGGGAGGCTGATGTTCTTCATAGCACAGGTTTCTGCCCCCTCAGTTCTGAGGCTTCTTGGGGCTGCTTATGATTTTCTGTCACAATTTGTTTCCTTCTCTTTGGTGTTCTTCTCAAGTCTCCAAGTTGCACTGGGCCTCCCCAGGCACAGCTGACAACAAAGGCAATTGCTGCTTGTGCCAGGAGCCCGTTTGCTTGTTGGACCTGGCCGTGGTTTTTATTCACAGAGCTTCAGCAGAAGCTGGTGAGACAGTGGTCACTTGGCCACCAACCTGCTGCTCAGGGAAACTGAAAAAACTCAAGCCAAGCAAAGCCCAGGGATCCTGTACTGTCGTGTTAGTGCAACATCTCTGGCATTTTAATAATTGTGGCAAAAAATTTTAGTTACTAGACCATAGTGAGAAACCCATAGAAAATTACCTTCCTCTTTTTGCTTTTTCAACCTTTTTTATGGCAACCTCTACAGCTTTTATTAGATTTCAGCACCTCAAGAGAACTCATGCAGCCTAAATCTTTATTGCTTTGTTTTATTCTCTCCTTGATCATTAGTCCTGAATTCTCTGTACTCTGAGTTTGCTCAGGTTAGATATAAGTTATCCATCATAAGGCATCTAAACTCATTCTACCTAATCATTAACCCCAAAGTCCATATGATGCCTAAGTTGTACATATTAATTTTACCATCTTCTGTAACACTTAATAATTTGGTTATTTATGTCTTAAATTTTATTTCTAATCCATACTGGATTGCAGAAGCAGCTGCATGTATTTAGTTTGGTGAAGTTAAGACAGCTGTTTATTTTGGCAATCTGGCTCATTCATAGAGAGCAGAAAAAAATATATCTTGAGCACATAAAATGAAATGAAGCTTTGAAGTAGTGCAATTCTCAAAAGAATTTTTCTATTTTTCAGAGCATTAGTAGAATCATCTCTGTTTACTGGTCCTTGTAGGCAACTACTTGATTTGGTAAATATTACTCTGCAGTTCCCTTACAGCGTGCAGCAATACTTTTAATTTAGGTGGTAATTTAAGCTTTTAACTGCTATTCTCAAGTTTTTTTTTTAAGGATGCCTAACCTAAATAAAATTACACTAGAAAGACTGCCATTTTGAAATCAGCATTTGCCTCAATTCTTTTTAGAATATCAGCACATGAAATCTGGCCCAATCTATTCCTTTGTTTCTTACTCTGAATTATCTTTCCTGCATTAATTCTGATGGAAGTTCTCAATGTTATTTCCCCCTTTCTGTCATGTACTGTTCTGTTCTTTCCCAAGGCAGTCAATCATTCTAGTGCTAGTGTGTAATTTACTTTGTGAAACAGACATTTTGCCATTAATATATGTGAAATTTCTTTCAACTCTCATTCTACATAGTCACTTCCCCCTGGTGATCATTTGTACTTTTCTGTGTTTGCTTGATGACTTCTGTCTGAGACAGGCTTTACTGGTTGGCTGAACTTCAGGTGACACTGCGTTAGCAAACAGTTTTTATTATGTGACTCAAACTTATTGAATTCATCTGTGCTATTACATTCACATTTTCATGGAAAAAAACCTACCTCTAAAAATTATGTTTTTTCTCAGTCTCTTTCCAACTTCCTAAAGATATTGGTGGAGTCCATTTTAAGCTCAAAACATATAGCAAATATTTAGTTAAAAATATCAACACCAGTGTGTCCTGGCAGCCAAAATGATCAACAGTATCCTGGGGTGGTACAAACTCAGCATCATCAGCTTGTCCTTCCCATTGGCTTTGCCTTTGCCTGTCTTAAATCGATTGCATATTTTATTGTAGACAAAATATCTTCTTCTTGTAACAATTTCCATGGAGTTTGGAATGGTCACATATTTAACACTACAGATATAACTGGTAACTGATGCAGAGGAAGATGAAAAGTTTCAAGATTATCATTGCTAAGAGGGTTTCCTAACAACTGTTTCCTTCTCTGTCTTTGGGCTATGGTATGTAAAGGTCTTTAAAAATGGATTTGAAATTAAGAAATAAGTAAATATTTTGAATTTTCAAAATTCAACAAACAAAATATACTATAATAAATATATTTTAGTACTGTGGAGAAGTAACAGTACAGGCTCTGATTGCCCAATTATTTCTCTCATATTTGTCTTAGAAGATTAGAAATGAGTTTCTTCATAGCTGAGGAAGGAACTAGGCCTGCCTTTAGCTTGCTTTTCAGCAGATGCATTAGCATCCATTGTGCTTCTCTCCAGAAAATCTAGCTCTGAAGTGTATTAGACATACATTCTGATTTATCTTATCCTCTTACCTCTTGGAGAAATATAATAGTTGCAACAGAGTGAAAGGTTGATTGTGGGGTATCCGGTGTGTTTTTTTCATAAGTGGCCATAATGTGTACAAAATTCAAGGAACTGGGGAATTACAGGGGAGAATAAATGAGAATAAATCAAATCTCATTCACATTCTTTTCACTTTTCAAGGACACATATTATTCTTTTTTTATTTTCATCAGAAAAAGGAGAAGTATATTAAAAAAAATAAAGGTATAAAATTGGCACTGTCCTTTGAGAGCTAAAATGGGATGTTAGGGATCCTTCCACGTTTATACTGATCTGAAAATCTTCTGTGTGAGCAGCATGGCATGGTGACCAAGCAGTATTAAATATAGCAGGGGAGCACATGACTGGACAACAATGCACTTAAACCAGCACTGGGACATTTTGTGTATGAACTTCCAGCTAAGTCTCTCTTGTGCAATTTGGTATTTTACAGAGACATCCGATACTCTTACTAAGCCATCAAGAGAAGCACAGAGCTGGCATGGCTAAAGTGTTCCTTGGGCTTGGGTTGGTATCTCTGATGGCCAAACTGGTGCCAGGTTATTTCAGGCTAGCAGGAATATTCAGTCATTTGGAGACTTACATTCAAGAGCAGTGTTTTATGTACCTTTTATGTTTAAAGCAATTATCATTCTCTTTTCCTATAAATAGTACATTGCAGTAAATTTACAGGAGCAATTTACATTACCTTGTTGTTCAATTTTTTTTTGTTTAGTTGTTTATTTTTTTTCTTTTTCGCTATTTACCAACTTCAGCTGTATTTTTATTTAGCTTGACTTACAAAGCATCATCACTGCTTCTTCAAAAATTTTGTCTCATTTAGCAAAATGCTCAGAATTTTACCCATCAAAAAATTAAGCATGCACAAGAAATAGTTAGGTTTATCTTGTTATTCACAGAGAAAGAAAATAAATAAATAACTTACTCTGTTTTAGAGGCATTGTTATGTATTAAAAAGAATCAGCCATATAAGTTTTTTGTCTCAGTTAATGAGATGCAACCTAAGCACCAAAATCCAGAAGTTTAATTTTTGGATGCCTGTAATGATGACATAGTATCCACCTCCACCTAATTTGGAGTATAAAATATACTGAATCTTGATTTATCCTTGACTGCAATTGAATTCACTCTTTGGAATATTTATTTCACTCCCAAGCCTAGAACTGCCCAGCATTCAAATATCCTTTCTAGGAGTTTTCCTCTGAAAGAAATAGATTTTCTTTATTCTTCTTTTTTTATTTATTGCAGATGAATTTCACAGTTTTTCCAAAAGCAAAGCATATTTATTGAGATTTTGATACAGTATAACAGGAGTCATTCTGTTCTTACTGTGCCTTCACAGAACCCTGGCAACAACAGAGGGTAGACCAAAGAGTGACAATGTTTTCTTTAATAACAAAAAACGTACATAATCTAAAACTGATTTCTCTAATTTTCCATGTAATCCTGACTGTAATTCTCTTCTCTGTACAGTGCTGGATTATGTCCCTTGAAAAGAGGCCTGATAAGGTTTGCTTAACATTGCTTAAAATTATTATTCTGCTAAAATTAGTCACTACTGCTGCTTTTTGTTTTAATGAATCGTGTCCATTCCTTGTATCCACCCAGGTGGCACACTCTGTGACTTTGCCACTTTAGCTTAATGAGGACAGTGAACCCCAATGTGCATGACCATAAAGGGTGAACTGAAAGGCTGGAGATGTCTGATCTCGCTAGGTATCTGTCATTTCATTTTACACTCTCTGGATGATGGACATTTGCAGAAGAGTGAATTGCCTTTAAAGTTTCAAATCAAATCAGGACATTTGCTCAGCCTCCTCTGTATCCCTCTTGTACCCCACATAGTCTCTGAGGATTAAAGAACTGTTGCTTGTCACCTTTATCAGTTAAATCAGGAAGGAAGTACATATGCTGTTCCAATTGATCATTAAAAGATTTGAATCTCAGTTGCCTTTGGAAGACTCCTGGTCTTTATAAAGGATGAATCTTTTATTGTTGGAATCTGCAAAGACAACAGAATATATCTCTTTATATTCTTCCCTTTGAAACTTATTGCTGTGTTTTAAAAATATCTTAAAATTTAGAATTTCTTTCCCTGATAACAACACTATCTAGCATATACGTTTCCTGACTGAATGAATACAAAGCAGAATTAAACAACAAGCTTATTTTTTACCTTACAGCTATGTTAGTAAATGAATTTTTTTTTGTGAGTTAAATTTTAATTTTCTGTAATAATCATTCATTCATTCGCATTCACATCCCAGAATTCAAGTAGGAGTAAAAATGCAGTATTTTTCTTTCTTGTTTTATTTGAAAACTCAACCTGTTTAGCTTATTCATGAAACAGTAAAACAGTTCTTGTTTAAAACTATTTTAAGAGGACTTACTTTAGTTTTTGACTCAGAAGACTGATCTGAAGTGACTGTGATGGTTAGATATTGACATTAATTACATTAAACATAAAATGAGATTAACATTTTGTTTGGGAAATAGAGTATTTCTGATATCTTGGTGTGTTTGCAATTGAAATTGATTTTCTATTTAAAAGAAATGCCAGCCTTCATTTAAACAGGTTATTAGGGCCATCCCAAGTTATTTGGTGTATATCCAGGATTTGACACCTAAAAGTCAGTCAAAATTGTCTTTGTAATCTGACTTAACCTTTGTGAGATATGAATTTACCATTGCTAAGGAAAAAAAAAGTTCTGTAAGAAAGTAAAGGGAAAATTCTCCCCACTGGAACCTATTAAGAAATTTTTCCCTTTTAAAAAATAAATTTATTTTTTGAGCTGTAAAATACTAAGAAACCTTTCATCTTCTGGAAGAAACACTTTTGTGGTAGATTCCATCCTTACATTTTTAAGTACGCTCCAAGAAAACTTCCTGTAAACAGGTAAAATGTAAGCTATGACTTGACTTTCACATGATCACATTGTGCATCAAAGATGACTTATCTTTAGGAATGCTTTGCTGACAGATATCCATATTCTGCAGATGAAGTCACAAAATTGTGTAGAAAGTCTTGGCATACGTGGACTGACCACACTAGAATTTCTGTGCTGCCCTTCCTGTGTGGATGTTGTGCTTTCCTGTGTTTGTGTAACAGCTGATGACATTCACATGCAAAATTGTACATTTGTTCAATTATGTGTGATTTTTTAAGTATCTGTGCAAGAGTTCAATCTGAGTAACCACCTTCATTAAAAAAAAAAAAGAATAAAAAATGTTGCTGTCTTTGCTAAGTCAAGATCTTAGCAGCATATAAACAACTTGATCTTGAGTAATATAATTTAAATTGACATCTAAATATACTAAGAGGCAGAGAAAGCTGTGATAAAAGACTGTGCAGAGCTTTACTTGCACTTGATGTTCTATAAGTAGGGACTTAAGTTGAGGGCTTTTTAAATTAAAGGAAAACAAGATATAGTGCTTATTTGGGTGTCTGGGTAGGGTCTTATAAAGGTTACATGAGAAATAAGTTAATGGACTGAAGTTTATAGCTGTGTGTATAACTGTCAAATCTCTGTGTAAATTACCTTTCTCTCCTGCTGGCCAGAATGCAAAAATCCAATATACTGTTAATAAAATTGGAAAGGTCATATGTAAATACCACAGATCTTGAAAATGAATCAGAAAAATGCGATAGTTTGCACACAAATATTTCATATTCTGTTTCATGGTGCCTAAACTTATGGGATGGGACTTATGATGTGTGTTTTTATCAAAGTATGGTGAGAAAATATTTTGTGAAAAAAATATTTGCTTTAAATCTAAAAGCAAGTGTTTGATGACTAAAATTGGCTTTTTTTTTCCTCTGGCTTAGAAATAATTTTTCTACTTTATTAAGAGCACTGAATAAAAAAGACTGTTTTAATTATTCTAATAATTTACCAACAGTATTTAAAATGGAATATAAGTTCTGTCTTTTGAGTCCACTTGAGCACACACTTGTTTATCTGTTTTTATTTGCACTGAAATATATTGGTAGAGTATTTTATAAAATAAAAGATGAAAGATTTTGCAAGAAGACTAATTTAATGCTTAGAAGACTGAATTTTACAGTGCCAGCTTCAATGAAGACAGTTTTGCCTGTATTTTCACAGAATCACAGAATGCTTTGGGATGGAAGGGACATCAAAGAATGTCAAGTTCCACCTGCTGTGCTGAGGGCAGGAATGCTTTCTGCTAAACCAGATTCTCAAAGTTCCATCCAGCTCGGCCTTGCACACCCCCAGGGATGTGGAATTCACAGTTTTTATGGGCAACCTCTCCTAGTGCCATCACCACCCTTTTTCTAATATCCAGTTTAAACCATTCTTTCAGTTTGAAGCCATTTCCCCTCATCCTATCTCTTCACTCCCTTGGGGAAAAAGCCCTCTCCAACTTTCTTTTAGGTCCTCTTTAGGTACTAGAAGGCTGATAGAAGGTCTCCCCAGAACATTCTGTTCTGAAGAATCCTAACTCTCTCAGCCTTTCTTCATTAGAAAGGCTTTCCAGCACTTTGATCATCTTCATGGTCCTCATCTGAACTCACTCTGGCAGGCCCAAGTCACTAAATTTTGTTCCTCATTTTGTTCCTGAAAAAAATATACTTTATTTTTAAAACCCGAGATTCTACATCTACTGGAGTGATATGCACTCATCTAATTTAAATTAAATAGAATATATTTTTTTAAAAAGTATTTTAAACATATTGATCTATATTGTGGTTTGTCCATTTCAATCCTGAGTTTTCCTTCTTGTTTACTTCTTTTTTTCCATTAAATATGTAATGTAAATGTACTGAATGCTTTCATAGTACTGCTTCCCTATTTAAGAACTTATTGTTTTTCTTCTGGCCTGTTTAACAATACTACTGAGGGATGTCAACTTTAGTATTTGTAACTAGAAGAGATATTTGTTAAGGATACAATTTTCTCTTAGAATGATCTTCAGGCAATGGATTTGGAAAGAAATGACCTGTAAGTTGTGTGCTTTGTAATCAACACATGAATAAAAAGCCCCACTGCTTACTGCAAAACAACATCTTGATATCAAAGATGCTCTAAAATTAGAGTGATTACACACTTATTTTTCTAAACAGAAAGATAAATAATGGCTTTAATCAAGAATAACCTTCAAAAATAAATCAGGAAGGACACAGGAGATTTAGCCACAGGGTTACAGAGCCACATTAACAAACAACTTCTCTGTAGCTTGTTATGTAATGATTTTTTGTCATTTTATTTAATGAATCATAATTTTATGTGCAAAGGTCATCAGAGCCTTTGGACTCCTAGGGTACTCTATTCTTCTGTAAAAACAATATTAAATTTTTGTTTATTTTTAAGTAAAGTTTTCCTTTTTCCTCAAAAATTATACCTTCTGACTTAGAGAAAATTTATAGGTAGAAAAGGATGTGCCAGCAGACCAAAAGCCTAGAGCAGACTCACGCAGTATTGATTTGTTTGGGAAATATACTGCCATATCCTATTGCTTATCTGAAGGGAAAATGGTGTAGAATAAAGTACAACTTCACTATCTACTTGTACTCATTCTTTTAGAAGACCAGGTGAAATCTTGGCCTGTTATCAAGAACTCATGAATGAAGGTGACCCCTGAGTTTTGTGAGGCCGGCCATACCTCCCAGTATAGACCTCCATTGATGAATGCCTCATCCTGTGAGTTCTACTGGCAGTGCAAACCTCTTCTAGTTACACACAAAGAAGCATAAAACCCACTGTAGAAAAGCCTTTGCAGGCTGCCAGCCACTGAGGTGTGTCCACATAGTACTGCACTGTGCCATGCAGAAATTTAAGATTGGATTCATCTTGAAATGTATTAACTATATCCCAATCCCAATATTATAATGTATTAATTATATCCCAATCAATTTTTCTAATTCTGTTGCAAGAAGAAGAGTCCAAGTTTTTGCTGAATCCAAGGAAAGTGCTATCATCTCCCCATTTTTTTATGTTAGGAAAGCCTGATAATATTGAATCCATATGAAGAGCTGGGAATAGCTTAGAAATCATAAAAAAGGTTAAAGGAAAGTACTCAACATATCAGTTTCACTCTTTTAGACATAGCAAACTAATTCACTGGTTATGTAAAACAAAAAAAACTAGGAAAAAAACATACTTTCCCATTAGCAGAACAAAAAATTATGCCCATATGTACAAAAAAACGACATTTCTTTTGAAAAATAAAGAAATTTCTTTTTTTGTATATTTAAAGACAGAGTTGAACATTTCTCTTAAAAAAAACCACTGAAAAGCAACCTGAAGTAGCTGCATTTTCACCAATTAAAAAGCTTTACAAAAAGCATTACTTCAAAAATTTGGTACTGTTTGCAGTTGGTGGTGCCTGTGTTTTATTTGGTAAGGTAGATCTGTATACTGGAAAACCTGAAGAAATTAAATTACCATGAATTCAAATTTTCTTAAACAAAAAAAGTGTATGATAAAGAGTTTTAAGGCTATATGTTACACCCTGTCATAAGGACTTTAGAATTACTGAGTAAAGCTTGACTCTGTCCCCAGCTCCATAATTAAAAAAGTTATTCCAGCTCTTTTCTGCACAAGGCTTTTTAGAGTCTTGAGCTTAGTGACTTTTAAAAGCACAGGAAGGGGATTGATCATGTAATCTTCAGAACAACTGTGCTGTCATTTTTTTTCTTCTCTGTGCATTCTTTTCTCTGTGTGCTGAATCTCAAGGAAGAGAAAAAAGTACATCCTGTAATCTCAGGAGAAATAATTGGGTTAAACACCTCTTCTTTTTTTAAGTAACTCAAAGCATTTTTGAAATTTTATTCCTTGAAGGACCATGGGACTATTAAGCATAAACTTGCAAGTGTTTTCAATTAACATTTCAGTGCTGCAGACTTTCAAGCACTATACAAAAATTTTCAAAAAACCCATCTATACAACTGAATGTTCATGATGGATCATTAATAATTTTATGGAGGCTAGTGATCACTATACCTTAGAATACTCAGGCTGGGATTAATTGTGACATATCTAAATACTTTCCAGAATCAGAAGAAATGGTCTTTTAATTATTTTAAAGATTTTGATGATGCTATCAGTAATTTACACAAACATACAATTTGCCTTTTTTCTATTGTAAACCCATTATCTCTCCTCTCCTCTCCTCTCCTCTCCTCTCCTCTCCTCTCCTCTCCTCTCCTCTCCTCTCCTCTCCTCTCCTCTCCTCTCCTCTCCTCTCCTCTCCTCTCCTCTCCTCTCCTCTCCTCTCCTCTCCTCTCCTCTCCTCTCCTCTCCTCTCCTCTCCTCTCCTCTCCTCTCCTCTCCTCTCCTCTCCTCTCCTCTCCTCTCCTCTCCTCTCCTCTCCTCTCCTCTCCTCTCCTCTCCTCTCCTCTCCTCTCCTCTCCTCTCCTCTCCTCTCCTCTCCTCTCCTCTCCTCTCCCCACTGTACTATATGCTAGTGTAATCAGATCATTAAGTAGGCAAGGATTCTTCAGTTTTGAAAAGAAAGCCACTGAGTGGGGTGAGCAAAAATTTACCAAATCTTTATAACTGAGAGAAGAATTTAAAGAAATTACTTGGAAGCCATAGCCTCAGATGATAACTATTGACTCCACTGCTGCTATTTCTACCAGTTAAAAAGCAAAAATTACCTTAATGCTTTTCTTAACACCTTAATATAAAAAAAAAAAACCAAAAAAAACAGAAGGGAAATCGAGAGAGAATTTTATCATGACCATGATTTATTTTTTTTATTTTCCTTTTGTATGGTTGGTGTTGGTTTACGCTGCTGAGTTTTATATTCACCTTGACTATAAAGAATTGTCTATCTGAAAGGTAAAAGCCCGCTTATATTCTAGCAAAGTCAGTCATCTGACCAAGACTGCGTTTGTGAGATTGTGCTTTGTTAGAAATTCCCTAAAGTCCTCTACAAATCATGTATGACCCACATTCCTCACTGTGTCTCCTTGCTAGAATTGAGATGATAGAAACTACTGAAGCAACAGTACAACACTTACAGCACTACCAGAGGGTTAGCAAGATTCAGCTCATTTGCAGTGCATGTGGAATACCACTGGTTTTCTTTCTTTTCTATTTCTTTTGTTCCTTTCAGCATATTTCTTTAAAAGCATGCTTACTTAAACTAATAACTGTGATTTGAGTCCTCATTATAGTCTAAAACCTTTATATTCATGAAAGCTTTTCCTCTGGCAAGCTTTCATAAAAGTTTAGTGCAGCACTTGAGCTCTACAACAAATCTTCACATAACAAAAGGGAAATTCACTCTTTACCCCAAGCAAACTTGTTATTGTGTTGCTTGGAGATGCTTGTGGTGACAGTGACCACTGTGTGGCAGGTGTTTCATGATGCTGGATAATAAAATTCCTATGGAAAACTGTATATTCTCTTAATGTTGGTACCTTTCTGCCAGCTTCAGCTTTTGAATGATAAAAGATGCAATTAAAGCTTTTGAGATGTGCATAAAATAGCTTGCCTGGTTGCTGTTAACCCTAAATAATTCTTGGGGCATTATGGAATAAATCTGATTTTTTGTCTCAGTAAGAACTTTCATTTTTTTTCAAGCCTGATATTCTTCATAGCTTCCAAACAACAAAAGGAAGAAACCAACTAAATTTTTTCAAGAAATCTACAATTTCCAAGGATGCCTCAAGTACTGGCCAAAAGTAGCAAGATAATGAAAATTCCAGATGACATGTTCTCTGTTTCTCCCCTAAATTACTGGCTTACTGTTGGTTTTATATTTGAACCAAACCAAATTTTATTTACCCATTTAGTTAGAGACTGAATGTACCCAATAGGATTTTTTAAAAATATCTAATTGACTTTTTGCCTGTTGATCTCCTTCTTATTTTGAAGTTATACAAATTTCATATAAAATTGGAAACTGTCACAGTGGGTGACTTAAAAAAACAGGTAAAATTATTTTAAGGGCATAATTTTATCCAACTCTATGGAAAAAATGGAAACATTTAGCAGATTACCAAAGACTGAATTAGCTTTATTCCATGGGTCATATCATTTGGAGCTATGCTTTTTATGTGAACTGAAGATTTCACTGAATTTAGGAAGAGTTTAAGCCAAGAACATTTGAAAATTTTTGAGCTTATGAGAAAAAAGAAGAAATCAGCTGCCCCACACCTGAGGAGTAGGAAGGAAAGCTTAAAGGGGAAAATCAACACAACTGATTTCTTTATTGGCTAAGAGATCAAATGCTGGCATACTGACTGTATTGAAGTCTGAAGGCACTTGTGTCTATGGGGGAGGAAGGTTTTCTACATTTGTAGCACTAGTTTGTGGCATGCCCTGTTTCTGGATTACCAGCTGTGGAGCTGCCACCTGGCAGCGTTCATGAATGGAATCATTATAAAGGTGCTACCTCATGTTTCAATATCTTGCTCTGTTAAAGCTTGCACTATTGTGAAGAAGATTAGGATAGCATTTGAGCACCATTTTTCATTATAAAAACAAACTAACTAATGTGTGAAGAATTCTTCAGTCCAAACTGATGAGTTTGAGTCAGATCAGAAGGTGGGAATCAAAGCTCTCAACCAATCAGAAATGTTGTCATAAAAAAGATGAGTACTTTCATGCTGACTATGTTGATGCCATGTCAATTAATCTGGAATGTTTCAGTTTCCATTGCAAACAGTGGCCCCATTTCTACAGGCAAACTGGGGGGTTGCACTGGGTCACATTAATTTTTCTAGGGAAAGCTACTTCAAAAAATGTTTAGCTTTAGAAAAATTCTGAATATGTTACAGGTAAAGATTACTGTTCTCAAATGGAAAATAATTTTATTTTGTGTCTCTGTGTATTTGCATGTGCAGGTATGTACACAAGCATATTTGTACATACATTTCCTAGAAATTTACTCCTTATAGTGAAATTTCTACTGTTTCTTGTCATGTTTTCCAACATAAGAAAGCAAAACACAAACACAATATTGTTTCTTATATCAAATTTCAGGAATGACTTAAAAGCACCATGCAGAAGTGGAGGAAAAGGTGGGTGGCTTTGCTGCAGTGTTCCTTCAGATCAACAGTGATTTTGCATTTCTTTGTAATTCATAATAATAAAGAATAATTATATATTTATATATAGCTGATATAATTAGCTGATAAAATCCAAGTACATAGTTACCTCTCATCCTAAAACCTGAAAACTAGTCGTTTTTTACCCCATAAAATCTAGAAGATAGAAATAGAAACATTACATCAAATAATTTTTACTTATTTAATTGTCTGGTGAATATTCCATAAACAGAAATTCCATCACATGAGTTTGGCAAGAAATTGATTAATTGATTTAGTATATTTAAGTAGTATGAAGTTTTATTATTGTGTAGCATAGTAGTCTATGATGTTATACTAGTAGTAGGATATGTATTATTATGTCATAATTCATCACTTTATATATTTTAGAATGAACTACACAATTGTAGAATGGTTTCATTTGGAAGGAACCTTACAGATCTTGTTTCAACTCCTCTGCCTTTGCAAGAGCCATTATCTGGCCTTATCTGGAAAATTCTGATGCAAGAAGAATAAGCTTACGAAAAAGAGTGAAGATTTAAGTACAGTTTAAAATTAGTTTATCTTTTTGAGGATAAACAGTATTATAGGTGTAATTATCAAGCTAAATTGTAATTACAAATTATTTTGTTATCACTGCTGTATGTTTATATTCCTGTTTGTTATAAAGCATCTTATGATGTTATTCAGTTGAGATGTTGCTTATAGAAGACTTTCTCATGATACAGAAGATGAGGAGTGTTTATTAAAAAGGCAATAATTTTTTTTTTAATAACTGATAACTCTGGCTCTGACTTTCTTGTGGTACAGAGGTCACCTCTTTCATTGACTGTGATTCCATTTTATCCATCTGGAGATCAAAACCACGAGAACATATGAAAAAGCAATATAAGAAATACTAAGAAGTAGATGGGAGTGTGTTTTCCTTTCTTTAATTGCCAAAGAATTTGAACAATAGCCTCGTGTGAAAGGACCTCCATTCAGTTTACATTTGTAGTCCAAGTGTGAACATAAGCACAAGAACTCTTGCTCAGTCAAGATCTAAACCACAGTGTTCCACTTACTCACTGCCTTTTAAAATGTCATCCACCCTTAAATTACTTTTCAGTTTTTCGTGAAAGGTGAAATATGGACAGTACATAGTCATTTGCTAAGAGATCTGCCAGGAGACTTTTAGCAATTCTTGTGACACTTTTTGATCTCTTCCATGTGAAGGTGCAATATAAAAGATCACGACTTGTACTATTGCCGTTTCTTCTATTCATAATGAAAACCATAATTTATAAAGTGCTGTCAAGCAAGTCTGTGTGAATGTTCAGTTTTTAATTCTCATTTTGAGACAGATATGATTATGTTAACTTAGAAGTGGGTTTGCACCAAAGAAGAACAAAAAAACCCCCAACTGTGCAGAATACCTTTTGTTCTAAGAGACAAGTCTGTAGGTGGAGGCATTTGACCAGATTTCAATTTAAAGTGTTTGTACTCATGTGTAAGATTCAGTGATTTGACAGGTGATCATCCTGCCCTGCTCTATACCAGTGTAGCTTCACCTTGAGTCCTGTGTACACTCTTGGGCACCACAATGTGTAGTGGGTTGACCTTGCCTGGATGACTCTCTATCATGCCAAAGATAGACATGGGAGAGAGAATATAACAAAGGGTTCATGAGCAGAGATAAGGCCAGAGAAAGATCACTCATCAAATACTGTCATGGGCAAAAAGGACTCAAATTAGAAATATTAGTTTATTACTAGAAAAATCAGAGCAGAAGAAGGAGAAGTAAAATAAGATCTTAAAAACAATTTTACCTCATCTCCTCCCTCCTTCCCAGCTCTACCTCTGCCTCCAGCAGCATAGGGAGACAGGGAATGAGGATTATGGTCAGTTCATTATATGTTTCTTCCATATTTAGGGAGAGGAGTCCTTTGCCAGCTCCAGCATGGGGGCCCTCCCACAGGAGACTGTTAATTCTCTGTGAACTTCTCCAGTGTGAGTCTATCCCATGGTCAATAGTTTTCCAGGAACTGCTGCAGCATGGGTCACTATCACACAGGGTGCAGTCCTTCAGGCACGGCGTGCTCCAGTGTGAGTCCCCTTGGAGTCAGGTACAGGTGCTACCAGGACACTGCTCTGGTGTGGGCTCCTGTACCCATGGTTCTGTAGGTGCCTGCTGGGATCCTGCTCCAGCCCAGGTTTTCCTCAGGCATCCACCTGCTCCCATGTGGTTCTCCTCCACAAACTGCAGGTGAACCTCTGCACCCCCATTGTCCCCCATGGGCTGCAGGAGCACAGATGCCTCACCATGGTCTTCACCATGGGCTGCAGGGGAATCTCAGATCCAGTGCCTGGAGCATCTCCCGTCTTCACTGACCTGGGTGTGTGCAGAGTTGTTTCTCTCACATGTTCTCACTCTGTTCCTCTCTGACCACAATTACATCTGCATAATAACTTTTTTGTTTTTTCCTTCTTCTTAAATAAGTTATCACAGAATTGTTACCACCATTTCAATATGGCCAAGCCTTGGTCAGTGTTGGCTCTGCTGGACATGGGGGAATCTTCAGGCAGCTTTGCCGAGAAGCCATCCCTGTAGTCTCCTGCTACTAAAACTTGGCCACAAAAACCCAATATATTAAAAGACATCTGTTAGAGAGCATCCAAAGGAGGTCAGCAAAGATGTTGAAGGATCTCGAGGGGAAGCCATATGAGGAGCATCTGAGGTCACTTGTCTCGTTCAGCCCTGAGTTGTTGTATGAGCCCTGAGTTGTTGTATGTGGATCTGAAAACTCAGAAGGTTTCTTTGCTAAATTTGTCAGATTTTGTTCAATTCTAGGACACAGAAACAACCGCAGCTCTCTTTAAAGGGCAAAAGGTTTTTTTTTTCTTGTTACGAAATACGTTAATAAAACAGATTTCTTTGGTATTAGAAGAAATTTAGAATTAGACTATCAATCTCCAGAGTCCATTTAAGTCCTGTGTAATAAGTACAATTCTTTAATTCCTGGTAAGTTAACACTGGTAGATCAAAGCTTAAAAAAACTTCAGAAGGTGGAATTTATTAAAAACAAAGTCTCTGATTAAATGTGTTTATGAAATTATCTATTTTGCCATCCCTAGAAACTGGAGTCATATATATTCCAAATAAAAGGTTCTCTGTTAGTAACAGCAAGGTAGCTGTCCTGTATTTCTGCAGTAGCTTAAGAGACAGGATGGATGAATTCTGGGGAGAGTCCAGGAATAAAAAATGTGTCTAAAGTTGGAAATGTGTAGGAAAAATGCTTATCAGATTGAAATCATCTGCAGACTAAGATCTGAAAAGGAATTCAGATTGCAGAGCAGTTCAATTCAGTTGTCTGACTTTGTTCATGTAGTTCTACTAGGAGTATAGAGACCAGGTTTAGCCAATTGCTTCTGAGTTAAGTGGTCCATGTGGTTCTCATCCCAATTCTGGGTCCAAGTGTAGTGGAATAAAAGGGCAAGCTTGAATTCATGATCTAAGAAGATTCCTCTATACCTACTAGTATGCTAATGCTAATGGCTGAATAGTTTTTACTGCAGCAGTAAGACAGACCACTCAATTTCATATTCATCAGTATATTATGTAGGCTATAAGAATGGAATGTGAAGGGTTAAACTTTTTTTTTTAAACTAATGCATTATTTCTAATTGACAAACTCCACAAGGAAGAATAAAAGAAGAAGAAGAAGAAGAAGAAGAAGAAGAAGAAGAAGAAGAAGAAGAAGCAGCAATGCTCAGTCTTCTAACGACAGCCTTCAGCATCTGCTTTTATTTCTTGTTCCTTCTATTATCAGCATATTTATGGTAGTGATTGCAGACTGAAAGCTTTTGAAAAAAACAGTGAGAGGTGGTTACATTTTCAGAAGATTCAAAACCTAAAGTGTTCTTTATATTAAAATGATTAACAGAAATAAGAGAAGAGTTTCAATAGCTTTTCTCTCCATTGAGAATACAGCACAAAAACCCCTCTGTGTAGGTAAAATGAAAATAGTAGTAATGCAAATGGTAGTGTCCACAGCAAAGTATGCTCATCCTCTGGTTTTGCATACCATCCAAGCAGAAAACTGGCAGGAAAAAACCCAAAAAACAATGGAATCTATTATATCTTCACCTTCAGTGCACTTCACCTCATCCTTTACAATTAACTTCCTTCCCTTTCCTATAATTTTAGTGGTTTATAATCAAAATGGAACACCTTAATCTCGTGGCAGGATGGAAGTCCTTTACTAATAAGTCTTGTGATATGGTTCAATTTTACCACAGAAAAAGATGTATAAAAATATAGTTTCTTCCATTGACATAGTAGATTGAAGCAATACAGCCTGATGCAATATTTGGAAAAATGTAGCAGATTTAATTTTCCTATCCCTTCATAAGCACTGAATTTTATTACTTAGGTAATATTCTTCCTGCAACAAGAAGGAGATTTTGTACCATATCAGTGAATTTATACAGGAAAAACATTTGGCCCAAAACTAGAGAACATTGTCCTAGCTACTTAACCACAGGCACTTTGCAGAAGGAAAATAATAATTTGTTAAAAAAAAAGACTTCCTATTATTGTAAGACAGAAAGTGATTAATGAATTGCATGAGTAATATGGATGTTGTAACCACCTACTGTTTTCATATCTTACTGAGAAACGTCAAAAGATGCAGCAAAAAATTATTCTAAGTCAATTTCCTTCCAGTTCCCAGTGTCCTACCCAGGCTTAGTAGCTGACAAAGTTCTACTTGCCAAAAGCTAATGATAGCTGCTATTGTGTTGGCCCAAAAGAGCCATCATCATTTTAGCTAAGGTTATAATGACTCTTCCTACCATTACAGTTCACAGTTAGCAGAAGACCTACAGCAACTGGATCTTTCTAATAAGCTATTCTCATGTATCTATAAATCTTTCTGTAAAAAAATAGAAAAAGAAAATTAAAACATTAAAAAAACCAACCAAACAAAACAAAAAAACCAAGCCCCCCCCCCCAAAAAAAAAAACCTCCTCTGTTAAAGTACTTTCTGGGGGTGATGAAATAAAGATAGTGGGCAAATAATACTGGCATGATTGGCATATTTTCACTTATTTTAATTTATACCTGGTTAGGATTTGGATCAGTTGTCTCTGACAAGAAAACTCTTTGCAATGTGAATTGTTACTCTGCAGCAAATATTACAGTTAATTTTAGTTAAAAATATGAATTATTTAGCTGGCATATAGGCTGTAATATCAATTCAGGTCAGTAGATAATATCTGATATTACCAACAATTATTCAAGAACCTTAAAACACAAAAGCTTTTTAGTTACTGACCACCTGCTATTTTTAAAGCCCAGAGGGAATTTTACTTTAACATCCAAACAGCTTTTTTAAACACATTTCTCACATTTTCCACTAGCTTTTTGTTCAGATGTTGAAGCATCAAATACAAGATTTTTGTCACCTTGACAAGTTTATTACATTCTCAGATACACATGAATTCTTACAGCAGAGGTGAACAGGCAAGCAGTTATTCTGTGACAGCACTACCGATAAAAGGGGGTGAACAAAATGTCTCTGTCTGTATTCTTGCCTGTGTACCATATATATGCTACTGATTTGTAGCAGGCTATGCAAGGAGCCTGTTAGGCTGTCCTTATTACCCTAAGTATTTATTTTATTTTCTTTTTACCTATTTTTTCTTGTTTCTGCACATAGAAACAGGACTCATATCTTGATTCACACATCAAGGCAGTCAATATTTGTGCTGGTTTTGTATAAATGGTCTCTGTTGTTGTACTACTACTTAGTTTTCCTACAAGAAATCAGAATTTATCTTTCTACATGTAAATCATTATTTACTTTCATAGCATGCAGCTGAACAATATGAAAGAAAATATTTAAGTAACCTTAAAGTCAGCGCAAATAACTGACCCTTTGGAAAATGGCCTGGGGTTGTTTTCCTTTACAGCAGTTATAGAAATATCAAGGTTAAGAGTTTATGCCTCACTCTTAACATTGTATTTTCACTTTGCTGTTACTCCATTGAGTAACTGGATAAAGGTGAAGCTTGAGGAGTGACAAGGAAGGTGACTCTTACAGGAGAAATTGATGTTAGGGTAGAGCTCACTTCAGTCAGATTAATGGCTTGAATCAATGGATTTGAGATGTCCTTCTGTACCCAGAAATTCCTGCAGTTTCTGGTGTCCTTTTATCTCCATGTTTCGCTGCAAAATTAAAATGTATTTTGAGATAAATTTTTGGGGTTTGCAAACTAAATAAAGGACATAGATGCCAAACCAGCTGCAGCTTCAGCAAGATAGTTGAAAAAAATCAATTCCCAATGTGTAATTTTTAAAAATAAATAAAACTAGATGTTATCATTGCAGTTATGACTTTAAAGATTTATTGTGCAAGCAGAATCCAGCAATATTTTTTCACCATATCCTCTGTATTTTGACAACATTTGGAAAGACAGAAAAGAATCAAATTACTGGCTTTAAAATACATGCTGGTAATAATTCACTGGCATGAAAACATTGTGAAATATATTGTGAAATATTTTTCCAAAATATTCAGTGACATGACAATGCAAGATTATTCACTGGCTATGACAAAGAGTTAAAAAATTCTAATGCTCTAGATTCCTTCATAATCTAACTATGGAAAGCAGAAATTGCCTTTCATAATTTCCCACAGCATTAAGAACTAAAGAAAAAAAGAAAGTGAATATTTTTAAGAGAGAAAGATGCTCACTGGCAGAAAAATAAAATGATAGTTTGAAAGAACCACAGTATGTGTTAGGATAAATGGTCTGATGCTTGAAAACATTGATGCATTAATTAGAACATCTAATTAAAAACTACCATTTAAAAAGACTAAATCATGTGAGAGAATCTGAATCATATAAATTGTTCTTCTTGAAAAATAAACCTACAAATTTTAGTTTCAGAAATACAAATTATATAGTCAGAGACAGTCCTTTAATTTAGACTTCCAGATTAATAAGAGAATTCATATATTAGTATGTGACTCCTTCTCTTTGTTAATTGTCAAGTCTAACACAAAATGTAAAAAAATTAATTCCTGGCTCTCACATTAGAAAGGAGAGTTACTGCAAAGACATTTTCATTTTATTTCAAGCAAAAGTACTGGTTTCTTCAAAGATATTATAACTGTAAGGGATAAGAAATTAAAACAAACAATATGATCAAACAGAGTAGATCTCAAAAAGGCACTTTCAAATATGTGTGTCCTGGTGGAATCTATACCCTTGATACACTATACAGGAAGACAAGTAAAACTTTTAAGAATGGGATTCACCAAAGCAATTCCCTCATTATCCAAAGCTGCCTTAAGTTGTAAGCAGGAAAATCCTCCCTCTAGCTGCTGGCAACCTGCCTCCTCATGCAGCCCAGAATATCATTCACCTTCTCTACTGCAGGGACACATTGCTGGCTCATGCCAAGCTTTGTGTCTACCAGGGCCCCCCAGGTTATTTTGCCAAGCTACTTTTTAGCTCCTTGGTCCCCAGTCTGTACCATGCATGATGCAATTTGTACACAGGTGAAGGAATTTGCACCTCCCTTTGTTGAACTTCAAAAGGTTTCTGTCAGCCCATTTCTCCAGCCTGACAAGGCAGCCTGACCCTCTGGTGTATCAGCCACTCATCCCAGTTTTTTGTCATCCCAAATCTGCTGATAGTGGGCACTACCCCATTATTCAGATCATTAATGGAGATGTGGAACAGTGGAACAGTGCTGATCTCTAGGATACATTGCTAGACACTCATCTCCAAGCAGAATTCATGCCTCTGATAAGTAGTTCCATGGTCATGATCCCAGACTATCATCTGGGTTATGGACTCAGAGATTTTCTCTTCAAACCCAGGTGTTGAAGAAAATCTACTTCTCTCCAGTGCAGAGGTAAAATTTGGATTCAGTTTTCTATTTCCCAGCATTTTTTAAACCTGTTAAATTTTCATAAGGATACTTACTTAGGCCATAGACTATGGTCCAGCAACCTTAAGGCCTGTGGTAAATCAAGTTTGCAAGCACTGATTAAATGCTGATTTAAATGGAAGAAAAAAGTATATATGTTAAGGCAGACAACTGAGGAAAAGCATCATGAGGACTTTGATATCACCTGGCTAAAACTCTAAAACATAAACAGCTGAAATAAAGGTACCTGGAACTGAACATAGATGAGAAAGAAAAAGCTAAATAAGAAAGCTTAATAAAAAAGGACCACAAAATGGCATGTTCTATAAAGACAGCTATTATTCTGAACTCACTTTCTGGAAGAGAATAATAGCACATAAATGTATGTAAGATGAGAAATCAAATGAAAAATACATATTGATAAACTGTACCAAAAATTATAGATTTTGACAGATTGGAGTTACTGTGAGAATGACTAACTGGAATAAGAATTACTGAACACATAAATAAGATTTTGTATATGTGTCAGTCTCAGATTTTCTGCTATTTTTATTTTATTCCACTGTGCAGAATGTCTTGAATGACCAAAATTATCTGAAGCAATTTAAAGAGCTATTTAGGAAGCAGTTTACAAGGTGGAGTGAAATTTATGTTGAGCAAACTTGAAAGGCTTTGGAGGATTGATTTAGATAAGCATACAAAGTGTGAATATTTATTTGAACCTATTTAACTTCTTGTAGCTTGTTTTTGTTCTGTATCCAAATGACTCTTTCAAAGCTATATTGGATGAATATTTGTAATAAGAAAGAATATATTAACAGCTTTTAAAGTGTTTGAACTTGAGCTGGAAGGAAATGCTTTCCTTTTTGCCAGTGAAGTATTACTCTATATCTGTAAAATAGTGATATGTCAGAGAATCACAGAATCCCAGAATAAAATTAATTTGAAAGGATCCACAAGGATCATCAAGTGCAACTCCCGTGCATCACCATCCCCAAGGGTCACACCATGTACCTGAGAGCATTGTCCAAATTCTTCTTGAACACACAGGCTTGGTGCAGTGGCCACTTCCCTGGGGAGCCCGTTCCAGTGCCCAAACACCCTCTGGGTGCAGAACCTTTCCCTAATACCCAATCTAAATTTCCCATGACACGACTTCAGGCTGGACCCTCGGATCCTGTCACTAGTCACCACGAAGGGGAGGTCAGTGTCTGTCCCTCCTCCTGCCCTCACAAGGAAGTTGTAACTGCAGTGCTGTTTCCCCTCAGTCTCCTCTTCTCCAGGCTGAACAGACCAAGTGACCTCAGCCACTTCTCACAGAGTTTCCCCTCAAGGCCCTTCACTACCTTTGCTGCTCTCCTTTTGCCACTTTGACCTTACACTGTGGTGCCCAAAACTGCCCCCAGCACTGGGGGTGAGGCTGTACCAGCACAGAGCAGAGCAGGAAAATCCCCTCCCTTGCCTGGCTGGTGATGCTGTGCCTGATGCACCCCAGGACAGGGCTGTCCCTCCTGGCTGCCAGGGCACTGCTGGCTCATGTTCAACTTGCCACTGACCAGGACCCCCAGGTCCCTTTCCATGGCACTGCTCTCCAGCATCTCATTCCCCAGTCTGTACATACCCAGGTGCATCCACCGTCCCAGGTGAAGAATTCAGCATTTTCCCTTGTTGATATTCCCAGATTTTTGGGGATCCAGCTGGAACAGCAGATCCCACACAGTTTCAGGGTCAGCTGGGAGTTGATCACTCTCACAGTCATGGTCCTGCAGTTCAGGGTACTGAGACCCCTTTGGTCTGTCATTTGTGTTGCAGCAGGGGTAAAGAATGCATTAATTACCTCTGCCTTGATGGTCTGCATCTGTGTTTGTGAGGTGATCATTCTCATCCTGTAATGGGCTGATGTTATTTTTACACTGCCCATTGCCATTAATATACTTGAAAAAACTCCTTTTTATTTAAGTCTGCCAGAATTCTGGCCAGCTTCAACTCTAGCTGAGCTTTGGATGCAGGAATTTTCTCCCTGCAGTGCCAAGCAGCATCCCTATATTCTTCCTGTGTCCCTGCATTCCATTGCCTTCCTTGCTGTGTCACCATTCCTTGCTTCCTTTCTCTTTTGCCTTATTTCCAAGAGAGAATCTGTACAGCCAAAGCAGCCTTCTGCCTCATCTGCTTGACTTGTGACATTTGGGAGTTGCCTGTTCTGTGCCCCCAGAAAGTAATGTTTTAAAAGTGACCAGCACTGATGGACTTCAGCATCTGCAAAAATATTTCCCTGGGGACTTTATTTACCAGTTCCTTGAGCATGAGGAGAAGTCTGCTCTCCTCATGTCTGGAGCTTAGGTTTTGCTTGCACTTTACCTTCTGTCAACATGGATTTTTAACTTGCCTACTTTGAGATCGCTGGGGCCAAAATGTCTGGCAATCACAAAATCCTCTCTGTTGACCAGCAGCAGGTCAAGAAGGACATCTTGGCTTCCTCAGGACCTGTTCCACAAAGTTGTTATCCAGGTTTTTAGGAATCTTCTGGCCTGGTTTGTGCCAGCTGTGTGATGCTCCCAGTTAATTTCTGCCAAGTGGAGGTCCCTCATTAGGACAAGGGCAACAGGCTTGGAAGTTTCCCATAGTTATTCAAACAATAATTCATCAGTGTCATTGTCCTGGCTAAGAGTTCTACAGCAGATTCCTATGATGTCATTTAGATTATTTGTTTGCCCTTCATTCTTATCCAGAGGCTCTTCACTGTGCCTTTGCCAACTGTGTCATAAAGATAAGAAAAAAATGTAGAAAACAGAACGGATAGAGTGTACCATCAAGTACTGAGAAGGGGAGGAGAACTACCCAGGGTATAAATAGTGTGGGCTCAAAGTCACTGTCTTATTTTTTATGGGTTATGAATGTTGCTAATTTACCATGTAATGAATCCACGATAAAAAGTTATATCTCTCAAAAGTAATCTTTGAACAAAAATACCCATGAAAAGCAATATTGAAATTGTTTTAAGAGGAATTCTTGCAGGTATTCACTGATAGGAACGTGTCCTAAGGATTCAAAAAACACCAGTGTATAGAATTAAAAGAAAATAAGACTTATGTCAACACTGGGCTATTTCTGTGTGCTATGTTGAACATCAGTTGTGGAAAAAAGCTTAGAAACTATTTTAAGACATCAAGTGAGACAATACTTTGAAGGATCAGGTTGATGAGGAGCAGAAAATATGGGTTTTAGAAAAAAATAAATTTATGCATTGGTGATTTTTTTCCATTCTGAAGAAAACCACTATAGCCTCTAAGATGAAGAGAGAAAACTGAAACTTTACCATTTGAAATATTTTGGCAAGATTTACATTACAGCTATAGAATTTTTATCTTAATAAATAACTGAAACAATAGAATTATTCATTGGCTAAAGGACAATTAAGAAAGAAGTTTCTTACTGAAAAGAAAGCGTGAGAGCTTCCCTAAAATCTTTTGTCCATGCAGTCATTTTAGTGTGTTAAAAGACTCTGAGACAGACTAGCTCAGACTCAGCAGGACCAAAGAGAGGCACAAGGGCTAGACATGAGCTGTTGAGATTAGGGAATGAGACCTCTCATCTCATTTCATCATTTCTAGAATGAGTAGATAGAGATTTACTTGAATGTGTTACCAGAAATTTGTATTGACTCCTTTAAACTTCCTTACTTTTGAGAATTTATGTAGGTTTTAGCATGTTTGATATTCAGCAGTCACTCTTCAAGCTCAGTGATTGAAGAGATGTCATATTGTATTATTTCTGGTTCCTGAGTAGATGAGCAAGTGAGCAATGCTTGTGTGGTGCTGCTCAGTTGTGCTGCTACATCTGTTGGACCAAATGAACATAAATTGACTTGGTGCCAAAAAGACTTTGGCTTTCTCACTTCCTTGCAAGGAGTAAAGGACAGAGTTATCACATGAAATTTTGTATTGTTTAGATGTGTTAGACCATGTTGTGGAAGTCCACAAATTATTAAAGTTGAACTTCTGTTGTCAAATTAGCAAAATTTAAGAACAGCGTTTGTGTTCTATTTTACTCATTTTTCTAATTATGTCTGATGCTTAAAAATCCACCATCCTTCTTTTGCAAATTCTCTATCATAGTGAACAAGGGAACAAAAAAGGAACAGAGCAGCAGAGCACCAAAGCAAACGCAAAACTCTAAACCTGTAGAGACAGAACTTGTAATTAAGTTCTGCTATGTACTGAAATAATAGTCCACAACAGTGGAGAAATGAAACATACTGGCTACAACCTTCCAAGTGTCTTAATCCAATGTTGGAATAGCATGATTGTTAGTGAATGCAGCTTTTTTCCTTGTTCATTTATCATCCTATTAAGTTCAATGCATATCTAGGTCATGAATCATCTGGCTTTGTTCATAAAATGGAACTCAAAAACAGTTATTGCCTCTCTAGATAGTGTTAACACCAGCAGACACATTTAGAATTGTATCTTTCAACTTAAAAAGTCCATCTTGAAGCAAAACACAATTGGAAGAATACACTTTAGAATGGAATTATTTCTTTTCCAAACAGAGAAAAAAACCAATCACTGACGATACAAAATGGTGAAAGTATTGAGATAGGAAACCCACAGCCTTGTTTCTCTTCTGAATTATGACCAGCAGAGACATAAGTCAGTGTAAGTTTTATCTAGAGAGAGTTCTGACTGTAGGGCGATTGGCTAGCCAAGCCTCTATTTACTTCTAACACTACATCATTTGCAAATACTACTGGCTTGTGTGATTTTCATCTTTATCCCCACTAATGAACAATATTTTCAGCTTTCAGAAGCAAGGATTTATTTTTTTTTTCAATGAAAGAAAAACGTTGCCTTGCCAGTCCTAAGCATGCTAACACCATATCATAACAGTAATTATTAGTTTAAGAAAAAAGAGCTCCAGGAGGGACAAGTGGTTCAAGTTAATAAATTATTAAAACAATTTCAGAGTGTTTTACTGTATCAGTATTAGTTTGCAAAAAACTGATAGCAAAGCTTGCTGTTCCCCCACATTTCACAAGAGCAGTCACAGGATAGAGAGGCTGCAGCCAACATGCTTTAATCTTTGTAAAAATAAAAATGGCTTTTGTGTCTGTCTAACACAGAAACATTATAGGGTTGGCTTTTTATCTTCTGAAGGATTTTCATTAGGAGTTCAGAATAATAGGTCAATGTTCAAAATATCCCAGAACTGCAATGCATTTTTCAAAGATCTGGCTTAGGATTGTAATTGTGTAATAGCAGTGTAATGATGTGCTCGCTCCAAGTTTTTAGGGTCATCTTTTCTGTTTGCCAGGTCATTTGCAGAACTCATAGGCATGAGTGGTTAATGTAAATCAAAATATGCTTTCATAATGAAAGGAAAATTCAAGAAAATCAGGAGTTTTACATGAAGACATAATTTTTTGGCAAGTTGGTTTAGTTATATATTTTTTATTGGGAGGGTTTTTTGTAATTAGCATCAGAGATTATTTATTATTTCTCTAATAAAAGAAATGGCTATAAATCCTACTTTTTAAATTTTTTTCCCTCTTACCAAACATTTTTTAAATTTTATAAAAATATATATCCTCTTGTTTTAGATTTATATTTCTTTCCAGATTGAACAGAATTAAGTAGCCAAAGTTTTCAGCAAAAGAAAAAAAAACCCAGATAATTGAGTGTCACTTCTGTGTTACTGGTATTTGCATCTGTAGATCTCTTCTGAACAATTTACATGTTAAATAAAAGAAAGGATTGATAGCTACACAGGTATTCTACAGATAGATATTTGAAATTCAACAATTATGCATTTTACTTTGGTTTTCCTTTTTGCTTCTGGTTTCTCTTGTTTTGGCTGTTATTTTTTGAAATCATGAGAATCCATAGCATTGTTGTTAAAGACACTGATAGATTTTAATTTATTTTAAATTCCATATAATGTTGAAAAAGAGACAGAGAGATGGGAAACAGTTGTTGGCAAGACATATGACAGTATATTTTACTCCAAAACCAAGCAGGTAGTATAGGGAAAGCATGATGGGAAAAGCTAGACAAATTGAGTATACGTATAAGCGATAAGGAATTAACATTTCCTAATACATCAGTTCCTTAATGGTGATTGCAGGATGCAAAGATTTCTCAGTGTGTTGGCTTTTGTGGTTTAGTATAAGAAGATAAAAAATTTGTAGAATTAGTATTAAAGAAAATTATTTAAATTTCCATTTTATATTAATGCATACAATTTAAAAAGTTGTATGAATGAATAATAAGTCAAATATTTTGCTGTTAATTCTTAAATAATTACTACAATGCAAGTATTTTTGTAATTATCAGAGCTTCATCTTGGAGAGAAGTATCTGAAAGGTCCCTTAAAAGCTCATTTCAAAAGTAGTTTCTGTTTGGAAAGCAGAAATGTGAACCAGGAAGAATGATTGTCCAATTGTAACCATAATTAACTCTAGTTCTCAGTTTAAATATATTGAATATAATAAATACATTCAGTTATATAGCCACAAAGTCATTTTACTTTTAGCATTATGCAAAAATTGCCATATTGGACATTGTCCTTAAAATTACAGTACTGCCACATTGATTTGTTCATATCATTAAAAAGCAGATAAAACCAAAAGATGTAATTCAAAATGCAGATGATAATAATTTTCCAAGATTATACGACTGTCTTCCACCAGTTCCCTGTTTTGCTGGGCTTTTGTGGCCCAATTTTGATTACAAGGCACCTTCTGTGAGAAGCTGCCAAAAGCTCCCCCCGTGTCCAGCAGAGCCAAAGCCAGACAGCCCCTGCATGGATATGCTGCTGGCCAGGGCTGAGCCAATCTGAAATGGTCATAGCACTGTTGCAATAGGACACAAAATGAGCAACATGCACAAGCTGGGATGTCTAGGGCAAAAAGAGAGTAGTTTATTTCTGAACTCTAATATTTATAGATTTTACAAAGTGACCATGGATTCTTCAGCTATGCTGGTCAAACTAACAGTCCATCAATTCTCTCTTCCTCCAGAAAGGAATGCAAAAAAATCATTATTTACATGAAAAGTATGTGAGAAGCTCCATTACAAAAATGTAAACATTAGAAGGCTTAGAAGAACTTCGAAGAACAGGGCGACATAGCACCTCTGTGATAAAGGAGAAAAAAGGTATTGCACAGGACGAAATGCAGTCAGAGGAGAGCAGGGTGAGAATATGTGAGAGGAACAACTCTGCAGACACCAAGGTCAGGGCAGAAGGAAGGGAGGAGATGCTCCAGGCACTGGAGCTGAGATCCACCTGGAGGAGACCCATGCCAGAGCAGGGGGATGCCTGAGAGGAGGCTGTGAACCCCTGGGAAGCCTGTGCTGGAGCAGGGTCCTGGCAGGGAGCTGCAGACCCATGGAGACAGGAGCCCATGCTGGAACAGGTTTGCTGGCAGGACTTGTGACCCTGTGAGGGACCCACAACTACTGTTTCCTTATTTTACAAAAGAGCTGAAAATTACTATCTCTTTGTTTAAATAAACTCAATGGAGAGGAATGTGTGTTTTTGAAAGTTAAAGTCATTCTAATGATTAGACCATATTCCCCATGTGATTTAGCTTCCGTTTCATTGGAACTAATAGACTTTATGAAGCTATTTAGAAAAGCAGAATATGTTTAGTTCTGTTTCTATCTTTCCATCAGTTTTCATATTTAGAGGACTAGAGGCTAGAGCCACCAAATTGGGGCTTGTTCCCAGCACTTCAGAGCAACTCACATATTAAAGTTATTGTGGGCTGACTGCAGATGGGCAGGTCACAGTCTAGTGTTACTTTTAGCTAGTTTTTTGAAGCTAAGGATTGAGTGGAAAACCTGGTCATATTCCATTGTACTTACACTGGGCAAGGGGAATGCTGAGTTTTGGAAACCCCAGAAAACCCAGCTATCTACTTTGTTGAATATTTTCCCATTACAGAAACTGTTGACAAAAGATTCAGGTGCACAAGATGGGTGTCAGGTATATGCCAGAAACAGAAAATATCAGAACTGAGGCTGAAGATGAGAGGGTTCTCTGAAAGAGGAAATAGTACAAAAGTGATGTTGAATTTTCATCTACAACAGCAAATACAGACCAAGAGAGCCTGTGTGTAGTATGCCCCTGTCCATAGCACTTCATGATCAGAAAGTCCCAGAAATAACTGAAAGCCACCAGTGTAAGAATTCTGTGATGTATTGCAAAAATCTCATGATTTTGTATTTTATTATTTGGAAAATGAAGAAAGAGGTTTTGTGGAAATTTTGTGCCTCTGGAATTAGGGGAGACACAAGTTCCTTTACTCTCATTTTACTCTTCTTGAAGATTTTTTAGTACATTTTATGAAAGTGATATGGTAAATCCTCATGTCACAACTGGCAGGAATCCTTTTGTTCCTATACACCATAGCCTGCACTCTTCCACAATTAAGAAATTTAGTATACTGATATTTTCAAGAGTAAAGAGTGTGGAATCTTCTGGGAGAGATGAAAGTTGTGTTCTATTAGATCTTGATAATGAATCATTACAAGTAGGGGAAAAAAATTATTCACTCCATTAAATTTTCACACACACTGTGTTTTTAATTTAATAAACAACTTTGTAAGGACATATAAAATTATGTTTATTATTTTGGAAGAGAATGAAAACTACTCTTTCAGAAACTAGTTTTGCTAGTTTTATAACATTAATCATATTTCACTAAGTTTCTAGAATTTTAGGTGCCATACCTTAAATTACTAACAATGAATCCTGCAGAGGATACTTGTGTTTATGGTGCTGTTTACTCTAATCTCTGTGGCAAATGAAACACTAACATAAAAAGAGCCACATTTCCATTTTTCATCAAATGTGTTGTTGATATTTAGAAGTAGGTGGGCACACTTCACATTTAACAAATGATCAGTTGGGTAATTTTAATGGCAAATACATCTCTGTGTGGTCTGCCATTTTCCAGGCAGAGCATTTATCCCTGTCAGCACTGCTGTGAATTTCAGTACATCAGCTAGACAAAACTGAACTCAATCTTTTACCTGCCTTGGGAAATATCCAACACATTTCTGATTTTTCTCCTAAAATGCAGCTGACTAGGATGCAGTGCATCTTAGATTAACAAGGATTCATCATAATTGTTACCACTCTGACCCCATGACTCTTTTCCACTCTGTACACCTGGTCACATTCCTTTAAAGCCAGCTGTGCCACAGAGAATCTGTGTGTCTGTGAGTGTGAGACAGGGCAAGTCTGCTGTTCTGACAGCTGTGGAAGGACATGCATCAGAACTTTATTGACATAAAGCTGTTCAGAAGAATTTCTTGCCAAGCTTTCATCTTACATAATAAATACATATTTTTGTAGTCTGGTATACTTTTGTAAAAAATTTGTTGATATGTTCTTCTTTAACTGAATTTCACTTTGTACAAAAAAAAAAAAGATATGTTCTCACAGATATACAAAGCCACTTTTAATAATTTCTGCTCCCATTCACATCAATGGATATTTCATATATCCTCTGTATCAGGCCTAGGTATAAATCTAGCACATATTGACACCAGGCTGCAACTAAAGCCTTGTCATTTCCACTGGGTTTCTTGTGAACAGCTGAATGCTGTGAGTGGTGTGAGCTACTGTCAGCATGAGGAGTTCCATGCAGGGAAAGAGAAGAAATGTAGAAAAAGATCATAAAATAAAATTTCTGATGAAACTGAGTTGTTAGATGCAAGCCTGGATCCTTGTTGTGTAACTGTTATGGATCGTTGCTCCTAAGGGCAGCAGAAAAAGTCTTAGCTTGTAGGACCTCTTTGTCCCTCATTAGCAGAGTTCAGAGGTTAGGAGCTAGAAAAACCCTGAGATTCATTCCAGTTCTAATTGAATTTGAGTTCAGTTTCTTCAGAAATGAGTAAATTCTGTCCATGGACATGGATACTGGAAAAGGAGCAAAAGGGTGGAAGGATGTCTCTATCATTGCTTTGATACTGATGTACTTGAACTTCCACCTGTTGGTTTTCCTTCTGCATAATATAACAAGGTTTCTTTTTGTCCTTCATCACAAATCATAATATTTTCTTTCCTGACCTATGGGTTGCAGAAAAATAACAGAGAAAGCGCAATGCATCACTTTGGGTCCTGTAGTGTTAGAGTGCAGCATCAATTCTTGATTTATCACCTTTCATTAGATTGGAATTTTAAAAAAATACAAATAGCTATGAGAAAATGGGATAAGACAAATGAAGGTGAGGATAGAAGTAGTTTTTCTCTACATTCTTGGCTTCAGATATTTAGTATTCTGCCCATAGTTCCAGTCTTTTATCCTGCCTGCCTCCTGTTTCTTGTTTTTCTGGCATTCAGCCTTACTTTGGCTGAGCTGATAAGAGGCAGCTGGCACAAAGGCTTATTTGCATCTTTCTCCAGCTTTGCAGTGACTCAATGTGGTAGGTAACAGCTATGGAGGTGGAAAAACTTGGGATAAACTAAGATTCTAGAGGAAATGCAGAGGAGAGAATAAGTAATTAGATGGAAAGCAAAGTCAGCATGGGCTACAGAGATCAATGTTTCTGAAAATACACTGTGGGGACAATAACACTCTTAAGACCTTCAGAGAAGGAGACTGATTCTCATCAAAAATGATCCAAAGAATGGTAGAGTAGATGTGCTGAAGGATAAGGAATTTATCTGGGAAAGAATTCTTAGGTTGGGGTTCTTTTTTAGATTTTTTAAAATCTTAATTAATATTCATAAAAGCAACAATACAGTGATGGTCTTATTTTTCAGTTTATATTCGTATTTATTATAAAAATAGAAAATGTATTTAATGAATTTGGTAAATATATCTATGTTCAGTCGAGGAAAAATAAATTCTTGGCATACATAGCAATTTGCAGTATTTTATAATCTGCAGTCTAAAATATTTTTTGTTTTGATTTCTGTTTTTTTTGGCTTTTAAATGAAGAAAGATAGGATTACTGTGCCTACATTAATGATTTGTCTGTCTTTCTGTCTATGGTTTGCCCCTTACTCTATAAGGAAAACATGCATAAATGTTATTTAAACTCCTAAAAGTGTGGAATGTCCTAAAGAGCAGGAAATACAAAAGTAAATGTTTTAATAATTAAAAAAATGCAGCCACATATCTTACATTTCTGGTATGATTTCTTCCTGAATTATTTATAGGAAGACTTGAATACCAAGAACCTGGGAAGTTTGTTTCTAGTCATGATTTCACTTATCAAATCATTTCATAAGTTAGAAACATATTTGATTCCCAGCTGATTGCTAGTGTCCTTAGTTTTGATTGGGGATGCTCGCATTGCAGATGGATGTCAGAGAAATATTTAAGCAGAAGCAGAAAGATTACTAAGAATGAGCCTTATCTTAGCATGTTGAAATTGTATGAGAAGATAAAAAATGCTTCACTAGATCAGCTCAAATGGTCCAACCAGTTCAGTGACAATAAGGTAATGCTTAGGGAAGGCACACAAACCTGACCAATACCTGATATTCATTTTTCTGATGCTTCCTCACAGTCATTGGGTAATGATCCTGACTGGTCTCTTCATCATCTAGTTTACGAGCCTACTTCTGGGGCTTTTTTCAATTCCTTTTCAAAGCAGCTGATTCCATCTACCACCACAATCTCCCCTAGAAAGAGATTCCAGAAAATTTCTGCCCACTGTGCAAAGAAATACATTCTTTCACCTGTTTTAAGTGGATCTCCTTGTAGTCTCAATGGATATTGTCTAATTATAGGGTCAGATAATTAGGTGACTAACTCTACCATGTTCATCTTACTCATTTCATTAATGAATTTGAAACCCCGATCTCACCTTATTCTTCTTCTCCACAAACAAAGGGGTGCATAGTTGTTTTCATTTCTCTTTTTGAGGAGCTGAGAATCCCTTCATCATATCAGTTGCCCTCTTTGTGCTTATTCTGTCACCAGAAAAGCCTTTTTTGAGATACAGAGAGCAGCAGTACAGGTGCCACTACAAAACCTGCACAATTTAAAGGTTTTCAGAGAAAGGTACTGATGTTTCTTCCTCTCTCAGGAGAGGAAAAGAAAGGTAGAAAAAAAATTATATTTATATTTAATAGTCACTGTACTTAAAATTTGACAATGCTAAATGAGATTTGAGGAAAAGAACATAATAGAGCAGAAATAATTTTTAGTTTGTCATAAAACCTGTACAAAGTGTGATTATGTAGTTATTCTGATTGCACATAAGAATAGTTTTCATGGATAGGCAATATATGATTACTCATATGAGAACTAAAGCTGCAGATTTTGTACTTGATCTGAACATTCTCTCTTTCTGTGTTTAGATAACTGCCAGTTATTTTGTCACAGAAAATTTTGGGATCAGACAGTACCACAGTGACAGAAAGTGTATCTTGTACTTCACTACAGAGTAATAAGAGTCAGCCAGAGTATAAATTGTCAGGATATCAAGAAAGGGTTTTAGAGTTCAGAAAGACTGTTCTCCTCAGAGACAGAGATGAGTGTTTCTGAGGCTCCAATATCTTCAACTGATAAGAGCTGGGAAAGGCTCGTGCAACTCTCACAGTAATAGATGCTGTTATGGAACTGTCATTAGAAAATCATTGACATTCTAGCCTTTCCCTAAGTGTGTCTGATAATTTAAATGAGATCCTAAATAAATTCTAGCATGAATAAAAATAAGGGGGGTTCACATTACCACATGTGATTCTATTTCTGCAGTCAGTGACCGAAAAAGCAAATAACACAAATAATTATGTATGCTATTATTTTGTCAAAAAAGAGGAAAAAATTCAAACACTACCCCTCCCCTCCCCTCAAAAACCCCAAATCCCCAACCTGACTAGAAAATACACAAAAGCCCCTAGCTTTTCTGAAGTAGTTGACTTCCTGCGATACAAGACTGGAAGAAGGAAGGAAAAATGAGGTTTCTGAGGAATTTTCAGAAGGTTTTGCTTTTATTGTTTCCTTGTACAAGTATGACATTTTAAAATTATTTTTAAAATTATGCTTCTTGTACATAACATCTTCTCCAGATTTTCTTATTTATCAGAAAATCTTATGGATTGGACGACTCTTTCCTCATGACTGAAAGTTTCAGCAGGACTTCAGCATTGTTGCGATTCTCTCATGACACATTCCTATACTATGTTCCTTGCAGCATAGCATTTAACATGTGAGTGCTGAGACTCTTGTTAGGTGATGATGATGTTTGGTCTTGTTATGTGTCAGGAGCCATTTTTTTCAGTTTGCTGAATGCATTTTAGCTGTTTTATTTCAGAGGCACAAACTTTTTGTCTCAGGTATTCTTCTGTCTTTTGTGCTTAGACAGGTTATTATAGCCAACTTCATATGGTTATTTGCTGACACTTTCTGCACAGCCTGAAACAGAAAGCTGTCACTTGCTGTTTTAATGTTCTTTTCATTTTCCTCTGTAATAATAGGATAAGTTTTGATTTTCTCCTGTTCAGAAGGAAATATGACACAGGACCCTTCCTGGATTTTCTTCAGTTCTTGCAGGGGAGGCAATCGAAAATCACACAGGAGGCTGGTAGATAAGGAATGAATTGTTCCACCTCACACAAGTCTAAGGTAAAGCGCTTTCAGAGCTATGCAAATAGTTTTGATTTGATGTTCCACTCTTGAAATCATGGGCTAGGTTTATGTGCTTCGTAGAAAGAAATTTTCTTCCAAAGTGAAGTGGACAGGGAAAATAAAGAGCTGCTCTTGAGACATGATATCCTTCATGTAAAGATGTTCAAAGCAATAAAAGAATAACTCTTTTTCTTGGTGATTTGTAGCACAGTTGAAGGGGGGTACACCAGAGATGGAATGCACCCGATTGTTCAGGCAGATTCTTGGTACAAAATCTCTGGGTATAAGTACTACTAAAAGACATATAGGGCTCATACTCATACTTCATGTGCACTGACAAAATAATGGCACAATTGCTACTGCTACAAATTATTACAGATCTGGAAATAAATCATATCTTTGCAGTAGAGATATGGAAAAAGAATATCCAAATGTCTGTTCCTGCCCCTTTTTTTTTTTTTTTTCAGCTTCCTTTAAATATACATTTTCCACAATTTTAACTTCTATTTAGTGACCTATAACCTCATCTGTTTTCAAGGGCACTTCAATTTAAGAGCAGCAGCTACAGGAATAGCAGAAGTAGCAGCAGCAGGGATTCTGACTGTGTAGCTATGAGAAGTATTTCAGTAATGAAAGGGATAATTTTGGCTCCCTGCCTCTGCTGTAATTGAAAATCTAGGATAGTGCCTTTTTCATTTAACTTTATTGCTTGAGTTCAAATTGTTGTAGAGAAGGGAAAGCCATACTAGAATAATGTCTCTACTAGTGCTTTCCTGTACATTCACCAGTTTGAAACCTAGCATTAAAGTTAAAAGGAAGAGCAATTAGACATATTTAATTATTAAAGAAGGAAAAAACTATAGTTATAAATTCCAGTAATGAAAAAGGGTTGCTTACCAAATATTTACCTACTAGTTGTCATTACCAGGTTATCTCCAGTGAGCTGGGAAAAAAGCACCATGGTAAAACAATTGTCCAGGTAATTTATGCTGAATTAAAATAGAAAACTTTTTCACTAGTAATTGCAATTACTTCTAAATTAATGGTGTTTCACCATTAAATTATAGGTGTTCCACCCACTGACAAAGCACAACCTTAAATCTGCAAAATGTTGAAGCATTTTCACGTTCTAATGTGTCAATTGCCAATGAAGATATGTAGTACATTACACAGTACTCTGATAACAACTATTCTTATATGGTTTATGTTTTTCACATTTTATGTTTATGAATTTTATTATGTTTTTCAAACTTTCTTTTTTCTGCTGATCTGATGTCTAAATATCTGCAACAGCATACACATTAAGAGAAATACAATGGAATTACCGTTCTAAAAACATCTGAAATATTATGTTCATAATCTGCAGTTTTTTGTATCACTGTAGGGAAGAAAAAAGCAATTTTGAAAATAGGTACTAATTATGGATTTTAGAACTATATTTACTGTCTTACAAGAAACTATAGACCCACAATGCCCAGTCTTCCTCCCATCTTGACATGGCATGACTTGGCTTCTGTTTTCTGAGTAAAACTCATGTAGATATTCTGCAGTGAAAAATCTATTAAGTGTAGCTTTATCCCTAACAATACTTATATTATTGTATTTCAAGTAAAATTAAAGGAGCTACTATGGATTTACCTCCTTTAAAATTAGAGCAAAAATTTTCTTTGTACTTAATTAATAGGTGTGGAGGGAGGGTACTCAATATTTTACAGCAAAATTCAAAAAAAGAAATGCAGGGAAAGAATCTTCAAGTACATGAAATTTAAAAAAAAGCTATAAGCAATCACATTCATCCTCTCCTGCCTTCATGAAAAGTGGCCATGCCCTGTCTGTTTTTCATGTTTGTATATTTCATTAGCTGCTCAGGACTGTAAACTATTTTTGATAGGTGGATATTTCTAATGTATAAAGGGATGGAGACTCATTTAGACTGTCCTTTCTATATGAGTTAAAGGTTTTTCGAGTCAATACATGTCTAATTCATGTCCTGTGAAGAGTCAGGCATCCTATGCTAATGTTTAAGAACTGCCATGGAAACACAGAAGCAAAGACAAAAGAGGAGAACAAACTGAATATTACTGTGATATCATGTGATGGAGAAGATCTCTGACCAAGCTAAGATTGTGGGGAATTCATTGCTGTGTAGTCATTAGATTAATCAAAGCTAGAGATGAATTTGGTTTGGGTACAAACAGAAGAGGGGAGTGGGCATTATTAACTAATAACTGCGTGAGTTCAAACTGTTCCACATAATGTGAGTCCTTGGAAGGAATGTTTATTTCTATTTAAAATTTTGGTTATCCACTACACATCCTGTAATAAAACATTTTATATTCTTGTGAGCTATTTTGTCTCTGTTCACAGCTTTGTGCAAACAGTTCCAGTTAAATAATCCAGTTCTACTTGGATTATACTTTGATGTGCATGTGAAAGCATTTCACTATTTAACATCAATACCTGTACCTGTCTCAGAGCAACTGCTTCCTAACCTTACTCAGCAGAGCACACAGAATTTCAAATTACTGGACAAATACACACAGCTCAGCCCAAGTCAAATCTCTTTCCTAATCATCCTAAAAGATTCAATAATAGTGGGAAAAATAATGTTTGTAGTTGCATTTTTCATATACTTGCTCAGCTCTGCTATGATAAGGAAGTTGTAAAGAATGGCATCAAAATTAACCTTACTAAAGAACTAGAGCTCTGTTGCCACAGATCATAAAAATGGGGTGAGACTTTTGACACATCTTGTCATTTCTACCCTAAATATCCTAGAAACCTAGTTAATTGAAATTCATGAGGAATTTTACTGCCTATGGCATTGGGGTTGGAACTAGATTAACTTCAAGGTCCTGTCCAACCCAAACCATTCTGTGATTCTATGATCTTATGATAATTTTTTCAAGTTCCTTCTAGGCAGATGAAATTAAATAATTTCCATTGCCATTAGAAGGTAACATCTTGCCTCTACTGTGCTACACAGTAAAGAATATTCCCTGCAGTGTCCTTAAAGAGAGATATGAGATAGAAAATCTGAATTTTACTTGCTTTATTTGCTGTTTTGGCTCCAGCACAGTATATACACGTAAGAAAGATTTGTTTTCTCCTCACTATATTTTTTCAGTCAAGATTTAGAGACTCTAAGTGTTTTTTTCTAATTGAATGACTATCGGGAAAGTATAAAATGGAAATTATTTAAATTTGTTTGAAAGAAGATTCAGTTTTCCTGGATATCCCCAATTTCCATTAAATGTGAAAAAACCAGAAAATTATGACTGTATAATTAAAAAGGGGACCTGAGACATGGTTTAATTTCAGGAGAATGAAAATATTCTCAGCTCTGAAAAGCAAGCAGAAATGAGTAAATAGTAGAATCATTTCCTGAGTATTCATTAAAAATTGGAACTGTTGGGAAGCCTTAGCTTTCCTTCCACAATGGAATGCTAAATCTCTGTTGATAAGAGCAATAATGTGAAAATTAAAATCAATAATGGAATATAGAACTCATGCAATTATATAGGAAGAAATTTTGTAATATAGAAATGAAAGCTTTGTATGTCTACTGAACACAGCATTTGCATATCAAATTTCCTGAGGAGTTTGATGTTAGGCTATCTGTAAGGTACATGAGGTTTGCCCCACCACCCCCCTAAAAGGCTAACAGAAACTATTTTGCCACTATCATAGGTGTCATAGGTATTTTTAACTGCAAAGAATGCATATTCTGTGTTCTTGATAATATTCTGTGAATGTTGTAAGAAGGGTCTATTAAAAAAACTGATGAAATTGTACTCAATGCAGACTGAAATTAGAAGAAAATATGCTTGATATAAAGGCAGAGAAAATTATTTTCTAGGACAAACTGGAGAGAGTGAAATTGCATTTGGGATTATGATTGTGTGCACACTGCACTCTGGGACGAAGGAAGATTGGACATATTCACACACTATACAAGGAATGGATTTATTCCAAGATGTGGGCTGAATTTCAGATAGGTTACTCTTCTAAAGGAATGATCTTTCCTTTCCTATTCTATCACTTCAACTCCTGGACATGTAGTTGCAGTCTTGGTGAGTGCAGCACAGTTGAAATGCACATAATAATAGGTATACTTCCTTTATTCAGCAAGATATAGAGGTCAAAAATGTTGTTTATGCTGGATGGATGCTTACAAACTTAAGCTTTTCCTAATGGAACAGTTTTGAATGCTGAGATTGGTTCAGCTTCATGACATTCAGAAATGCATCAGTACATGTCATATTCTTCACAGCAGGATACTTTATGATTACGTACTGTAAATTACTCTGCAAACACGTAGGTATAAAATCATTCTAAAATATTAGGAATGAGGAAACAGAAATCCAATTAAAGAATATTGTGACCATAAGATACAACAATATTATATCTAGGGTAAAAAAGACTGTAGGAAAAAATAGGAAATTATGCCTCTGTGAATGATTTTACTTGTTCAAGTGAAAATCAGTCTTACAAATAAAAATTAGCATTATTTCATCAGGAACCTCACATACACCATGAATAAAATCAGGAATACAATTAAAATTGGATTTTAAGAGAAGTATGTTATCAGAGGCTTTTGTCTCTTCTGATATAATCAATATGAACCTTAGGGATACTCTACTTTCTTTGAGTTTGTAAAGCTTATGTCTTCAGCTATGTGAAATGTGCAGCATGTGATGGAATTACTGTACAGTGTTTGTCAGCAAGGTATAGTTGTCTTAGGAATGGCTAATTCAGCCAAGTATTCTCTGAGGTGGTTAATTGTTACTCCTTATTTCAGTAAGTGACTAATTTATGATTCCAGAGATATACTGCATAATGATTAGCATGTGACAAAGTGATTCCAAGCCGTATGAAGTTACTTGAACTTCAGTGAGGCTGGTGTAATTACAGTGTTTATATGAGTGGAATTTTAATGGAAACAGTATGGATAGACCCAGGGAAATGTAGAGCGCTCTTTTTTTTTTCTCTGTATAAGATGTTGGTGCCATACCCAAGTGTATCTGCAAAGAAATAATGATGAATTCAATATAGAGATTTAGTTTATTTACCTTGTTTAAATTCAATAGATACTTTGGAAGAAAGAATAATAATTACTTATCAGCTTTCTAAAAGTACAGACTACAAGGAAAATTTGTCTGTTAATTTAGTAAAAAGTGTTTAAAAAATGGAAGGAAAACCTATATCCAACAGTTGCTACTCAAGTCTCTTGAAATGGAGACTGGAACAGAATGTTGGTGTCAGATATAAAGAGACAATTTTCCTGTCTCAGCCACATGTTCATCTTAAAAAACAATGCAAGAGCTTCTGGTAAACAATACATTTATAAAGTCTTTCAGCCAATGCCCAGTAGATAAACTTGATCATATGCCCACTTTTGTGTTTTAAAGTCCTGTCTTGTTCTTTGACTATGGACTTGAGAAAAATAGATGCTATGTAATAATTTTTTGTCTATCTCAGTTCATTCCAGTCCCATTTCCAAGTGGTTTGTTTTTTTGTTTTTTTTTTTTTTTCTATAGCATTAAGGACAGAATTTCTTATTTAATGGGTGAAAAAATTTAAAAACACACATTGGAGAATGTGCATTATCTAAACTATTTTTCATTCTTTCACCTACAGCAGAAAGTGCTGTGAAGAGACAAAACAGAATTTCAAATCTTGAGCTAAATACTGCAGGATTTGGGACAGAATCAGAAGACCCAGAAAAAGTTTCTGTTTTTATGGAAATCAAAGTTGGGGTAAAGAGAATTCTTCTGGAAATGTGGTCCTTTCATTACTCTTGTAAGATAAACAGAAAAGACATGCATCCAAAAAACCGAATTGATCTTCAACATATGCCCTTTGAAGTTATTGTGATGAACTAGTAATAGACTTCCTCACAGAGAATCTACTTTTGATCAGCAGTAGTATATGTCAGGGATTTTTCCTCAAAAATAGATTCCACTGTAGAACACCTGTCCAGAAACTCCTATGAATATATCCAGTTTCTCTATACCAAAGCTAAATCAACAACCTCCACACAAATTTGAGGCTAATACTAAAGTTTGCTACTAAAGTAATGTCTCTGATAATGAACTTTTAATGACTCAAGAGACTTCTTTATTAAACTTTGTAATAAATCAACCAACTTTAGATAAGGATCAGATTGGGATATTCATACTGGCCAAAGTTTAAACAAACCTCTGTGTTGTTGGTACTTTTAGTTTACATCTTAAATGAGGTGTGACGTCATCAGAATTGCTGGTTTGACTTCCCTCTATTTGACTACACAGGACTTGAGTTTCCTTAGATGTATTTGCAGTCATCTCATATATAAAAAGTAGAGAAGCATATGAATTTATAAGTCAAAAATCATAAGATTTCCTGCTTAATACGAAAAAATTTGCACACAGATAAGTTATGTCCATGGACCATTCTAATGCAAGCATTATTACCACCTGTCAGAACGTTGGAATTGCTTCTAATAAATTTTTTTTTATTTAGAAAACTTCATGCCAGCATCCTGAAACCTCAGGCTAACAATCTAATGTTTCTCTTTACAACCAGAAAGTGTTGAATGTGTTTTGCTTCACTTTTTGTAATTCAAACACTGGCTTTTAGGTTACATTAATAATGGTTATGTAAAAAAGGGGTTTTTTTGTGTTTACTTTCTCTGTAGGACTATAAGTAAAATCTTCTTTGTATAGAAGGCTGTTTTTTTCCCTGGTGACAATCAGTGCAAATACAATATGGGAAAATTCTAAAATCACTGTAGATAAGGGAGGATAATGCTTCATGAAGACATGACTATTAGCATGTACTAAGCTTTGATTAAGAACAGCAAGTGAGAATATTAAAGTAATGGGAAGAACTGATTCAATCTTATTAGGACATTTTTTAAATCTTCTTCTTTAATTAGAATTTGGAACTTGTTTTTCTGAGAGATTAAATTTCCTTTACTTAATCTGCTTTATAGGTTTTTTTTTTTCCTGTTTTTTTTAGGGGTGTTTTTGGTTTTTTTGGGGTTTTTTTTTGGGGGGGGGGGGGTGCTGGGGAAGGGAGGAGGTTTATGTTCCTTTCAGGAAATTAACTTAATAAAGAGAAAAAATTAGGAAAAAAGATGTAGTAATGTTAGCTAGAAATTAGTGTCATGAAAGACTAGAGGAAAGCAAAGAGAAAATTAAAGAATATCAGAACATCATGTAATGTTGTGTGAGAGTGTCCAAATGTGGATAAATTGGTGTCTACATGATTACTTGTACCCTCACAACTGTAAAAGGGGAAAATGATCTAATTGAAACTCAGCTGTTAAAGTAACTTTAACCCACCAGTACTAAAAAGTCACAACATGAGTCGTTGTAGTCCTGCCACACACCTAACTCCAGCAGAGATAGGGGGATATAATATTAACACAAACACTTTAGATCCTAAAAAGAAATCACATATTTTTGGAAAGAAATCTATAATTTATTCATTGATGAGGATAGGTATTGATGTCCCATGAGGTATTTTTCTGGCCTTTTTCCTATGTTTGCCTTTTCCAGTCTGTTTCCTAGTGTACAATTAGTGCATTGCAGTAGCTGGAGCTGCACTGAATGTCTGAGTCAGGGCCCAGAGAAGGAGTTTCAGCTGCCATTATCTCCACATGTAGCATGTTAGCTGGCCTAATGACATTCTTAAAGATCTTACCCCAAATATCAGCATTTCTCTTTCACAAACACAATATTGGCCGCTTGGATTTAATGGGGCAGTGATGAACAAAATAAAAAAATTAGAAAATATGATTCTGGCTTTTAGTCTTTTTATTCAACTGTGTCTTCACAAGAATATGTCTAAGAAAGTAAGTCATATGAAGTCAAAAACTCACAAAATAATGACATTTAACACATATATGATTGTCATAGTTCTGAATTATTATTGTTGAAACTTTGTCACAATGTCTTTTTACTTTTTAGACTTCTATTATTAATATTCTATTATTCTATTATTAATATATGACAGCCTCGAGGAAAAAACTCATATATATATATATATATATATATATATATATATGGAAAAAAATGAAATCTTTCACAAGCTATTTTGTTCATTTCTGGTAGGGGATAGTTGTTTTGACCTTAGAACAAATTGAAATTTTTACTTAGCTTTACCTTCAACATCCTCTGAGGACTCAGATGTTTCAGCACCATGAAATGAAGCTGCCAGGAATTCAGATTTATGGAACTTGTTCTAATGTATAGAGCGAATAAGCTCATATGTTAGCATTTTATATTTATAAAATTTATCTCAATGTCCTTGTTTTTAAAACAAAGGCAAAAGCTAAAAAGGAAAAAAAAAATTAGCTATTTAGTTTGTTTATTTTGATATAGCAGCCAGTAAAAAAAATCTGTATATTCAAAATAGAATAGGTTTGAACATAGTTCATGAAATTTGTTTTCCTTGCAGTGGCAAGAGAAAACTAAATAAAGAAAAATTTACTCCAGTAGGGATCTTCTGTTAGCTAGCACTGAGATAAAGAGAGAAGGGCATTTTAACTCATGATGGCAGCTGACAAAGGGGAAGTAACCCTGATATGATAACCCTGCTGGCTTCCTCCATGCTGATCAGAGAATATTGCGTGTGCTTGGGACACCCTGGCTGTACTGAGGTCTGGTGCCTGCCCTTCAGGAAACAAGGTCCTTAGCAGGTGAGTGCTTTAGAGGCAAAGCCATTAGCTCAACTTCTGACAGGTCCTTGGAGAAACCTAACTCCAACTCAAAACCTGAGAGTACAGGTGCTCTGGAAAGGTGCACTCTATAACAACAATATCACAATTCTTCTGTTGAATAGAAGATGTCCTTCAGTTTAGGGTGTATCATAAAAATTCCTGTTAATACAAAGATTATCAGGTAGAATGATCCAGTATATCCATAACACTAAATGTGGTCATTAATTGTATAATTGTATTCTTAGCATTTCTTTTTGCTTAGCAATGTCATTTGCACTTTGTTACAAGTGCATATATGTACACATATGCAGTGTAATATCTGTACCAAGTTCTGCTATATTACTGAGTCCTACAATGTTTAAGCAAAAACTATTGAACGTAAAAAAGGGTAATAAAGATATGGCTGTCAGATCATGCTAAAGCAGATTTCACTGTTGACAACAGTATTCATACATAGCAAAATCTGAAATTTCTCACCCTCCTAAAATAACACTGACCTACAAGGCAAAGGAGCAGCAGAAGACATTTTCTTCATCTTTCTGTAAACCAGGGTTTACAAAGGCAGTACTGTCAGAAATGTGCTCCCTGAAATAATGTGAAACTGGACTTAGCATGGGACTTTATGGATGATTTATCAGATCCAAATACTTGCTGGGGATAGTGGGGAAAATGGGGAGGGGTCACAGATCGAATTGTGGAAAAGATTTTAGATTCCTGTACGAAAAAAAAACCCAAGCAATAGGTACAAATTAGGTAGATTTTAGTGGACACTGACTTTCATACCATATGGTCCAGTGCAAGAAGTGTAATTGCCTGCTGACTTTGGGCATGCAATTAGAAACACTAAATTGTAGTGGAGTTTGAGAACTGATAGGCATCAGCACAATTTTCAGCAAGTGTGCTTCAGATCTTGCTAAAGCCAATCCCAGCAAAGGATTTTAAAACTGCCTGTGGCATTCTCAAATCAATCAGTCTGTAGGTAGCAGTGTAAAGAATGCACAGCCAGCACAATGCCTGTTTCAAGCAGTGACAACTCTGCTAGTGCATTCTGAGCAAGCCACAAGCAATTCAAAAGTCCTGAGAGAAAAGAATCACAATAAATGAGTCTCTGTTCCCAAGACGCTGAAACATCATTACAAAGACCAGGAAAAAGCAGTGTCACTTGAACAATGAATAATACATTAAAAAATTAAGTGCATGGGAAAAATGCTTTTGCATGCAGATCACCCTAGCTTATTACAACATTAATCTTTCTAATAACATTTCTTCTTTTTTTTTTTTCATGGAGTCTAAAGCCTATTTTCTTCATTGTTGCAATTTTTATTCATAATTACTCAGAGAAAAACTGCAATGTTTCAGGCCAAACTTAAATAAATCCTATAAGGCTTGACCTATCAATGAAAATGTACTCTTCTGTGCAGAGCAAAGAACCTGGTGCAGGTGAACAGCAGCTAGCTGCTATTGAGGTTATTATAATGTGCTCTGGAGGAACATGGTAAGACATGTTTAGAGCCAGATTTTAGTGACAGTATTAAAACAACCAGCTCATATTGGTAATGGTGCTTTCCCATGAACTAATATCTGTAAGTGAACTCAAAAAAAGGCTTTCATTTCTGGAAGATGACCTTCAGTTGGTAGTGAAACCTACAGGTAGTGAAAAGACAATACTTGCCCGAAAGAGTCTCAGAATGTCAGTTGTTGAAAAATAGCCATATTTCTCTGTATACTTGCATTTCTTGGAGTCTGTTGGCAGAGAAACAGTTTATTTCTGTTCTATGAGTGGTCATTTGGTTGATTGTTTCCAGTACATTTGGAAGTTTTATCTTCTGATCATCAAATACACAAACAGCCAATCCAAAAGCAGCATTTTTTTCCCTTAGGTAAAACCCAAGCCAAATGGAGAATATTTGTTTTGAAAGTCTTTTTTACATGGAATGGTGTTTAACTCAACATTTTTTGTTCTTGAAGGCCAGCTCCTACCTAGGTGTACAGTGATTAGCACAATGATAAATAGAATTTTAAACTTAAAAATTTCTTCTAATAATGAAAATAAAACAATAAAGGAAGTGTATTTCCTTACACTAGCTCTATATTAAAACAAATATTCACAACTAAAATAGCATTTTATGAGCCCTTGTTAGTCTTACTCATCAGAATTGTAGTTAATGAGATCTAAATCAAGTCTTAATTCCCATTTACCATGATTGGCTGGAGTTTATACTGGCAATTATCAAGCTGTAGAATATTTTTGTTTTATTTACTGCTTTAGCTTATTTGCTGCATAAGTGTTAAGGCAAATAATTAAGCCAGACTAAAGGTAAGAAGAACTACATAGATGGAAGTGGAAGAATGTCAATTCATCTGTCCAACTTGACCATTCCTGAAATTGTTATTTGAAGAAATATCAGAAAATAACATTGAATGGATTATCACTAAAACTGCTAAGGGAAAAAAAAAGACTGGAACTTAATTCCACCTGTTATTTGGTGTAAAACCCACATAGCATTAAGAAAATAATGGACTAATATACCAGAAAATAGAATATTTGTTTTTCCCATTACGTATATATATATATATATATATATTTATATATATATATTTATATATTTTTATATATTTATATATTTATATATATATATGTCACCATTTAAATCTTTCATATGACCTTTTATTTCTGCATGTATCAAGGGAGTCCTGAGGATGCTTGGATTCCTGCTTGCATGCAAATCTGTTTGCATTTCACAGAAAGCCTCTTCCCTGAAAGGCTTACAATGTTGTTAACTTAGATTCCTTTGCAGATTATATGCACCTCATATTCTTGGTAACCTTGGTTATATTATGTTATACTGTGTTACCTGTGAGATAAAACTTTTAGACAAACCCATCACATTTGGGTTTGTAGGGGTTTCCTTTGATTTTGGGGCTGTTGGCTTGGTTTGGTTTTTATTATTTCAGTGTTTCCTTTTTAGTTCCACACAGCTTATCTTCTTTTCCATGTTGATTGTGACTACTGAGATTCTTTGCAGGCCAGAGTGCTAGGGCTTTATAACTTTATCCTTAAAAATCATGTTTTGTATGGTCCTGTGTTCAGTGTACGTCTTCAGATAAATTCCCACGAGATTTCCGGAAGATGAGATCTAACCTAAATCAAAAGTAATAATGAACAAGTACTTTCTTAAATATAGACTTGAAATTTCTCCTAGTTTTTGCAATCTGCAATATGTTTTCACTATGTCCAGTTCTGTTATTACCCTCTGTTCCAAAAGCAAACTATGTGTAATGCTGTTACATGAATATAGTTATAGTGACAATCCAGAATGATTTTTTTATACCAGAGCAGTTTATATAAGGTAAAAATTAGAAGGAAGTTACAGAAGGAAATTAGTTACAGAAAGGAAAGTTACAGAAGAAGAGGAAGTTACAGCAGGAAAAATGTTACAGAAGAGATATTGAAATATAAAGCTTTTTTCAATTCTTTCTGTAATCTTTTCCATAATTCCTTGTTCAACAAACTGCATAATTTTGAAGAGCATAGTATTTCTTTTCATAAAATCTAAAACAATAGAAAAAAAAGAAAAATATTTATTTACCTAGATGCATTCAATGTCCCCTCTAATAGTTCAATAAAAAGTAACAGCTATGCTATAGTGTTTTACAATGATTAACTACAATCCTATTATTTTACTGGTACATTTTAGCTTTGATCTTTTGTTAGGATAATCCAGTTTTGAGTGATAACAATTTTTTTTTTCATTTCACTTCTGTTTATTACAAATTACTTCCTGTCTATAAATTTGCATTAAAATAATCTCTACTCAGGTGTATAAAATATGCATATTATTAAAAAATTCATTTAGTGCGGTTGAAGGATTCAAGTTTAGGGAAACAAAGAGGAAAAAAGTGTTTAAGAGAATAAAAGTATACTAGGAAAAAGGATCGGTGATAGAAAGTATTTCTAAAGAATTCAAACTCAAAGAAGAATGTAGATTAGGATTATGGCATAAATTATATTCTCTTTCTCCCTCTGTGAGATGGAATAACAAACAAAACTAAAAAACAGGATGATGATGTCTAAATCAGGTCAGGTTAGCAACTGCAAGCAGATCAAAGAAATCTACAGTTTACAAGAAAAAAATCAACCTTCTCAGGATATTATTGTAGGTACGTTTTTTTCTGTATACAATTCTATTAAAAAACTAAGAAAGAAAAACACTAGGAAATTTTCAAATTTGCAGTACTTAACATGCAGAAGATAATGAAGATTTCTGGACTGTTATGGCATCATGTCCAGACTAAACTAAATCCTCTTTCTAAAATAAACTGTACAATATAGCCACATCTCCTGCAGTCATTTTCTAATGGACTTCTGGGCATCACTCACTGTTGCCTGCTGTGGTGACTTGATTGTGGTAAGCAATGAAAAAGCATCACTTCATGCATGATCAAGTTCTGACTTCTCTGTGAAAAATCATAGCATGAGACTTCAACAGTTCCCGGGTCTTGGGCACCTTGGGCGTGGGTACCAGAGTGAATTATTTTCAAGAGCCACACTCCAAAACTGATATTTCAACCCTTTAAATGCATTGAAAAGCAATGCATGTCATGCATTAAACACATGATGTTTGTCATGGGTTAATGTAGGAGTGGAACTGTGCACAGCTGTACGCAGCCAAGTATGTGCGTGCAACACAGCAAGAGCCATTCCAGGACCAGGCCTGACTCTGACTGCACTACATTCAGAAATTTACAAAAATGGAATGGTACAGCCCTGGGATGAAAAACAGCAGTGCTCTCAAGCAAACCATCATTCCTACATTGCCTCAGAGATCTGTTTAGGAATGGTTAGTGCGACAAAATACAGCGTAATAGCAGTTAGCACTTACCAGTATGTTATCCTTTATCCTTTTCAAAGCACTTTACAAGCCTTGACTAATTAATTAATATGTATAACTCATCATTAGACAACATTGCAAGAACTCTGTATATGACTCTCTAATGCCTGTTACGAAGAAGTCCCTTTGGGAAGCGCTCAAAAAGGTTAATGATTAATGATGCAGAAGTCATTAGCTCAGCCGTTCTAGACAGGTTGCTCTTGTGTATACTTAAGTTATCCCACATACTCATAATTTTATATGGGTTTATGTCTTTGAAGCACGGGGCTTATATACTTTTTGTTTTCTAGAAAAATTTCTGGAGGATGATGTATTTAAATATAATTTTCCCTTATTATTTTGTAGAAATTTATAAGCAGTCTATATTGTCCAGCCTGTAAGAAGACAAGCAAAGCAAAAAGCAGTAATATAAGGGTTTGGTACAGTGTGCTTTGTATGATGTCTTTCAGAAATACACAGCATGTATTGAGAAAATATTCAATTGCAATGTTGTTGCTTTTTGGCAGCTTTCTGAAATGCTTTTTAGAAACTTGCTTCTTTCAATTAATGATAAAATCACAAGTTATTTGGTTACAGCTGTCCAAATCCAGGAAATATTGAGTTTCAGCCCTTTGGTGAGCTACAACAGGAAGTCTTTGAAATCTCTACTTTTAAGATTTTATCAGAAAAAGAACCCCAAACCTCTTTTCTGGACTTCTGTCTGAGGATTAGGTTAATATAGCTCATTTGACCTTCAACATGCCACTTAGAAATAGTGTGCTGAAATTGACAGCTGGGGCACGACAGCATCTTGTTTAACAATGTTTTGCCAGTATCTGAGCAGGTTTATCAGAAAGGCTGGCATATTTTGTCAGTAGTGTTTATATTTAAGCTTCTTGTCATATAAATAAAAGGGGAAAATGTGTGAAACACACACATGTAAATAACCACTGCTCCAATTTAAAGAATTTCCTTTTTTGAATTTTCACTGAACAAAAATAAACCCAAAAACATATCCCTTGAGTTATGTTAATAAATAACATGTTTATGTTAATCAAGCCAAGAGTCACATTTAACTAGAGTCTGGATCTGTACCTTCCTTCATCCAAGCCAATATTTTCCATATTTTCCTTCCAGTGCCTCAGTTTCCCTGCTTCAGGACTGAGTTGGTTTCTCCAGAACGAAAGTGAGAACTGCAATAGGCAGTATAAACAATTAGGTGCAGAAGGAGCCAAGCAGAGTTGACTTTTTAATCCCATGTTATATTCAGCTGTACTAAATCCTCCTGGAGGAGATTTTTTTCTTGTGTACATTAGCCTTTATTTGGAAAAAGATGGTTTGCAATATTTTATCTCGCTAGAATATTTTCCTCAAAAAAAAAAAAATCAGCATGCATTGAAAAAATCCTGAGTGAGTGATCTAAAAAGCATTTAGAAGCACTTTATTTTGTTTTAAGAAAAAAAAAAAAAACAAACATTTTTTACAGGCAGTACTAAAGATATGCAATCAAAACCTATAAATGAATTTGTGGAGCTAAGCTAAGTCTGTGAACAAGAATATCACAATATTCTCAGGGATGCAGACCTCACTTTCAGATTACTTTTACATAGCACAAGCACAGTCAAGAGCTGCTGTTATGCCCTTCTCCACTGGCAACAACTGTATTCACACATCCTGTATAAACATTCTATTTTAAGGTAGGACTTGTGCATAAAAGTTGAAGAAGTAATGTTTGTCTTTTGTCATGAGATTAAAAAAAATTTTATATACTCACTTGGCATTTATAGCAGTTTTTTTTGTTTATTTTTAGATTGAGGAATTTCAATTTGTTTTATTTTTAATTTTAATTTGCACAAACCCCTAACAAAAGATGAAAGAAAATATTAGGTTAAACAGTGTTCTGACTGCATTTTGCAATGGTGTGAAGGTAATTGTATTTAACCACATTGCATTTGTACCAAGCTTTAAAAAAAAAAAAAAAAATTTTAGGAATGTAAGACCAGATCTCTGAAGTCAAACACTCCACTCATTATTTTTCAAGTACAGGAATTCCAGAATAGATTGGGTGAGTTTTTCAGGTGAAATCTGTAAATATTTGAAAAAACCATTTAGCATGTGGTCTTCAGCAATTATTTAGGATTTTAAGATTGTAGAATAAAAATAGATAGATACAGTAAATAATCAATATTCTATAATTTTATCAGTGTTTTCCTATAAATTTAATACAGACTAATTTGAGTATTCTATTTTATCCTAATTCAAATAAGAAATTTGGTACAAATTTGGTTTGGTGTGTATATTTGTGGTTTGGTTTTTTTGTTTTGTTTTGTTTGTTTTGTTAGCTTGCTTGTGGGAGTTTTTGTGGGATTTTGTTAGTTTGTTTTGTTGTTGTTTATTTGTTTTTTCATTTGTTTTTCTCTCAAGAAAATAAAATCCAGGGAATTCTTTAATAAAGTTCTTTTGAAATTGTTATGAAAAGTAAGGAGTATTTTCTCCTTTTCTCTTTCCTTTTCTCTCTTTTCCCTTTCCCTTTCTCTTGATGCCTTGAGAAGGCTGACCTAGAACAGAGACTAGACAGAGTTAAAGAATAAAGTAAGGATTTATTAAAAGGCCTCAATGGATACACCTTGGGTATTACAAGAGCCCAGCCAGGGCTACACCCAAGATGGACTCATAATGGTCACAAAAATGGACCACCGGTCATGAGGTCTCACACTTTTATAAGTTTTGGTCCATTTGCATATTGGGATTAATTTTCCAATTACACCTTCAGGTTATGAAGTCCCATCCTTCTTGTTTTCAGTTCACTGTTTATGTTCTTGGGCCTGAAACTTGGATCAGCTGTCCTTGGTCCCAAGCTAGAAAATTAATGTTACGTCTCCCTACTCTGCGAAGAGACCTTACCAACAATTAATATGAAGCTCAGAACTACAAACTAAAGTAGCACAAAAATCTGAAAAAATATAAAGGCTAAAACTTGAGGCATCACTCTTTCATTTTTTTTCTTTATCCCTTTTTTCTCCTTTTCCTTTGGCCTTTTCATTTTCTGTAAGAAAAAAATAAGTAGTAGAGGGACTAAAATGATCGCATATTTAATTTGCTAAAAGCGATTAGATTAAAATAAAATTAAAACACATCTAGAGACTACATTTGACTCCCTGAAAGGACTCTTGCTTGGTACTGACCTTGCCATTCTTTTACTGCACTTGCTTGTGCAGGAGGTGTCTTCTTGCACTGTGACATTATGATAGGTATTCCTTTCCCCCAAATTCTTTGTTTGGAGAGTACCTAGATGATGGCTAACTCAGTCTGCGTTCTGCCAGTAGGAGTGACAAATACTAAATTTTGGAAACAGACACTATTTCACCGTGATAGTCTGTGACTTTGAAGGATTAAGAGATTATTTAATCTATACAACCCATCATTTGGTCAGAAACTGGAGAAATAAAAAAGATCTATTCATTAACTCATGGTATTTTTTGTAGTACCATTCATCATAATGTCCCAATTAGCTATTAATGTACATGTCACACGTGTTATTATAAGATTTGCACTGTAACTCATCATTGATTAACTGGGCAATCATTTTAAAGTGCTAGAGGAATTACACAAAGTAGCTGTCATCTGCTTCCAGCTATGTTTAATTTATGCTAATCACAGTTGTCAAGGATACATTTTTTGCTGCATATGCAAATGTTATGATGCTCTGTTATTTAATAAATCTGAATAAATATTTTGATAGTGAAAGATTCAAATTAAGAAAAGTACAACTCATGCACAAGTAACGTAATATGTTGTTAGCAAGGAAAATGTTCCTACTTTCCTGTGTAAGTATTAAAAAACAAAAGTAAAAATAAAGATACCCCCTCACATCTATTACTGCAGTGCTTGGAGGTATTTAACACTGCAATTGAAACTCAATTTAAAAAAAAACCAATAAAACAATTTAAAAAAATCCAAGCAACCAGTGAAAATATTCACGTGAAAAGACAGTTAATCATGTTTCATTTACAGAAAATACCCTCAAATCCCAAAAAAAGACTTTGGAACATTGATTCATCAAAAAAAAAAAAAACCCAAATTTATGTGTCCCTTGGATGTCAACTGAACTGAGAGTCATTGTGGTATGCACAGCAGAACATAATTTACTTTAAATTTACTACATTTAGAGGACTCAAATAATATATTGTCAAATGATACTCAGACACTTCTGTTCCTGTTTATGCTGCTACCGGGGCAGTATTTCTTTGAAAGAAGTGTTTCAGGATGTTCCACAAAGGCACCTTGGGCCCCTAGGATGTTAGACAGATAGGGTGCACAGATAGAGATAGAAATATAACAAAGAGATTCCCATGAATATGTTACAATAAAGGTTAAAGAGACTTTTCATTTACTTCAGAGCAAAAATATTGCCCAAACTTATTAAAAAGAAACACTAATGAACAATAGGAATTAATGTCTCTGATGCAGATTTGAATACTGGAAACATATCCACAAAGAGGGGTTTTTGTAGTAAATATTGAGGCATGCCTGAATCTGTCTTTAACATATAAACACAGAGAGTTTTAGATGAAAAATAAAGGTCTTAACTTTCACATTGCTGATTTTATTTTCTTTTTATTTCTTTTTTTATAATATGATCCTAAACTGGGACTTTGATATTCATGAAAATTTAGAGTTCATAACTAGGGGGGATTCGCATAAAACTAGCATCCAGATACTAGGCAGAAGATGATCTAAGTTGTTACTAAATGATGAGTCTTGCAATTATTTTTATTATTCATTTTCAGTGAATTAAACCACTTCATTTATTCTTCTGCACATGAAAGAGTCTGGTCCATCCACTAATTGTATTGCTTCCTCTCATTTTTGATGAACATATTTTCACAATGTTTTGTAATTTGAATTCTGCTTACTTTCTCCCTGATACAATGGAATTCCATCCATCAAGAGAGGAATTTTGTTTTTCCTTTGTGATGCGGAATCTGTGTTGTCCCAGGAACAGTCTTAGCTTCAAGGAAATAAATACAAGTTCAGTTTCCTTTACTACCACTTAAGACTGTTGCTTGGCTTCAGCTGTAGAAACAGGTGTAATCCTATCATCATCGGAAAGTAACATTTTTAATCTTTAGGAAATAGAAAAAAATTATGCTATTTTTTAATGATGTATTCTTCTGACAGATAATACTTCATTTATTAGGTGGCATCACTAGTGGAATAGCTAGTGTGCACCTCATAATCTATTAGGAAATGAAACTTGTAGAATTCTAGGAAGATAAAAAGTTCTTTTAAAAGGTTCATTTCATTATTTAGACAAGGACAGACATTGCATTTTTATGATATTTTGTTCATGAAAGAAGAAAGAAATAGGCTCCAAAGTTTCTGGGGAAAAGCTTAACCTGTATCAAAGTGATCAAAATAAATGGGAAAAAAGTAATTGGGCAATGTGCATTTAAGCCAGTCTTCTAGAAAAATGTTTTATGATTAGATAATTCTGCTTTTGGGGGTTGGATGGTGACTTAGCTGCATTAATTCCGATTACTTTGGAATGCTCTTTCAGATAGTTTAAATGGAAAAGAAAAAGCATGAATGGCTGTAAAAATAACTTACTGCATTTGGACACAAGCTGGTGTTGAATTATTCAAAAAGGAAATCTATGACAAATATCAAAGGAGAAAAAATTATCCAATTTTATGTATACCAGAAAATGAGAGAGATATTTTATGAATTATTTTATTAGGAAAGCTTAAGAATTGACAATCTAAAAGTACTATATGCAAAGTAAGATTAAATTGAAATAATATTTCTTTAAGTATGCTAATATTACA